>NC_067403.1:111141552-111741552 GCF_016432865.1 Antechinus flavipes
AAAGCAATGTATATTTAAAAATAAATAAAATTAAATAAAAAAGAACAAAATTAATTCCTTCCATCCTCCATTTACTTTAAATATCTTCTCTCCATTGATTATCTCCCAGAATTATGTTGCATATGTCTTATATATCCATTGATTTTATATTCTTGTCCCCTCTTAGACTGGGGATTTCCAGAAAACAAAAATCAATTTTTTTTCTTTGTTTTTGTAGTGGCATAGTGCCTACTAGGCACTATTCACTTGACTTGGCTTTAATATCATCTATCCTGTACATCATCAAGTTATCCTTAACTCTACCTAAGATTTGCCCTCATGCCTTCCATATGTCTGTTCAGACTTATGTATTATACAACAGGTATGCTTGAGAGGCTACCCATGTCCTACATATATATTCTTAATTTATATGCATATCCATAGTCCATATTCATATTCATAACCAAACTCAGTTTGTTGGGTTTTGCTCATCCACTTTTTTATATGTTGTATCAGAAGCATTCTTAGCAAAATTATTTAAGTATTTTCAAATATTTCCATAAACAGTCAGGAACTAGCTCTGTTTGTTAAAGTCAGTGAGATAGATCACCATTTTCTCCATTACTATAACTTGCTTTCCCCTGTCAACTCCCTTATCCTACCATGTTGTCTTCATTCTCACAAATACAAGGCAACAAAGTAATTCAAAACATCCTCCTAACACTATACTTCTCGTTGTAAGGTGCTGTGCTTTATGATTGTTTCTTTATTGCTTCTGCAAGGGACACAATATGGTGGAATTGAAAACTCCAAAATCAGAAGAATTAGTGGTTCAAATACCACTTCAGATGTTTACTTCTTGTGCAACTTTGGTTGTTATTAAATCATTCTAGACCTCACTTTCTTCAATTGTAAAATGAGGGTCTTGAACCAGATGGCCTTTGGGATTCATTCTGATTCTATAGAGTTCAATGACATTATGATATGCATAGATGACAATTCCAATTAGAATGTGCCTTTGAGGGGCATTATGACATGGTATGCAAAGCTTTGGACTTGAGTGATGAAGACTGAAATCAAATTCTTCCCTAGATAATTACTAAGTGTCTAATTCTGAGCAAGCTACATAATTCTCTCTGTCTCAGATTTCTTGTCTACAAAATCAAGAAGTTAAACTTGAGGGATTTTAAGAAACCTTCAAAGTCTAAACCTATCATCCAACAAATAACCAAAAAATGTCAGTGCTAACCACTTAAAATGAATATTTAACAAAGGTAAAGATCTTTACTTCAGTTTCAACCTTTATCTTTCACCAAACTCATTGCAGTACATAAATCTAATAGGCTGTAAATGAATATTTCCAGATGATAGTAGCTATAAAAATAGGCAAGCCAGTCTTTTCCACTTTGTTTTTATGCTTTTTATAATTTGTCTTGGTATACTTTCTTGACTCTCCCCTAGAGAGAACTATAATCCACTCTCTTACTATCTCTGTTATAAATCTCTCTAATGTGAACAGTGAGAAGTCTCTAAAATCAGTGATATTGAACATCAGAGTGAAGGCAAGGATTTGGAAGGGATTCAGACAAGTTTTTTTTTTTTGTTTTTTTTTTTTTTGTAAATAGAAATGCCATGTATATAAACACCTCTATAAAAAGACAAAATAGTACTTATTCAGCTTTACATAAAAGTAATGAGATTAATGGGATATTCATTTTATGAATATTAGAAAGCTTTTAGGGAGATGCGAGTACCAAAAATTATTCAATCAACAAACATGTTTTAGAGACACTATGTTTTGGAGATACAAAGACAAGGCAAAACAAACAAATAAACAAACAAACTGCCACCAAGGAGCTTATATTCTAATGGAGGAGACAAAGTATACTTATTTCTGGTATTTAAAGAGATGTTTATATATCTTTACATTATTTGATAAACTAAGCCCAATTACTTGGACCAAAAAATATTGTCAACACGTATTTGTTATTATTTGTTCTAAGTATGAGTTACACTGGCTCCCAGAAATATTTTTTTTCTTTACCACTGTGATTATAGGACTATTAGTTTTCATTTATAATTCAATTCCATGCAAAATATTCAACAGTCAATACTATTCTGCAATTTAGTATTCTATTGATAATGTGACATTTGCCTTAAAAACAGCATCATGTCAAGAATAAGGGGGACAATAATTCCATTCTCCTGGAACTTGATCAAACTATATTTAGAGTTTATGATCGATTTTAGTTCTCCCTTTTTAGGGTTAAGAATATTCAAAGTTGGATAACTGGATTGGTGAGAAAACAACAATATAAGATGCCATGGATAACCTGTATCAGATTGCTTGCTGTCTTGGGGAAGGGAGAAGTAATGGAGAGAAAGAGAAAATAATTTTGGAACTCAAAATCTTACAGAAATGAATGTTGAAAACTATCATTACATGTAATTGGAAAAATAAAATACTGTTGAATTCAAAATATGTAAAAGCCAAAAGGCATTGCTTGAAGGAAGAATTTAAATTATTCATCTAAGCCTATTGATAATTGTCAAATAAATTATCTTCTGAATTAGAAAGCTTATTTCTACTTTCTGGTTAGTGGTCAACTTTTTAAACCAATTTCTTGTGAATGTGTTGAATTGTTTTTTTCAGAACCTGATTATTGAATTTCAATTCAAATAAGAAAACTAAATCTTCTCTCTCCCTCTTCCCCAATAATTATGGCATTATGAAAAGAACGTTGAATTTGGAATTTGAAGACCTAGGTTCTAATGGTAGTTCTCATAATAACTGTGTGTGTAATCTTCAAAAAGAACTACTTGACTTTTTTGGGCTTCCATTTCCATAATATAAAATATTGGGGAAGAGAGAGAGGAGTTGGACCTCTGAGAACTCTTCTAAGTCTAAAGCTTAGTGGGCTGAAACTCTGAAAGGGTGCACTTGAAGCTAAGACAGCAGGGTGCTTGTAGTTAAGTACCCACTAGGTGTAAGATGGTGGTTCTCTAAGCACATACTTGCTGTAATGTAATGATGTGGTCCATCTAGTTGGCCTATACTTAGGTAATGTGATGATGTGGTGATGTATAGCTGCACATGCCCAGTGTGGTATGGTGATATAGTAGTGTTGGGGTACTTGAAGGAGTCCCAGAGACAGAGGGTTATGTCAGGACAGCTCTTAGTAGCAGCTCTCAGCCACAGAAGACTTCAGGCTCCAGACTCCAGACTCCAGGTTCCATCTTGAACCAGCCACTTAGCAACTCTTCTGATTTCTTCACTTCTCCACTCTAAGACTAAGGACTTTGCCTGATCCTGAGGTTCTCTAGAGAGCTAGCTTAGACATTGAATCTTATGATCTTGGGTAAGGAGATTAGAACTGGTTTCTGTACTTAAAAAAGTAAGGAACTGACATGGGATTTGTGGTAGTCTCACCAATTTAATCTTGAAATCTGCTTTTGACTTATTTTTAACCACTGAAACTATGAAAATACCTATTTTATGTAAGTGGCACCATGTTTGATCATTTCATTCACTACTAGCTTTGTAGTGTAGGAAGGACATTGATGAAAGAGAACTCATTCAAAGAAGGTTCATAAGTGTATTGGAAATCACGCTGAAGGAAGCAGAAATGTTTAACTTCCAAATGAGAAGATTTAGGAGGAATATTATAACTCTCTTAGAGCATTTGAAGGACTATCTTGTGAAAAAGATTTGTTCAACTCAATCACAGATGCTAAAAGTAGATGTCATCAGTGAAAATTGTCAAGGCAGGTTTTGACTTAATATAAGGAAAGACTTTCTAACCCAGGAGAACCCATGACTTTGTAATGATGTTAGTGAGTCTGCAACATCCAAAACTCTTTATGAATGGACTGATTGATTACTTATCTAGAATACTACAGAGAAAATTTTTGATATATGTTAAATTAGATAATTTCTTAGGGTCATTCTAACACTAAGATCAAATGCTTCTGAAATTGTTTCAGGAAATAAGAATTGTATTTAAATTGCCTTTTTTTTTTGATTTGTGAATTCAGAAAATTCAATTTATGTTAACTGGTATAAAGTTTTACTTTCAGTCATTAGCAAAATAGAAAAATGTATGCATGCATTCATATTCTTTATCCTATAAGTTGCTTAGTGCTGTAATATATCTATCACATTTTAAAATTGAAATGTTTTATCATTTAACCAACTAAAATAGTTATTTGGTTTCTAATAAAAACTTAAAGTGAGTGTGAGGAAATTTGCCATGAAAACCAATTAGAGAAAGGATTTCCATTAATTTAAAATAGTAAATAAATAAATAGCCAATTTCCTATTCAAAATAGGAATTTAGCTATGTTGGAATAGGGTGGGATGTTATCATTAGGGAAATAAACTTTTAACTATTTGGGTATAACAGAAATTTCATTACAAAGATCTTTCTTTCCCAGGATTTCTAATTAACTCAAATGCCTTATATAGTATAATATAATGATCTTACATGATATTTTTGATGTATGACTACTTTCAAAATTTAGAAAACTCTATCCTGTTGACCACAGTTATTCTGCCGCCATTACTACACTATCATTTCCTTCTAATTTTAGCATTCTAATGCTATTGGTATGTGGTGCTTTGCTTGTGGAATGGTCTTAGAAAAGTTCACCTAAGGGTATAATGCTTACTGTAGAAAATCCCCGCTTATTGCAACATACAGGGACTACATCTTGGCTTTCCAATAAAGGATTACTTGGTCCAACAGCTTTAGCACGGAGCATCTGGTATCCAGGATAACATCATGCTCTTTTGAAAAGTCCCAGCCCAAAAGTTCTGGATGAGTAGTATCAAAGAATATTTTCACTAAATTCTGCCAGATTTTCTTGCCCAGGCAAAACTGGATTGTCACTGTGCCTGTTGATAGCCTATGCCAACATGTAGGCATTGAGAATAAGTCATATGTGTAGAATATGAATAGTTATGTGCATAAATTATAATCAATCATTGACACACACTAGTAACCATGAAAATAACAATTTCACAGGTTCTTTAAGCCTAAGCCACTGTCAGATTTTCACAGTCATGGAAATAAGAAGACAAATCTCAGCATATATCACAGCAAACTAGCATACTTAAAACTAAGCCAATTGATATATAAAATTTTTTTCTCACCTCACCTGAACTTAAATGTCACCAAAGATTGAAAAGAAATTGAATTTATAATTTAACTGTGATTTAATAAATTATAGTTGTATTGGGACAATTGCTTTGGCACTATAGGCAAGCAATAGTTATTTGTAAAGAAACTCTTTGGGAAAGTTAAATGTTGATATTTATTAAGGGGTTAGCACTCCCAACCAAAATCGGAAATTGAACTATTACTAACCTTTTTAAAGTTACATTATGAGGAGAGCATTCATTCTTTGCTTTAGTGCATAATAAAAGTAAAAATTTCATCTTGATTCTGCTTTAGCTCCCCCCCAATTGCATTCTTGCAATAAATGCATAGAGAACTAATTATAGCCTTCAATTAGAAATGCCTCATATCCACAAGTAGATTATATACCTTTTGAGGTCAGAGGGGTATGCTTGACCCTCTATAGATGCTGCATAAACACTGCAGATGACTATTATCTAAAATAACATTGAGATATTAAAAGGAGTAGCAAAATAACTGCACAAAATGCTATAATAGTAGAATTGGTTAAAGGAAACATTCATTTGGATGGAAAGATCAGGAAATTCAGCATGTGTCTTTTAATTTAAAAAAAATCACTTAGGAGCATATGCCAATATACATAATATCTGAAAAGGCAAAAAAGCCAAGGTCAGAGAATATAAGTCTTAACCAAATCCTGGAAAGCTTAGTTTGAAGATGTATCCTTCCCACAATCCTATCCATTAATAGAGAGTGATGATAGGGTCAATTCATCATTCTGTTCAAGATTTTACATTTTCTAGGCATATAAGGACAAATGCTATATTTGTAATTTCATTGGTCCACGGAAATCCCAGATGAGAAAACTTCTTGAGACAAAGAAGATCAACACTTTCTTTTCATTTTATATTCTTAGTTTCTTAGAGTGGGTAAGGCTAAACCACTGACTCAGATAAAATTGGTACTATATGCAGGCAGTCATTCTGACTTCAAGGTCAGTTCTCTGTCCACTGTACCATGACACTTCACTATATATATCTTGGCTATTCTTTTTAAACTAATGAAGACATTAATGTAGCTACTTAAGGGTTGTGTGTGCGTGCCACATCACATGTTAGTAGAATAAACATTACACATAACACAGTTTATGAAGCTATTATTCCATTACTCATATTTGAAGTAACAAGATCACAATTTAAAAAGGGAAAAAGACATAGCTAAAACAAGAAAATAATTTTTGAGATATATTTGTTTTCAAATCTGTTATGGAGATCTAAAAATTATGAGTACTTTGCAAATTGATGCATTTGTAACTATACAAGAAAAATATGCAAAAGAATGGATTTTGGTGAAAACCAACGAATCCATTTTTTCTGTATCTCAACATATGAGATCATAGAGCTATAAATGTCCTTTGAGGCCATTAAGCCCTACCTCCTGATTTGTAGGTTAATATAGGTTAAACAGTTTGAGCAAGATCACATGGCTAGTAAATATAAATGTTTGAGTCAAAATTGAAACTAAAGATCTTTGTAACATCAAACCTAGCACTTCATCTACCATGCTGCCTAAATCCTAAAGATTAACTTAACACATTTAGTTCTTGTACTTGTATGGAAAATTGAAATTCAAAGAAAATAGATATTTTGAAAAATTAATACTAAACTGAAAAACAAAAGAAAATAAGAACCTCCTACCCCAAACTAGCAATATTGACTTAATGTTGACTAGATGACAACTGGAGAATGGCATTATTACAAGACTTAAAACTTGTTACAAAAATAATTTCTTAACTTTTTCATAATAGAGAGAGAAAGAGGAAGACATGTACATGTGCACGCGCACACACACACACACACACACACACACACACAGAGATATAGAGAGACAGAGACAACAACGAGACAGACAGAAAGACAGAAACAGATAGAGAGAAGAAGGGGGGGGGGCAGTTCTGCCACCACATCAGTCTGCACTTACAAGACCAGCGGCTCTCCTCTGAATTTCTCTACCCAGGAGCCCCTTAATCCTGGAAGATGACTTTATCCCTGAATATTACATTTTATTTTCATTCTTTGTCCCTGGGCACCTTGCAGTGATTGTAGAGTAGATACATCTTCCCAGAAATTCCATTAAAAGAGGATGCTTAGGCAATATACCTTCTCATTTCCTAGTCAGCTATATACTTCTGAAATGCTGGATCATGCTTCTGCATTAATACTTTCCTTCTCTCTTCATTTTTCGACTTCCTTTTTAGTTTTATCTTTCTCTATTAGAAAATAAGTTCCTTGAGGGAAGAGACTGTTTTTTGCCTTTTTAAAAATAGTAAACAGTGCAATGCATGGTAAATAGTAGCCCCTTGAAACATACTCGACTAATGACTAGACATTTAACCTTGGATAGAAGAAGTATGTGGTGGGAAATGTAGAAAAGACATTTGTCTGGGGGATACATGTGAAAATATAGGAAGTCTATCTGAAAAGAAATATAAACTGAAAAACATAAAATCAAATAAATTGGAGTGATGACTCAGAAATATCCCTCAAGGTCCTCATAAACTCCCTTGATAACCATAATTAACTCTTTGTTGAATTCTATTCTGTGCTTAATATTAAATCCACAACTATCCTTGGCTACTTCTCCTTGGCAATTTCGAATCTCGATTGGAAGAACTATTTTCAAATGCTTCTAGTTTTAACTGTATGTTAAAATTGAATCGAAGAGCCACAATTGTCCTACCTGGCAGGCTATGAGAGACATAACCATATTGGTAGCTTTGAGTAACTGCTTTGCAAAATGCATTCCATAGATTATTTTAATTCAAAGTTATGTCATATAAGTTTGTATAAGCATATATATGCTCACATTTTCTTTCTCATTAGAATTTAAATTCTAAGCAAAGGACAATGCCTGGTATATGGTATATGCTCAATAAGTTATTCGTTGAAATAAAAAGGGAAAAGAACATATATGTTCAAAAATATTTATAGCAGAACTTCCTTGTTGTAGCAAACATCTAGAACCCAAGGGTACTTATTAACTGGGAAACAACTAAACAAATTATGGCATATAAGTCTAATGGATACTATTGTGCTGTAATAAATATTGAAATGAACTCTCAGAAACTTGGGAAGATTTGCATATATTGGAATAGAGTGAAGGGAGAACTAGGAGAATATATATGTAAATCTATATTTATATATCTATCTCTATTTTCACTATAAGAGATGACTGAACTATTTAAAAACTCTGATCAATGTCATGACCACCTACAACTCTAGAAGTTGATAATAGCCTGTGTTTTCCACTTCTTGACAGAGAATAATAAGAGATACAGAATGAAATGTACACATCAGACATGCTAATGTGCTGACTAGATTTTTTTTGCTAGACTATATTTATTTGTTTCAAGTTAGTCTCTCTCTTTGTAATGGGAGAGTGGAAGGTGAAAAGAGAGAAAAACAGAAAAAGAGAAAAGAGAGATGAAGTCAGGAGGGAGGAGAAGAAGAAGCAGCAGAAGCAGAAGGAGGAGGAGGAGAAAAAGGAGAAGAAGCTTCTTCTATATAGGATTATGATTAAGAATAAATTAAAAATGAACTTATTTTTAGCCATTATTAAGTACAAATATAAAATAAAAAAAGATTTAAGTGTAAGTATTGCCAGAAATAGAAGGAAGATGGAAGAAGTATAGAATGGATAAATTGACCAGATTCCAGTGTGCCAATAGTGAGGGGAAAAGTAAATTATTTTCAGATAGGAGATTCAGTCAGACAAGACTCCATTTGCTTATGCTTATATTTAGTTTAGGGTAGCAATAGTCTTTCCATGTAATCAATTGGCTTTTGGCCTGGCACACATCTATACATACTGCAGAGCACCTATTCTTTTTGCAGAGCTCAAAAATTCCTAGGTTTCTTATACAAGGTAGAATATTTTCTCAAAAAAAATGCATGTGTGTGCATGTGTGTACATGCATGTATATAAAGGGAGTGGTTTGTATATGATCTCCAAATAGAAAAGAAAGAGAAGAAAATTTTGTGCATCCTTCTTTTAAGTTCTTTTAATATATGGAAATATTCATGCTTTTTATGTTTTTAAGTTATAATAAAGACAATGAAAAAAGAGATAAAATTCCCTGCCCTGTTTTCAGATGTTGGTGGTAGAGAAATATTACATATGAATATGGAATTCTCAGATTGGTTGTTTTAGTGATTAGCTTTGCTGAATCAATTGTTCTTTGGATAGGAGTGGTAGGAGAGATATATTTGGAAATAAATGTGATGAAAAAAAATATTGATAAAAATTAAGTGTTATTAATTAAGTCATTGCTTTATAACACTTCTCCCATTAACTAACTTCTCTGAAACTCAATATCCTCATCTATAAGGTGGAAAATAATAAAATTTTTGATAAGGATACTGAGGTTCAGAGAAGCTAATTAACTGACTGCCTAGTGGTTACATGGAGGGTATTATAGAATTTTAGACACACACACACACATAGGATTTCAGAAATTCATCCATTTAGTTCAATTCACTCATTTTGTAGGTGGAAAGTATAGCCCTAAATAAGTTAAATGCCTTTTCAAGGTTACATACATAGAGAGATACAATGGAAATTAGGAGTTTCAATTCTAAAACTGACACCCTTTCCACTGTCACACTAAGGTCAGATAAAAGATTGGACTCATTCCCCAATGCACTTTCTTTGTTGCAAATTAATTAGAATGGGATCTAAGTGGTTTGCAAGAGCTGCATAAGAGCTGTACATATTTTGAAAGAATAGGATATTGTTTGTATAATCCCTGTACCTCCTTTGAGTCCAACCAACAACAAAGTTAAAAAAAAAAATCAGATCAGTAATGGCAAAAACAAAACAAAACAAAATAAAACAGAGAGAGAAATGCTAATCATCAACAAAACTGATGTTGCTATCACTTCTCCCCAACTGCTGTATTCTTAATAAGGGCAGTGCTTAGACCAAGGATTATTAAAATAATATAAATGTTATTACTGTTCAATTATTTCAGTCATGTCTGATTCTGTGACTTCATTTGGGGTTTTCTTGGCAAAGATATTGAGAGTGCTTTGCCATTTTCTTCTTCAACTCAAAGAAACTGAGGCAAACAGGGATAAGCCACTTGCCCAAAATCATACAAGTAATAAGTATCTGAGACCAGATTGGAATTTAAGAAGATGAATTTTCCTGACTCCATGTTGGGAATTCAATCTACTTATGCCACCTAGCTATCCCTAATGTTAAGTAGGCAGCTTGTACTTGTAAGAAATATAGAAAGCCAGCAGGTTTATGAGATCATTTCATGATTTCTTTTCATCTCTGAAAACTATCAATATGGTAAGTTTGTAAAGGTTGTACCATTCCACAATTGTTTTCCCTGTTGTCTTATCCCTCTTTTTACCCTGTGAATGCATACCAAAATTAGTCAGCCCATTAGTATTTTCTTCAAAAACAAGCTGAATTCCAAATCAAAAAGGAAATTTTGGGTCAACATATTTAAAACAAACAAACAAAAAAGTAAGTAGCTGATTCATTGAAGAGAAATGTTAAACAAAAAATAATGTAGCATCAAGCTAAATAATTTCACAGAGCCACAGACATAGCGCACAACTCTTGACTGTCCAAAATAATTATAAGTAACCAAATTTGATATATGCTCAAAGAAATATGTTTCCCATTCCTGGGTCCTGCTCATCAAGATCTTTGACCCACAGGAAATAAATTAATAAAAAGGCAAATTACTTATACTGTACTACTCCATAAATAAGGAGAACTTTCAGGGTCTCATTACATATAGGGTGAAGTTACACTTGTTCTGGGGTTGATATGAATGAAAATGAACTTCTCTGGGAAGTAGTCTTCAACTTTTTAAATAATGACTGAGAAGTGACCTTACAGCTAAAATAATCAGGCACTGATGAGTCAGAATTATGTCTCAAATGTTACTTAGTGAAGCTCTTTTAATATTATTTTTATGACTTGAGTACAATTTAATTGAAATGTGTAACATTTTAAAAGTTCTGTCATTTTTAGCTCTTGAAGTGATTACTTGGTGAAAGGCATTTTTTTTTGTTATTTTGAATCAATTGAGTATACTTTCACGACCTGAACTTCAGTGTTTTGTTCCTGTCTTATGATAGATTTAATTGATGACAGAGCAAGATAAATTTCAAAAGCAGAAAAAGAAATTGGTTGTAATCTATTTGTGATGTGATTGTTAGCAATAGTAGTAGGAAGATGATGAAGCTGAAGACATTTCAGGCAGAAGGGATGAACAAGGATAGTAACAGTAACAACTTATGCTTATTATATAGCAACCAATGTTTATATAGCATTTTAAGTAAACATCTTAAAAATATTCCTTTTTTTCCTCCCTTCCGCCTTCCCTCCCTCTCTCCTTCTGTCCTCCCTCCCTCTCTTGTTTCCTCCCTCCCTCTTTTCCTTCCTTCCTTCCTTCCTTCCTTCCTTCCTTCCTTCCTTCCTTCCTTCCTTCTTTCCTTCCCTCCCTCTCTTCCCCCGTCCTTCCCTCCCTCTCTTCTTCCCTCCCTTCCTTCTTTCCTTCCTTCTTTCTTTTCTTCCTTCCTTCCTTCCTTCCTTCCTTCCTTCCTTCCTTCCTTCCTTCCTTCCTTCAATTCTTCCTTCCTTTCTTTTTCTCACAGAAGTCCTTTGGAATAGATTAAGTATTATTAATATTTTAAATATGGAAACCCCTATATCCCCCAAAACCTCAAGATTTTAAGTGTTTTGTTCCAAATTTAATAATAATTTAATAGTCAACAAGGACCTAGAGTCAACATTTTCTGATTTCAGTTTGGATCTGTTTTTGGAATGGTATAGGACAATATGAAGTATATATTGAAAAAATGTATCCTTTGTGCACTAGTTCTCTAGGTTGCTTTCTATAAATAATAGTCAAGAAAGGCTTAATAAAATAGCATCATTACAGAAGATAGTACACTTTTCTAAATTAGCCAAGTTTTAAAATAGATTTATGTGAACTTTGACAGAACGGGTCTGTGGGGTTATCATCCAGGGTTTTCGAAGTTATAGAGATCAGACAATTGTAGATCCGTTCAGTTCAAAACACAATGTTATAGTGGGCAGAAATGGATCCGGGAAAAATAATTTTTTTAATGCTATTCAGTTTGTACTCAGTGATGAATTTAGTCATCTTCGTCCAGAACAGAGATTGGCTTTGTTACACGAAGGCACTGGACCTTGAGTCATATCAGCTTTTGTTGAGATCATTTTTGATAATTCAGACAACAGATTATCAATTGATAAAGAGGAAGTTTCACTTCGTAGAGTCATTGGTGCCAAAAAAAGATCAGTATTTTTTAGATAAGAAAATGGTAACGAAAAACGATGTGATGAATCTACTTGAGAGTGCTGGATTTTCTCGAAGTAATCCTTATTACATTGTCCATTTGACTTACTTCTTTGTGTTTGATCAATGTGTCTTTCATTACAAATAGATTATTATTATGTTTGTTTAATTAAATTGAAAATTTTGCTTTGGAGTAGCATTTTTTTTTTTGTTTTGCAGTGAGATATATTTATGTTAAAAAGTGTCATTGGGACTAATATGGAAATATGTTTACCATGATTGTCGAATTGCTTGCCATCTCACAGAGGGGAGAGAGAGAGGAAGGGAGAAAAAATTAGAACTCAAAGTTCTATAAAAATGTGTGTTGAAAACCATATTTATATGTAATTGGAAAAAATAAAATACTATTAAGTGGGAAAAAAATCAGAGAGCAAAGTGGGGGGAAATGTCATTGAGGATGAGAGTAGATGAAACCATTGACAGAACAAGAAGGCAGGCAGGAAAAATCAGATTGCCTGCCATGTATACTTTAAAAAGCAACAATTTTAATTTACTAAATAATTATAGTACAAAATTCTCTATGATTTCATAGGTGATCGATTTTTTGGTCAAAAACAAACCAAAACACCTTTAAATTAAAGAATTTTATTGAGTTGGTGGGGCAGGAGAGAACTGTTCTCCCAAATTTCTGTTAAGTTTTTTATATGTGAATTTCAAATAAAGATATTGTTGAATGTCGACATTTGCCTTAAAGTGTACATCAGCGATTAAGTATAAACATTCAATTAAAAAACTCTAGTAAAGTGACTGGTAGAACCAAAATATAATATTTTGGGTACATCCAAGATAAGACAAGACCTGTAGGGTCTCTGAGGACCGTATATAATTTTCAGCATAACTTTCTGGATTTAAACAGTGCTGAGTCACATAAAGCTAAGATTAATAAATAATAAAAAAGTATTTCCCCCAACTTATCAAGTGTAAGCATTTCTCTTTTATATGTAAGAAAGCTGTACTCAAAGTTCAAATGCTAGTTAGTTATTTTTTAGTAAGTCTCCAATAGGTGGGAACCCTCTTAATTTCTAATTTGGAATTGAATTGATCTAGATATGTTTCTGATGAAGGTGGATTCTTTTCCTCTATATTTGGTTTCTTTGGCACATAGACCTAGTAGGTAGTATATTTGAATCAAAGGGGATGAATATAATAATACCATTTGGGACAGAGTTCCAAGTTGTTTTCCAGCTTGACTTGTCCACTTCACTGCTCCACCAACAATATATTACTAGGCTTATTTTCCTGCACACCCTCCAAATGCTTGTTCTTTTCCTCTTGTCATCTCAACTAAACTAATAGGTGTGAAGTAGAACTTTAGACTTGCTTTAATCCTTATTTCTCTAATGAGTGATTTGGGGCATTTCATATGATTATTGAAAGCTTAGATTTCTTCCTCTGAAAATTGTTTATTCATATTCTCTATATTGAGAACAAATTCATTTGGAGCAAAACTAAATTGACATCATAAAGACCTGATCTTTTTTTATCCACATTCATTTTTTCAGTTATTTGTTGTTTCTTATATGTTATTAATTTATGGTTTTTCATATATTCTATCCATTTTCCTATCTTGTATATAGTTTACTTTGTAAATATTTGTTTGCATGCTGTCTTCCCATTAGATTATAAACTTTTTGAGGACAGGGATTACCTTTTGCATCTTTTTGTATCCTCAGTGCTTAGCACAGTGCCTGACACATAGTAGATATTTAAGAAATTTTATTAAATGAATGAATGAAAGGACAAACAAATAATATATAATTTCATTGATCAAGGGATAATAAAACCCTAACAAGGGACATGACATTGTGGGACTTTTGCTAGGGTAACCACTGGAAAACAATGCAGGAAAGCCTGCTAGAAGCTTATTTAAAAATTTTGCATTTTCTAAAGCTTAGCAATGTTCCATTTTTCATATTCGTTATTTTTTTAGCCTTTCTCAGTAAGTAGAATCAGGCATCCAACTCTAATCACAAGCTTAAGTTTTGCAACATCTGCCAGCTAGTTGTGGGATTGTTCGATTCCTGTTAATTTTGGGTTCATGTCTGGTGCATGACTTTTTAGTCATAATCCCAATAAGGGTCTGATTATCATCCCTTTTTTTTTTTTAGAAATACATAGGGATAATATTAACCTCTCTGTCATGAGGTTGGGGTAGCAATGCCTAGTTTGAAATAAAGATGTGACAAATTCACAATGGCCATTCTCTTTACTAAAAGGTAGGTTTATTTAGGAGAAGAGGTTACAGACAAAATAAGGGGTAAAGAAGGAACTAGGAGTGGCAAATATGAAAGAGTTGGGAGAGCAATAAAGAAAAGGAATTTGGAAAAATCCATCAGAGAGATATGCCATTTGTATGCTATTGAATGGCGGGTTAAATCCGTAGCGGAGTTTAGCAGAATAACCAGAGTTAGCTAGAATAAAAAGATAGATGCTATTAAAAGGAAGGCACTATGAGGAAGAAAACAAAGTAACCTCATAGTTGGCTTGGTCCTCAAAAGAACTTAACAAAGATCTTCATTATAAGCAGATCTTTTATAGAAGAAAAAAGCTTTGGGGGTTTCTCAGGGAAACTAGAGAAGTAAAGACAGAATGCAGAGGGAGGGATCAAGAAGCTAGATAGAATATAGCTGGTAGATCAGATCTCAGACCTGTCTAAAAGATATGCTAATCAATAGGTTGTTTAAAGATGCATAGAGATTGTAGATAAACAGTGGAGAATCCTTTCTTTTCTCAAGAGTGGAATAAACTGAGTGAAGACCTCTCAGGGGAATGTGGTCTTGAATTATGCCTTCCTTGAAACTTTACAATAGCTAAAAAGCTGCAGGTATTCCATTGTCTTGGATAAACATGTCCCCTCCTATTTCCACCTTATCTCTTAATTAGCATTTAAGTACTTTTTTAAAAAGGTGATGATGGCTTTGGGAATTCAGGTAACAGAATTCTCTCATCTAAGAATATCTGCTTGTACAGTAATTCTCTAAAGAAGTTTGAATTATTCTTTTGTTTCTGAGATAGATTTCCCTGTTTAGAATGTAAGCCTGGATTCTCCCAGACAATGGAAGAAAGGGGGGGGGGGGCAGGAGAGTTCATCATTTAGGGTCTGTTTAATCATGTGTTTTGCAGTTTGTGGTTTGTACTTCTTTACCGACATCTTGTCTATTGGGAGTTGCCCTTTCTCAGAGATTAAGTCTTTTTTTTTCTTTTAACTTTGAGCATCTCTGATTTTAATTTGGTTAAGGGTCACTGTCCCACACACTCACAAACTCTCTTATATGAACAGGATAGTTTGGGAATTGTTTATGACCAATAGTAGCTGGTTGGGCTTCTTCCTGATAAGGAAATAGAATCAGTCCACATCATTTGAGTTTCACTTTCCGCAAATGTAAACTGACGAGTTGGATTTGATGTTCATCTAAAGTCTCTAATAATTCAAAATCTATTGTCATCTTCCCTCTGCATTCTTTTATCTTCCCTTCCTTCTTACCTCATCTCTTGACCAAAAAGAGTGGAGAATTTTTATTAAACTCTCTGGTATGTACTAGAAAATATCTTCAGACTACATAGAAGACTCTTACTCATCCTGGAAGGAAATTTGAGTGGAAAGGAAAAATCAGAAAGAGAAAGTGGAGTCCAGGCCTAGAGAGCAAGGCAAAAAGCTGAAAGCATGCTTGCATTTGAAATCCTGACCTGCAATTAGAAGATTTCTTGCTAGCCTCAGGGTCCCATTGTATGAAAAAGAAACACTGCTTGCTAGGAGTTTAAAGAAGTCCTTTATAATTTATTTCTTCAATTTTCTACTTATCTATTTGCTATGTCAAACATATTTTTACAATATATGTCATGAAGCTTATGCCATTTGGTAGATTGGTCCCATAGAGTAGTTTAGTAGACTAAACAGAGTTAACTAGAATCAGGAGAAAGACACCATTAAAGAGAAGGCTCTATGAAGAAGTAGAGAGAGTAACCTCATATTGGGCTTGGTCGGGTAAAGAACTTTCTCTGGTTCTCTGGTTATATTTTCTCTTTTTTAAAAAAAATCCCAATTGACATTTCATATTAACATATTTGGTTGATCTCAGAGAAGGGCATTTTGCTGTGTACAAATTTTAAAAGCACAGACTAAATAGTCTCAGATCTAGAAAGGTGTGATTCCATAGTGCTCAAATCTCTTCTTTTGCTGAAATTTGTAATTTATAAGTCACCTGGGGGCAATATTGAGCCAACCTTACTTTTATTTTCTTTTACTAACAATCTAATAGATCTTTTAAAAAAGGAGCCTCTTAAAATGATTCTTCCTAGATAATTTATTTTTATGTCCAATGTAGTGGGTATTTCTCTCTGAATACTTCTAATTTCTCCATTCTTAAGGTATTTAAAGACACACAGACAGATACACCTGGATTTGGGGGAAAGAGAAAGAAGGAGAAGTAGGAGAGGGAGAAGGAAAGAAAGAGGAAGAAAGAGAGGAAAAGGAAGAGGGAGAGAGGGAAGGAAGGAGAGAAAGAGAAGGAGGGAGAGAGAAAAACAGAGAGAGACAGACAGAGATAGACAGAAAGAGATAGAGAGACAGAGAGAGAAACAAAGAGAAAGATAGAGTTAGTGAGGCAGAAATAGAGAGAGACAGAGATATAAGAGAAAAAAACTACAGAAAAAGGTCCATCCCAAACCAGTGGAGGTGCTGATGACAGATTGGTCTGGGAGTTTTTATGTTTGTTTATTTGTTTTTTATAATATGCCCTATTCTTTTTGGAATGAGCAGGAATGGGAGAAGATGAATCAAATAGATGAAAAATAATGAACGGAAATGTGGAATGCATACTTGTTCTCCCTGAAATTTCTTGCTTTTATCTTATAGAAAATGGCCCAATTATTTTCTAGAAAGAATTTCTAACACAGCAAAATTCTATAAGATTTCTATTACTTCAAAATGTAATACTTTTGTTACTAATCATGGAGACATAGAATGTTTATATTCCAATTTATTCAGCATTTTTGTATAATAATTCAGTCTTTGAATATTAATGTGAATTTTTAAAAGTTATCAAAAGACATTACCATAGCCAAAACAGAATTTCATATTTAATCAATCACTGCATTAGTCAACAAGTTTTTAGTTTGGAACATTCTTAAAATATTCCAAATACTTTGCTAAGTGCTGGGAATACAAAGAAAGATAAAAACATGGTCTCTGCCTTTGATGAGATTATATTCAAAAGGGGGATAAAAATGTCTATCATTTCTTATTGCATAATAAATATTTCATTACATTCATGCATTATTGTTTGTTCCTTCGAGTATAGTTCTAAATTGCTCTCTAGAATAGTTGAATCAGTTCACAACTCCATCAGCAATCCATTGCTATATCAATTTTCCCACATCCTCTCCAACATTTATCATTTTTCTTTTTTGTCTTATTAGCCACTCTAATAAGTGTGAGGGGACACTTCAGAGTTGTTTTAATTTGAATTCCTCTAATCAAAAATAATTTAGAGTACTTCTTCATATGCTTATGTTATGCCACAGTTCTCAGTTTCCATAATTATCCTGACTCAGTTTCCCTGCTTCTCAAAGCTCAGTCCTGCAAAACCTCCCCTCCTTCTTTATCAGAATATTTGATAAGGATAAAAAAATCTTATGTTTTAGAATACCAGAATGCCTCTCCCCATCCCAAGCTACCAGAATGCAGGTAACATCTTATCAAGATGCCTCTCCCCATCTCTGGGAGATGCATCCCTTCCCCCCATGCCTCCTCTCACTCTGTCAGAACCAGATTGTCAGAGTCCCATTCCCTCTCTCAGCACCATGATTTTTCCCCTGCCTCAGTCTACCCCCTGAATCTGAACCAAGTGTATATAGGTCCTTAAGAACTTTCATTGTTTGCTAGATTCTTTGAGATGATAGTCTCATTCAGCTCTGGGACCAAACCAAGCATCAATTTGGTCCCAGTATATCTCTCCCATTAAATAAAGTATTAAATACTCTCTAATCTCTATCTTGCCTCAGTTTCTCAGGCATTACACTTATAGATAGCTTTGATTTCTTCATCTAAAAACTGCCTGTTTATATCCTTTGACTATCAGCTGGAGAATGGTTTGTATTCTTAGAAATTTGACTAAATTTGAGAAATGAGACTTTTAGCAGACACTTGCTATAAAGATTGTTTCCCAACTTTCTGCTTTCCTTCCTATCTTGGTTGCATTGGTTTTGTTTGGATAAAAACCTTTTAATTTATTATAATAAAAATAATGTATTTTACATTTCATGATTGGTCTCTATTTCTTGTTTGGGCATGAATTCTCCCTTTTCCTGTGTATCTGACAGGTAAACTATTCCTTGCTCTTCTAATCTATTATGTCATCACCATTAATATCTATATGATGCATTCATTTTAACCTTATCATCGCATACCAAGTAAGACATTGCTCTATATCTACTTTGTGCCATATTATTTTCCAGTTTTCCTAGCAGTTTTTTTTTTTCAAATAGTGAGTTCTTATCCCAAAAGATGGGGATCTTTGTGTTTATCAAAAACAAGATTATTTTGGTCATTGATTACTATGTCTTGTGTACCTAAAAACATCCCTCTGATCTACCACTCTGTTTCTTAGCCAGCATCAAATATATAGTTTTCTTTTTTCTTTTACTTTTAAAAATTATTTTAAACTTACAAAAATAGAAAAGCAGAAAATTGTCATGTGCAAAGCAGAATATGATAGGATTCAAATTATAAAATGCTTTCAAGAAAGCCTATAAAATAAATATTACACATTATGTTTAGAGATGTCTATCTTTTCTTCCTTGTAGGCTTTCTTTTGTTCTCTGCTATGCACTTTTTACTTTATTCTTTTTCCACCTTCCTCCCTAATTCCCCCAAGAAGGTTATAAATAAACATGGAGATACACACACATGCATACACACACAAACATATATGTGCATATATGCATATGTGCAATACATATAAATACATATCTATAATCATACACAAATATACATATACACAGACTATACAATGCTTATTTGTCCCCTGATTCCTGGAAGCTAGGTAACATCTTTCTGCATATGTCTAAGTTTTTCCATATTTTCTTAGCTCATAAATTCCTCATTTCTTAGACTACAGCAATATTCTACCTTTATATTGTCTAGTTATTTAAATAATCTAAAACAAGATTGTGCAATGATCACTATGAAAGATTTGGTTCTTCACAGTAGTTCAATGATCCAAGACAATCCCAATAAATTTTGGATCAAAAATGCCATCTGCATCCAGAGAAAGAACTATGGAGATTGAATGTAAATCAACAAATACTATGTTCACTTTTTTTTTCTCTTCTGCTTTTTTCTCTTGTGGTTTTCTATCTTAACATGATTCATAAAGAAATGTGTGTTTTTAAAAAAAATAATGTATATGCATATAACCAGGAAAAGTACAACAAAAATAGATTAATAAATAGCTAAATAAATGAATAAAAGACAAATTGGGATCATTTAAAATAATCTAAAGCAATATTGATTTATATGTCTGACAGATAATGCAGTTTCTTTATTTTTGTTTTTTAATTAAAACTGTTTTAGCTTTAACTTTGTTTGAGTTTATGATGACCACCCCTACTTCTTTTTACCTGGCAAATTCTCTTCATTATTCTTTATGTTTGTGTGTATCTCTTATTTTCTATCCCTCATGACTTGGCTGCTTTACTTCTACCTTCTACTTTGCCTCCTATTACTTAACATATTCTGCCCTATTAGGATCTATTTCTAATCCTCTGCCTGACCCTTTCCTCTTGCCTTCTTATTTCTATCTGAATTTAGAAGACTTTTTATAACCTTTCAGTTATATTTCAGTTCTATGAACTGCTGAGAAAAAAATAAACTTTCTGTTTCTATTCAGTTTTCTCTGAAGATCTATCATATCTAACTTTTCTAACATTTTGTTTACCTCCTTAACTTCTTTCTTATTTATTTTGTGTTTTGATTTTCTAGTTCTTAGAGAGCAAGGTTGAGATTCCCCACTAGTATAGTTTTGCTGTCTATTTCTTCTTGCATCTCTCTTAACTTCTCCTCTAAGAATTTGGATGCTATACCACTTGGTACATATATGTTTAGTATTGATATTGCCTCATTATTTATAGTACTCTTTAGTAAAATATAGTTTCCGTTCTTGTCTCTTAATTAGATCTATCTTTGCTTTTACTAGATCTGAGATCAAGTTTGCTATCCCTGCTTTTAATCATTTCTTTTATTACTGTATCAAGAGTCTTTTTTTTTTAAGTCAACCTTTCAGATAGGACTTTATTTTCTTATTTTACAATTATATATTCTTCTTTTATGATCATATTTTCTTTTTTACTTATCTTCAGAAGTTGTTTTTCTTATTACATCTTTTACATTATCTCCTATTTTTTCATTCTTCATATTTTGTTTTATTTCTGATTGCTCTTATAACTTTGGTGTCTTCCCCTTGTTGAATTCTAGTTTTTAAGGTGTCATTTTATTTCTTTGGATTCTGAATCTTCTTTTCCAGAATTCTTTTCTTCTTCTTTTGACTGTTCTTTAAAAGAAATCACCTTAATCTTGCATTTGATTTTTAAAGTGCTTTTAAAAGTTCTTCTATAAATTCTTTTGGGCAGGACCATTTGATATTGTTCTCCGAGATAGAAGATTCTTTCTTAAACTTCAATATCCTATGCTGAAGATGACCTCTTGTCTTCTCTATTAGCAGAGTGACTTTCTATCATTGGATACTTTCTCCTTTGTCTGCTCATTAAATATATATATATAGTAGCTCCTTAGTGTAATCATCTCTAGTCCTGGAGGATGGTGACAGTATCTCTGGCTGCAGAGAGTCCTATTTCAATTCTCCCCTCTGACCTGGAACCAAAACTAAGAACTCCACACTTTTGTAAGTGCCTACAGCTAACAATGTCCCTGCCCCACTGCTTCCTGATTACTTCTCACCCAGGGCTAAGCTCTGATAGCATAGCCTAGTGTCTCTTATCATTAGAAGTTTCCTCAATCATCCCCTGATCAGATGCTCAATTGCCTATACTGTGAAGTTGGGTGAGTAAAAATTCCTGTTGCTGGAAGGGGCAGAGGCCATCTCCCAACTCCTAACTTGCTGTTTTTTAGTGGGGCTAGCCTGAAGGTATTTATATTTCACAAGGATTGAACATACATCCTGGTATCTTTCTTTGGATCTTTTGTTGTCCCAGAAGGACCTCTGTTCACTCATAACTCTTATTTATTTTTATCATTTTATATTTGCTTTGAGACACTATTTTGCCTTATTTATCTAGATCTAGAGAGCTTGGAATTTTCTGACCTATTCCACAATCTTCCTAGAATACTTTGTCCCGAAGCAGCTACACTCAAAGAAAGAACACTGGGAAATGAATATAAACTGCTTGCATTTCTGTTTTTCTTCTCGGGTTATTTATACCTTCTGAATCCAATTCTCCCTGTGCAACAAGAGAACTGTTCGGTTCTGCATACATATATTGTATCTAGGATATATTGTAACCTATTTAACATATAAAGGACTGCTTGCCATCTGGGGGAGAGTATAGAGGGAGAGAGGGGAAAAATAGGAACAAAAATGAGTTCAAGGGATAATGCTGTAAAAAATTACATGAGTTCTGTCAATAAAAAGTTTTAAAAAATTTAAAAAATAGAATCCTTTGTCCCAGATAGGTTTGATAATTACTGCCTTGCAGTATAGTTTGAGATCTTGGTAAGATAGTAAGGTAGTAAGGCTACCTACCTTTTTATTTTTCCCCATTGTTTTTTATGATTAGATTTTAAAATTTCCAATTAGATTAAAATTTTATTTTATTTTTCCAATACCCTTTGTTGAATGTAATTTTTATTTCATTATGATCCAAAAAATAATAAATTTAATATTTCTATCTTTCTACATTTGATTTTGAGAGTTTTAGGCTATTACATTGTCAATTTTTGTGTAGGTATCATATGCTGCTAAGAAAATGTGTATTTCTTTCTGTTCCCATTCATTTTTCTCCAAAGGCCTGTCATATCTATGTTCCATTTTTTAAATTTTCTGTTTCCTGCTTAGTTTCTTTTTTGATTGGATTTATGAAGTTCCAAGAAGGGACACTTCAGATCTCTCATTAAAGCAGTTTTGCCATCTATTTCTTTCTTCTTATAACCCACTTAACTTCTACTTTAAGAATTTAGATGTTATAACATTTAATATATATGCATATATATACTTAAATATATATGCATATATATGCATATTTAGCATTAATATTACTTCAATGTCTATGGTACATTTACCAAGATATTGTTTCTTTCCTTTTCTCTTTTAATTAGGTCTATTTTTGCTTTTGCTTTATCTGATATCAGGATTACTAATTCAGCTTTTGTTTTTTGTTATTCTTCAGCTGAAGCATGTTAGATTCTATAACTAGTCCCTTACCTTTAATCTCTCTG
Organism: Antechinus flavipes; assembly: GCF_016432865.1. NCBI lineage: Eukaryota > Metazoa > Chordata > Mammalia > Dasyuromorphia > Dasyuridae > Antechinus > Antechinus flavipes. Next base: position 111,164,525 of record NC_067403.1, read on the forward strand.
TGTGTCTCTATGCTATGTGTTTCTTGTAAACAAAATATTATAGGATTCTCTTTCTGATCCATTGTGCTACCCTTATCCATTTTATGGGAGAGTTCATCCCATTCATATTTACTGTTGTGATTACTGTGCCTTTCCCTCCATCCTATTCTTCCTGAGAGTCCCTTCTCTCATTTTCATCCTTTTCAAGTTGAGGAAGGAATTTCAGGATGATTGTCTTCAGGTCATTAATGGGGAAGCAGGGTTTCAGCAGTACCACTTCTGTTCCTATGCATCTCTTGTCTGTTGACTCTAGTAGCCTCTGTCCCAGAGTCCTGGTCCTCTTTTTTTTTTTTTTGTGGCAATTGCTTCTACCTCTTTTCTCTCAGTTCTATGAATCATCATAAGCTTCTCTTTCTCTAGTTCCATGGGACTTCTTATGGTTTTCTCTTCTTCATCTCTAAGCTTATGTACCCTTAGTGAGGAGTTAGGTTCCTGTTCCATTATATCTTTTGGACTTAGTCAATGATTTTTAAAGGTCTCCCTGAGATTTGTTGTCCCTTCTGTCAGCCTTACTTCCTTCTTTCCTATTTCTCTATCAGATAAGATAGATTTTCTATATTCTAGTGATTGCATATATTATTCCCTCTTTGAGTCAATAGAGAAGAGAATAATATTCAAGCAATTTCCATTGCCCATACTCCCAGTTTTGTGTCCACTGTATTGAGCCTTTTTGCACCTTTTCATGTAAAATAATTCATCTATTGTGACAATAATAATTTACTCTCCCTTCTTTTTGCACCCTTCTGTGCCTTCTACACTCTTCTTTCTCATCCCTTAATTTTTTGGTCATTCCCTCAAATTCACTTCATAACTATACCCTCTGTCTACTATATTCCTTCTAGCTATACTATTAGTCATAAAATTGTTAAGAATTTCAAATATCATTTTTCCATATAGGGATGTAGGCAGTTGAGTTTATTGAATCCTTAATGTTTTCTTTCCCCTTTTTATCTATTAATGCTTAAATCTAGATATTGGAGATCAAATTTTGGTTTAATTCTGGTCTTCTTGTGAAAGCTTAAAAATAGTTCTCTGTATTGAATGGCCATTTTCCTGCTTGATGTATTATGCTTAATTTTGAAAGGAAATGATTCTTAGTTGTATTTCTAGCTTCTTTGACTTCCAGAATATCATGTTCATGACTTCTGATCTTTTAATGTTGCAGCTGCCAAGTTCTGTGTAATTCGGATTGTAGCTTCCTCATATTTTAATTGTTTCCTTATGGCCACTTATAGTATTTTTTCCCTTGAGCTAATGATTCTGAAGTTTGGCTACAGTGCTCATTGGAATTTTTATTTTGTTTTTTGTTTTTTTTTTCCTGAGATGATTGGTGAATGGTTAGTGGATTCTTTCAATGTCTATTTTGCCCTCTAGTTCCAGAACATCTGGGATGTTTTCTTTGATAATTTCTTGAAAGACACTGTCCAGATCCACCTTTTGAGTATGGCTTTCCAGTGATGCTGATAATGTCTCTTCTCATTCTATTTTCTATGTCAGTTGATTTTACCATGAGGTATTTTCCATTTTCTTCCACTTTTTCTTTCTTTTGTATTTCTTTTATTTATTCTTGTTGTTTCATAGAGTCATTAGCTAGCTTTCCCTTCCCAGTTCTAACTTTTAAGGGGTTCTTTTGCTAAGTTAGTTTTTGTACTTGCTTTCCCATTTAACTTTTTGTAGGTTTCCTCTTTGCTTGGGGCTTTGCTGTCATACTGGTTCTCAGAGCTAGAATCTGCTTGTTTTCCTGCTGGGACATATGAAGGGTCCTGGTGTTGGCATTTGCTTGTTATGCTAAGTGTAGCATAGTGTATGCTAAGTATCATATGATTGTAAAGCTTTTATTGTTGATATAATCAAGTATGTTAATAGTTTCTCTTATGTTAAACTATTCCTGCATTCTCTTGTATAAATCCCACTTGATCACAATGTATAATCTTTATAATATGTTGTTGCAGTTTTTTAACTTTTTACTAGTATTTCTTTTTAGGATTTTTGTATCCATTATCAATAAGGAAGTTGGTTTATAATTTTCTTATCTGCTTTTACTTTTCTTGGCTTAATTATCATTATCATTTTTCTTGCATAAAAGGAGTTTGGTAGGATCCCTTTGCCTATTCCAAATAATTTATTTAGTACTAGAATTAATTGATGTTTAAATGTTTGTTAGAATTGAGCTGTGTATCTGTCTGAACCTGGTGCTTTTATTTTATGAAGCTCATTTCTGACTTCCCTTCCCCACTTAAAAAAAAAAAAAGAATGAGTTTTTCTATTGTTAGTTCAGTCTTATTAATATTGGACACATTAGTATTAGTCCCAAATATTGAACTCTCTCCTTTAAAATATAAAGACACACAACAATATAAAAATCCACACAGTGTGGATCTTTCATTTAATTATTAAATATCATATTTTTCTTATAATTCTAAAACACAGAACAGGAAACAATCTCAGAACTGAATTTGGTCAGCTCCTATTTAAAGTATGAATCCATCATGGGAATACCCACTAATGAGAACTATAATTGTGGGGGCCATAGATAGTTGGGAACATTGGGCGAGACCCTTAATTAATATGCCTTTGAGTATAGTCTATCATTTTTTATGAGAGAAATATGCTTCTAATATCTAATAAAGATGAAAGAGAGCAAATAAAAACCATACAATCTTAACACTCATGAATAGCAATACCAATTTTTGGGAAAAAAATCTTAACAAGAAAAGACTATAAGATATTTAGAACCTATTCATGATGATCAAGTTTTATTTATAACAGTGATATAACAGGGTTTGCCATAACAATGGTTTACCATTAGGTAAATAAATGACAATATTTATGACAATAAACCAAAGATAGCATTAAAACAACACGCACAGAAAAATACAATAATCACTTATGCTAAAAATCCTAAGAAGTAAGAACATACATTTTAATATGGTTGGATCAGTTCACAATTGCACCAACAACTCAGTGTCCCAGTTTCCCTCCAATATTCATCATTGTCTTTTTCTGTCATCTTAGCAAATCTGAGAGATGTATAGTGCACCTCAAGAGTTGTTTTAATTTGCAGTAATTTAGAACATTTTTTCCTATGAGTATAAATGGTCTTAATTTCTTCATCTGAAAATTGTCTGGTCATATCATTTGACCATTTATCAATTGGAGAATGACTTGTATTCTTATAAATTTGAGTCTATTTTCTCTATATTTTACAAATGAGGCATTTATCAGAACCCTTGGATGTAAAAAACTTTCCCATTTTAACTACTTCCCTTCTAATCTTGTCTTTATTGGCTTTGTTTATATAAAATCTTTTAAACTTATAATAATAAAATTATTCATTTTGCATTTCATAATGTACTCTAGTTTTTCTTTAGCTGCAAATTTCTTCCTTCTCCACAGATCTGAGAGACAGACTATCTTTTTTTCTTTTAATTTGCCTATAGTATTACTCTGTATCTAAATCATGAACCCATGTCAGATAGACTCCCAAATGTTTTATATTTTCTATAGTTATTGTAAGTGGAATTTCTCTTTGTATCTCTTTTTGCTGAACTTTGTTGGTAACATATAGAAATGCTGATGATTTATGTGGATTTATTTTATATCCTACAATTTTACTGAAGTTGTGAATTGTTTTTACCAGTTTTTTTAGTTGATTCTCTAGGATTCTCTAAGTATATTATCATATCATTTGCAAAGATTGATAATTTGGTTTCCTCATTATGCTAATTCTTTTAATTTCTTTTTTTTTAAAGATGCTTCCTGGGCACTTTTTTTATCATGGTTTTCATGTAATCCAATCATTCTTAGATTATCTCTCCTAGATCTATTTTCCAGGTAGTTGTTTTTCCAATGAGGTATTTTACATTTTCTTTTATTTTTTTTTCATTTTGGGGAAAGTTTTTTTTTTTTATTCTTGAAGTCTCATTGATTCATTCACTTCCATTTGCTCAATTCTAATTTTTAGTGAATTCTTTTCTTCAGTTAGAGTTTTAATCTCCTTTTGCATTTGGCCAATTGAACTTTTAAGTGAGTTGTTTGTTCAATGGATTTATTTCTATTCTGTTTTTCAAAGAATTGTTTTCCTTTGTTGGCGCCCTAGCAATGAGCACAAAACCAAAACAGAGTAATTAGGAGGCAACATTCCTTCCCTATTTCATCAAATCTATTTTGTAAAGAGTTATATGCTTTTTCTATTTAGCTAAATGTTTTAAAAGGAGTTTTCATCAGGTATTTTCTGTGTTTCCTTTTCTAAACTTGCCTGCAAATTTATCATTTCCTTTCTCCATTTTTCTTCTAACTCTCTTAAGATCCTTTTTGAATTCTTCCAAAAGAACCTTGTAAGATGGAGACCAATTCATTTTAATCTTTGAGGCTTTGTCTGGAAATGCTTTGCCTTTAGTGTCCTCAGAATTTGAGGTCTATTCTTCCCTGTCTCCATAAAAGTTATCTATAGTCAGAGCTCTTTTTGCTTCTTTGTTCATTTTTAAAAAGTTGAGGTTTTCACTTAGAGCAAAGGGGAGATTTTCCCAAGCTCCCTACGCAGGCCACATTGGCTTCACGCTGTCCTGGGGCTGGTGTTGCTGGCTTCCTCCACATGCTACATGGGCATGGCCAATTCCCACATTATTCTGGGGTTCTGTGGCTCACTATTTGCCTTCTGTAGTTGCATTGGAGGTTCCCCCACTTTTCTGGTGATCCATTGGATTCTGAACCAGCACAGACTGGCCAATGCTTCTGTATTTTGGCTAAGAATCTCCCAGTAGATTCCCCCAGCCTGCAGAGATCACTCCACTCTGCGTCCCTGCACTGCACCTGCGCTGGGCAGCCTGATTGAAATAGATCTTTCCTGAAGTTCTTCCAAAATATGTTCTCCTGGAAATTTGTTACACTTCAAATAATCTGTGGATTCTGTCACTCTAAAACTAGTTCAGAGGCTTGATCTAGTGTTGAACTGAGGGAAGCCAGAAAGAGCTCAAAGACCTGTATACTCTTTGCGATCTTGGCTCTGTCCCAGTAATTAAAATTGTTAAAGTAATTTTTTGGAAGAGACTAGATGAAGAACTAGAAGTAACCAAATTCATCAAGCCACTTAAAAAAAAAGATAAAAATTTAAACTTTTCTGGAAAGAATTTCCTATTTTACAAAAACTTGGGCAACAAACTTCACACACACCAGATTGAGATAGGCATCTTATGTTTATTTTTGCCAAAATAACATCAAAATGTAAAAATGATCTAAATAAAGACAAATGCAAACATAAATCAGATAATCTGAACATATAATTAAATATTTAAAGGAAAATGAAATGGAGATTATTTTCATAACTGATGAAGAGGCAGATTTTTAATAATAGAAGAGATCACAAGGTAAAAGAAAGATAACACCCATTATACAAAATTTGTCTGAAGAAAATCAATGAAGTTTGGCTATGAAGGCAAAATATTGCTTAGTAGCAATATACAGTTTTGCATCAAATAATGAAATCCAAGATTATCTATCATATATTTTCTCTTCCTCTCTCTTTGTGTGTGTGTGTGTGTGTGTGTGTGTGTGTGTATGAGTGTGTATTAACAAAAGTAAATGAACTATTCTACTAATAGATAAAAGGACATTAACAAAAAAAAATCTCCAGACAATTGTAAACTAAGAACCTTCAGAAAGACTTTTTCAAATTTCTAATATTAAGATACATGTAAATTAAATTAAGTCTAGCTTTCATATTGTACCTCAGGAAATTAACAGTGATAATCATAAATACTGGATATAATGTCATTTAGAAAGGACTTCAGAAATACAAGACACACTTTATATGCTATAGATAGGACTATGAATAATTTCATATTATCATATAAAAATTTCAAATATTCTATAAAATATCCCAAAATTTTATGAAAAGAGCTGTCTAAACTGTTCATAGTTTTTACTAAGAGATCTCATAAGTAGGCATATAGCCTGTGAAGGTCAAGGGTTTTACATATTAATAAATAAAAGAAATGTTTGAAATGTTATATGAAAATAAAGAATAGGAAAGTAGGGATTTATTGACTAAGAATTGTCTAAATAAAATGTGGCACATGAAAAGAATGCAAGATAATTGCCTTATAATTAATGATGACTAGGAAGAATTCATAAAAATTTTAGAAGACATATGAACAAATTCATAGTGGAGTGATCAGAACTGGGGAAACAATATATACTTTTACTACAAAAGTATAAATGAAAAGAATAATAAAAAGAAAATGAATGCTATGCTATATAATTATAATGACCAAAGACTATCCAGAGAGGAGATGAGCATGTGATATCTTTTCTTTTATTGGAAATATGAATATCTATGTATGTAAAAATTTACAAGCATCTTGAAATTCAATTGATATGTTTAATTCCAATATGTTTTTTTAAATAACTTTTTATTGATAGAACCTATGCCAGGGTAATTTTTTACAGCACTCACTTCTCTTCCAATTTTTCCCCTCCCTCCCTCCACTCCCTCCCCCAGAGGGCAAGCAGTCCTTTAACATGTTGAATAAGTTACAGTACATCCTAGATACAATATATGTGTGCAGAACCAAACAGTTTTCTTGTTGCACAGGGAGAATTGGATTCAGAAGGTATAAATAACCCAGGAAGAAAAACAAAAATGATATTCATTTCCCAGTGTTCTTTCTTTGGGTGTAGCTGCTTCTGTCCATCCTTGATCAATTGAAAATTCCAATATGTTTTTAAGAAAAAATATGTCACATGTAAGGGAAAGCTCTCTGAAGACAGGAACAGATATAACCAGAAATAAATATGATATATAATTATTAGACTTTTAAAATCCATATTAATTCACAGTTAACATCTTAAACATAAATTAATAAGCATAGCATCAAACAATGTTTTAGTCTGTGAAGGTCTAAGTATTCTATGAAGATTTTACTGTGAAATCAATGTTTTTTCCCTAACAAACCCTTCAATGGAAGAATAAGTCAAAAATAGTAAAACAACAAGCTCAAAATATAGTTGAATTGCTTTGATAGGTATGAATTTTGAAATACTTGATTTTTAAAGTAGAACATTTCCAGTGTCAAGTATTTTTGAGTATATGATGAAACCATTTCATAGTTTGGTGATGTTAGTTGTCTTAAACATCAGCTATACAATGATCTGAGCAATTTCTTCCAGGTTGACCTGGAAGTGATTGAAGCAGTAGAAATACATCTTTTATTTATAAGTCAAAAAAGAAAAGTCATGGCTTTTATGAGAGTCCTTGAACTATATATACAATGAAAATGATGAGAAAATATTGTGGCTATTAGCAACAGAATCACACCTGAGGTGTATGGGAATGCTTGTTTTAGAATGACAAATAACACTAAAGAATGTCTTAGATACTTCCTCCATAGTACCTCTTCAAATCTGTTTTATTCTCTCTACCAACATGTTTCAAACCCTCATCATTTTCATCTGGGCTGTTATAATAGTCTCCTAACTGTATTCCCTGTTTCTACTATTTATAATTTACAATCCATTCTACACATAGCTACCAAAAGCATTTTCCTAAAATACAAAAACTTCAATGTCATTCTTTTGGATCACTGATTACATCACTATATTATTTACTATGTCACTGTGTTGCTTGAGAATCTTCAATAGCTCACTTTTGCTTCAAAGACATAAAGAAATCCCACAGATTGACCTTTAAAGCTCTTCATGATTTGGTTTCAGTTTACCTAGCACATTTATTTTACATTACTTTCCTTCATTCACCCTATTTCAGCTATATTTACCTATTGTCCAACAATTCATCAAATTCAGTAAACCATCTTTTGCCTCTATGTCTTTGATAAGCAATTCTTTATTCTTCCCTGAAATATTTTTTTTTTTTTAATTTTTAAAAATTTTTAATTTTTAATTTTTAAAATAATATTTTACATTCTTTTTTTTTTAAATTGAGTTCTAATTTTTTTCCCCTCCTTCCAGTTTCTCCTTCAGCCATTGAGAGGCACCAATAGAACCCTCATTAAACATGTGAAGTCTTGAATGCTCTCTTTTGGAACATTTAATTAAAGTTAAATTCAATTGTTATTTTTTACAGGAAACTTTTTCCTAATCTCCTACTAATTAATTTCCTGAAAGGATAATACATTTATCTGTTTAAATGTATCTTCCTGTAAAGTGCAAGCTATTTGAGGGAAGGCAATTGCTTTGTTTCACTTTTGCATCTTCTTTGTTTGGCACAGTACCATAAATATATGCAGAAAATATGTTGAGATATGTTGTTTTTTCATATCACTTATTAAGGTGTGGATGCCCTTGTAACAGAGAAACTGACCCAGTTAAAACTGATTGAACCTGGGTTAAAATAAGAAGAGAGGTCCAAAAATGTGAGAGTGAATACTCATGTGGGGGGGGGAGAATTTTGACACCTAGGATGTTTAGGGTTTCAAATTGCTATCCAGAATGTTTGGATCATCTCACACCACCAACAATGCATTAGTTAGACATCTATTCTTGCAAGAACTTTAATAAAAGATTTTCCTGACTTACCTGCAGCTTCATGAAGTTCTTGGTAAGACATTTGTTTCTTATGATATAGTAGGCACAGAATGAGAGATAGGAATAGGACTGCCAAATGAGATTAAAATGTATTGGGAAATCTTTAACAAAAATATATATAAATGCAATAAAACTTAGGTAATGTTAATTTGCAATTTCCTAAGCCTGCAGAGATCCATTTTTATTTGAGTTTGATGTCATTGTACCTAGATGTTAAAATTCATTACTGACAATTTGTCAATAACTTTTCAACAGTGGCAGAATTGCCTAGGGTCCTGATAAGTTAAATGAAGCCCAGGGTCACATGGCCAATGTGTGTCAGAAAATGAACTCTGTTTTTGATGGCACCACAGTTAGCTCTCTAACTGTTATAATACACCTAATAAAGGTTTATAAGTTGTTGTTTGATTGTACTAGGAGTTACCAGATGGTTCATAGGTTTGAACTCCTTCAATTTGTTTCTCTTATCAGTGTCCTAAGATCTGTCTCTTTTCCTCTAGATTGTCCCAATTGCAGGTTCCTTTCCTACTTCATGTCAGGTGTGTGTGATTCCTAATGTGAAGACTACTTTCAATAATTTAGTAGGCAACTCATCTGTAAATTAATAGAGCATAATTTGGGGTTATTTGAGAGGTTAAATGACATTTGCATAGTCATATAGTAATGGTCATATAGTCAGACATTTGGAACTGGATGGGACATTAGAGGTAATATAGAAAAAATGCTTTATTTTGTTTTAGAGATAAAGAAACTTAGGTTCAGCAAAGTTTTTGGCTTGTCTAAGGTCATCCAAGAATCACCTGACAAAGTTATGCTTTGAACTCAAATCCATTGCTTTTTCTACTATATCTATTATATGCTTCTTCTGAGATAAGACCTTAACCTGAATATTCCTGATTATAAGTTCTCTTATTGATTAATAATTTCCACATTATTACTTATTAAAAACAGGTATTTTAATTTCATTAGTAGAGGGGATTTCCAATGAAATAAATTCCCTTTATTAATGTAGATCAGCATCTCCTTTGCAACTAGTAGTCTTAGACATTTGCCTTGGTGTGTTAAGTGGTCTGTTAGGTAACTTGTCCATGATCATGCAATTAATATGGGTCAGAAACAGGACTTAAAATCAGGTCAAATAACTACTCTCTCCATCCATTCTTACCAGATTTCAAACTACCTAAAAATTAGGGGCATATTTTATACTTCTCTTTTATACTTTCCAGATCCTAACATTGTTACCTAGACACTTGGTAGTTCAATCAATACTTGTTGATTTGGCTTGATATCCATCAAAACATATAAGATGAATTGATATCAATTAATAGCATAAGTGTTTTAACATTCTTGGTATGTGGAAGTTCAAGAATTACATTATTCTATTCTAGATATTCTTGACAACTTTCCTTGGGCTGTAGGGCATATTTAATGCTTTCATTTATACCACAGGCAATGATATCCTCTTTCAAGGTCTTAGTGATGGATTTTAATGAATAGTGAAGTGGAGGAGACTGTAAAGCTAAGCCTCAAATGGGAGATAATAGAAGGCTGATGAATATATTAAGGATAAGTCTCAAATGGTTCCGACCTCACATTGGGATGATGTACTATCATCTTACCCTGCTGTAGTTCAGTTAGGAATTTCTCATCTCAAGGGTGAAAGAGGTTGGTGCTTTTGATTAATTTGTTTCTTATCTCCTATTTCTAGCTTTCCTCCCTTCTTGGTCTGAAAACCATGAAAATACAAGAGATAAAGAAGCAGGCTTGCTGATATATAGAATCTTGTTTTTAATGATTTAAACATGAAAGAGAATACAAAGAGTAACAGATTATATTTGATCTTGACATAACTTTCCACTGGTATAAAAGAGTTGGCATTCTTATGCTGGTTTCTTTACAGGTTGTCTTATATCTAAACAATAGTGTTTTTGAATTCTCACCCAATGTTTCTCTGAAAATCAAAATAAAAAATGCTTTAAATAAGATTAATTAAAAAGAAGTATATTTAGCATTCATAAAAAGTTAAGTGATGCTTGGGACTGAGGGGAAAAAATCACAAAATTATTAATTTAATTTAAAAATTTACAAAGTATGGTTTTATTTATTTCAACTCAGCATTTCTTGGTACTATTTCTCATAATATATTGCTTTGCAAATTTTTCAATCACATGTGAACATTGTGTTTTTGGGGGAAGGGATTGTTTTATTTCTCTTAGAAGTCTGCACTTAGACCAACCTACCTGATAAGTGAATAGAATGGGGGGACTATACATTTTCTCATCTATTCCCCAAGATTTCTGTGATAGGACAACATAACTCAGATGAAACTCCTCTGATGGAGCTTCACCTCACTCCCTTAAGATTGGAGAGTTCTCACTAAATTTAAATTCTAGGGCCTTCTTGTGCCTGTGTTTTTGAGTGTATAATCAATTATGCACTTAAGTTAATCTTTTAGGTGTTTAGGATGCCAAAATTCTATTTTGGGAGGTAGTTTATTATCATATAGAGGAAGTTCCTCTGTTTCCTTGATTTGGTTATAAAAATGTAAGATTTTTAGGCCATATTTTTTACTTTCATGTTTTTAGCAATGAAGAAATTAATTATAAGATCATCAGCCTAATATAAAATTTGGGGCCTGAAGTCAAGTGAGGTATCTATGTATAAATCTTACCCCTGATATTTAGTAACAATATGGCATTTTCAATTTAGCAATATTGGGGGCACAGTTCCATGTAGTTTTCCAGGATGACTAGGTAAATGGATAGCTGCATGAATAATGTAGAAATATATTTGTTTTCCCATATGCCTTGTAATATTTGCTATATTTTTCTTTTTTGTCACTTTTTTCAACTCTGATTGGTGTGTATATACTTTTGTTCTCTTTTCCTATTCTGTCCCTCTTTAGCATTGTTTAGTTTTTATTCTCTCTGCCTCTACCTGTTCTGCCCTTTATTACCCTTTCCCCTTTCTTTTCTCCTTTTCTCCTCTAGTTTCTGTTCTCCCTTCTATTCAGCCCTTTCCTTTTCTTTCCCCTTTCTCTTCCTACTTCTTTAGGGTAATTTCTATACCCAACTGAATGATTAAATTATTCCCCCTTTGAGCCAAAACTGATGAGATTAAGCTTCAGACAATACTTCCCTCCACACCTTCTGCACATGTGATGCCCCCTCTGTCTCCCAAAGACAGAAATAGTTCTCAGGTTACAGGTATCATTTTCCCCATATAAACAGTTTATTTTAAAATGATATATATATTTTCCTCTATTTACTTTTTTGTTTCTCTTGAGCTCTGTTTAAAGATTCAAATTTTCTGTTTGTTTTATTTTGTTTTCAATAGAAATGATTGAAATCAGTCCCTTATTTCATTGAAGATCCATCTCCTCCCTCTGGATAGATAATTCTTGATTGTAACCTCAGATCTTTTGCCTTATGGAATATGTTGTTCAGGCCCTCTGATCTTTTATTGTAGATGCTGCCAGATCTTGGGTAATCCTGACTGTTGCTCCTCGATACTTAAATTGCTTTTGTTTGGCAGCTTGCAGTACTTTTTCCTTGAGATTATATTTCAAGAGTTTTGCAATAATGTTCCCTGAAGTTTTTCTTGAAGGGTCTTTTCCTTGGAGATGATCAATGGATTCTTTGATTGACTATTTCTTTTATTGGGGAAACTCCTTTGGTTCTAGTATATTAGGACAATTTTCTTTGATGATCTCTTGAAAAATTCTATCCAGGCTCTTATTTTGGTCATGGATTTCAGGCATGCAATAATTTTTAAATTATCTCTGCTGGATCTATTTTTTCCATTCATTTGCTTTTGCAATAAAACATTTTACATTTTCTTCTATTTTTTCATTCTTTTTAGTTTATTGATTCTTGATGTCTCATAGTCATTAGTTTCAATTTGCCCCATTCATCTTTTTAAAATGTGATTTTCTTCAGTTATCTTTTTTGTCTCTTTTGCTGCTAGATTAATTCTACTTTTCAAGGTGTTGTTTTTCTTCAGTAGATTTTTTTGCATTTGACTTCTTGTATTTTTTTAAGAATTGCCTTCCATTTCCAAATTGTTGATTCTCTATACCTGTCATTTTTTTTCTTATTTTGTCTTCTACTTCTCTCATTTGCCTTTTAAAGTCTTTTATGAACACTTCCAAGAAGCCTCTTTGGACTTGAGATCAATTCATATCACTTTTTGAGATTTCCTCTGTGGACATTTTGTCCTTATTTGAATTGGTGTTTTGGTCTGCCCTGTCACTATAGTGGCTTTCTGTGCCAAGATTCTTTTCTATTTCTTGCTCATTTTCTTTCCTTTTCTTTTTTGTATTTCAATTTTTGTGATTTTTATGGTTGAACTCTGCTCCTGGAGCAAAGGGGAAGCTCCAAGTCTTGGTTTTGAGCATAGGGGCCCCTTATTGCTAACAGTAGAGATAGCATTATCTGTTCTTTCCAGGAAACACACTGGTTTCCCAGAATTTGTCTTCTGAGCTGGTATTAAAGGCTGCTCTACTATCTGCTCTGCCCCTGAGCCAGAACTGAGGGTTTTATTTGCTGATCTGCTGTGATTAAGAGCCTCTCACTGGCTTTCCCAGATTCTATTTGAGCAGGACTGAATACTTTTTTCCTTCATGAGACTGATCTTTCTTGAAGTCCTTCCAATCTGTCTTGAGCTGGAGTAGTTTCATTCCATCAGACTCTGTTCAGAGGCTTGCTTTCATGAGGTTTTTTAGGGAAAGTAGGAGAGTTCAATCAGCTTTCTGGCTTCACTTCACCATCTTGGCTCTGCCACTAGAACTCTCCCCATTCAAATTCTTCCCCACCCACATTTCCAGTATTTCTTATACTTTAAACCCTCAATGTACATGCCATTCATCATATAAGATAGTTCACCATGAGCTGCTCCACTTCTGATTCTAGGCATTTGAATTCTCTCCTTTTTCTTTCTCTCCTAACCATTTTTGGTGATTACTTTTTTACTGTATAATTGGAGATCAGATACTCCTAGTCCCAGTTCCAGCTTTTTTTTTCTTCATTATGCCTCTTGAGCTATTTCACCTTTCCCTCTGTTACACCCCAATTTAGACAGATGTTATTTTTTCTAACTGTATATTAATTTTCTGAAAGTATGGTATGGGACAGAATAAATCAATTAATTTTGATAAAATTTGAATTTTTTTCATTTTGGATTAACCTACCCATAAAAATCAATTATTCTCCAATTATTTGTCTTTATTTATATAGAGTGTTTTGTAGTTATGTTCATGTAGTTCTTGTGTGCATCTTGGGAGGTAGACTGAAAACTATTTACTATATTTTATTGTTATTTTAATAGAATTTCTCTATCTCTTTATGCTGTTTTGTTAAAAAATTAAAAAAAAAAAAGACAAAACAGATAAGTGGCATAGTAGATAGAGCAGTGGGCCTAGACTGAGGAAGACTTTAGTTACATTCCAGTCTCAAATACTTATTAACTGTGTGTGATCCTGGGCATGTCATTTAATCTCTACTTAATTCAGTTTTCTCAACTGTATGATAGGGAGAATAACTGTGCCTTGAAGAATTGTTGTGAATACTAAATAATATTTTAAATGACACAGAACAGTATCTGGTACATAGTAGTGCTATATGTAGTGAATACCTAAACAGTAGGTATTATAGGAATAAATGGACTTTTCCTTAAAATAGTCAGGAGCATATATTTAAAACCATCAGTAAGCATCATATGCAATGGGGAAAAACTGGAACCTTTCTCTATATGATCTGGAGTGAAGCAAGGTTGCCCACTATCACCATTATTATTCAATATCATATTAGAAACACTAGCCTCTGCAATAAGAGTCAAGAAAGATATTAAAGGAATTAGAGTAGGCAATGAGGAAACCAAACTATGACTCTTTGCAGATGATATGATGGTATGCCTAGAGAACCCCAGAGAGTCTACTAAAAAGCTATTAGAAATAATTCATAACTTTAGCAAAGTAGCAGGATACGAAATAAATCCCCATAAATCCTCAGCATTTTTATACATCACCAACAAAATCCAACAGCAAGAGATACAAAGAGAAATTCCATTCAGAATAACTGTTGACAGCATAAAATATTTGGGAATCTATCTACCAAAGGAAAGTCAGGAATTATATGAGCAAAATTACAAAAAAGTTTCCACACAAATAAAGTCAGACTTAAATAATTGGAAAAATATTAAGTGCTCTTGGATAGGCCCAGGGAATATAATAAAGATGACAAGACTCCCTAAACTAATCTATTTATTTAGTGCTATACCAATCAGACTTCCAAGAAAGTATTTTAATGATCTAGAAAAAATAACAACAAAATTCATATGGAACAACAAAAAGTCGAGAATCTCAAGGGAATTAATGAAAAAAAAAAATCAAATGAAGGTGGCCTAGCTGTACCTGATCTAAAATTATATTATAAAGCAGCAGTCACCAAAACCATTTGGTATTGGCTAAGAAATAGATTAGTTGATCAGTGGAAAAGGTTAAGTTCACAAGACAGAATAGTCAACTATAGCAATCTAGTGTTTGACAAACCCCAAAATCCTAACTTTTGGGATAAGAATTCATTATTTGATAAAAACTTCTGGGATAACTGGAAATTAGTATGGCAGAAATTAGGCATGGACCCACACTTAATACCATATACCGAGATAAAATCAAAATGGGTCCATGATCTAGGCATAAAGAATGAGATTATAAATAAATTAGAGGAACATAGGATAGTTTATCTCTCAGACTTGTGGAGAAGAAAGAAATTTGTGACCAAGATGGACTAGAGACCATTACTGATCACAAAATAGAAAATTTGGATTATATCAAATTAAAAAGCCTTTGTACAAACAAGACTAATGCAAACAAGATTAGAAGGGAAGCAACAAACTGGGAAAACATCTTCACAGTTAAAGGTTCTGATAAAGGCCTTATTTCCAAAATATATAGAGAATTGACTCAAATTTATAAGAAATCAAGTCATTCTCCAATTGATAAATGGTCAAAGGATATGAACAGACAATTTTCAGATGATGAAATTGAAACTATTACCACTCATATGAAAAAAGTGTTCCAAATCACTATTGATCAGAGAAATGCAAATTAAGACAACTCTGAGATACCACTACACACCTGTCAGATTGGCTAAGATGACAGGAAAAAATAATGTGGAATGTTGGAGGGGATGCGGGAAAACTGGGACACTGATGCATTGTTGGTGGAGTTGTGAACGAATCCAACCATTCTGGAGAGCAATCTGGAATTATGCCCAAAAAGTTATCAAACTGTGCATACCCTTTGATCCAGCAGTGCTACTACTGGGCTTATATCCCAACGAAATACTAAAGAAGGGAAAGGGACCTGTATGTGCCAAAACGTTTGTGGCAGCCCTGTTTGTAGTGGCTAGAAACTGGAAATTGAATGGATGCCCATCAATTGAAGAATGGCTGGGTAAATTGTGGTATATGAATGTTATGGAATATTATTGTTCTGTAAGAAATGACCAGCAGGATGAATACAGAGAGGCTTGGAGAGACTTACATGAACTGATGCTAAGTGAAATGAGCAGAACCAGGAAATCATTATACCCTTCAGCAATGATACTATATGAGGATGTATTCTGATGGAAGTGGATTTTTTTTGACAAAGCGACCTAACTCCATTTCAATTGATAAATGATGGACAGAAGCAGCTACACCCAAAGAAAGAACACTGGGAAAGGAATGTGAACTATTTGCATTTTTGTTTTTCTTCCCAGGGTATTTTTACCTTCTAAATCCAATTCTCCCTGTGCAACAAGAGAACTGTTTTGGTTCTGCAAACATATATTGTATCTAGGATATACTGCAACATATCTAACATATATAGGACTGCTTGCCATGTAGGGGAGGGGGTGGAGGGAGGGAGGGGAAAAATCGGAACAGAAGCGAGTGCAAGGGATAATGTTGTAAAAAAATTACCTTGGCATGGACTCTGTCAATATAAAGTTATTATTAAACAAAATAAATAAATAAATAAACAGTAGGTATTATAAATGTTTATTTTTTTAAAAAAGTTATGAGAGCATAAAGGAAATGATGAAATTATGCCAATGGATCAACTGCAAATTTATGTTAACTAATCTCAACTGGATCCTCCCTACAGCAAGGCAATTCTTTTATACCTCTGCAATTGACTTATTATTCCACTCACTATAGAGCAATTTCCAAACTTTTTCATTCTTCCCCAAATCTCCTTTGGCCCTTTGTACTGTGATTCTCTCAGCTAAGAAACTTCCCCCATATTTCAAAAATTTCAAAAAATTGAAACCATTTGCCTAGAGCTATCTCTTCCTGAACTCACATCACTTAGATGTCTTCTTTCATTTTCTCCTTTATTTTTGCTTCATAAGAGAATTGACCCTTCTTGCTAAGACAATTAGTTTTACATGCATAAGCAGCTCCATTGCACATTATCTTTTTGAACAGATTACAACCCTTTCATCCCTGCTCTCTCACTGATGATCAGTCTTTCCATACTATCTACTAATAGACCCATGTATCTCCATACTCATCCCCCCTCCCCCAATTTAATCCATCCAGTATGGATAGTTATCACTTTCTCTTCTCTTGTGAGAATAAATTTCTTGAAAAAATGATTTAAAATTGATGCTACCACTTTTTTTTTCTATTTCACTACTTTTGAAAGCTGAAACCTTGTTTCTCACATGAGAAAATAAAATTACTTTCCACAATATTACTAATTATCTTTTAAAGACAAATTCAGTAGCCTTTATTTCAATCTTTTTCTTTCTTAACTTCTCTGTAGGCTTTGACACTATTAAGCATCTCTCCTTGACACTGTCTTTTTTCTAAAATTTCATTTTTTTTTCTTCCTGT
This sequence comes from Antechinus flavipes, assembly GCF_016432865.1. Taxonomy (NCBI): domain Eukaryota; kingdom Metazoa; phylum Chordata; class Mammalia; order Dasyuromorphia; family Dasyuridae; genus Antechinus; species Antechinus flavipes. Next base: position 111,181,985 of record NC_067403.1, read on the forward strand.
TTTCCTGACCTCTCTTTCTCATTCTCATTTGCTAAATCTTTACTCAGGTTATGCAAACAAACTATGAATTCTTGACTTATCACTCTCTTTGATCTCATCCCCATATTCAATCAATTTCAAATTCTTGTCACTTTTCCTGTTATGAACTCTCATATAAATTCCTTTTTCTCCTCTAATAACTGACACAACCCTAGTTCAAGTTCTGATCTCTTCATACTTGATACAATTTTTGCAGTTTCCTGGTTCATTTATTTGCCTCAAGTCTTTTTCTACTCCAATCCATTCTCCATCGAGCTGTCAAATAAGTTTTCATGAAGCAAAAGTGTGAATATGTCTGTGCAGATTAAAATTATCCCACTTACAGTAATATAGACTGAGGTGGAGATCTGAATCAATGGCACTTTATTAAATATGATCCCCTTTAATGAAGTGAACTTCAGATCTTCCTCATGAATTGAAGTGCCACTTCCTTCTAGGGCCTTGTTTCAAGTTCAGAGTTCTGGCACATAACATTTATAGAGATAGATGTCCAGTCATTCCACAACAACTATACCAAATACAGAATAATTCCACTGAATTAGCAAAATATGTCAGCAGGATTACAAGTTGGAAGAATCAAGGAATATTTCCACATAAGATAAACAGACTCCTCCTTAATTTGGGGAGGAGGAAATGATACAAGCTATTAGTCACTGACCTAAGTGGTCATAAGATGATCAAGTGATAGGTGAGGAGCTACAAAAATATTTTGGGGGACATTCCATCTAGTAGTCACCTCTGCCAAACTGGACTTGCTAATCATCACATGGCAAAACAAGAGTGGAGGACTTTTAACTAATTTCTTATATTTAATCAAATGAACTTAGAATCAGCAGTTAACAGCTCTGGGGCCTTATATACATAACTTTGATATGATTATTTTAAGCTGATTAATATTGATTGGAATAGATTAGGCTTCCAAAATAAGTTATTTCTCTCACATCACAACCCTGTTCAATAGACTTCAGTGGCTGCCTATGTTTACTTCCAGAGACAAATGCAATAATTTCTCTGTATGGCTTTTAAAGTTCACCTTCTTATAATTCTAGGATTCTTTATGTTGCATACTCCTAATAATATTTTGGATATGAGGAGACATTTAAATCTCCTCTCTCTGCTAGAATGTAAACATTTTGTCCATGTTTATTCCCTTGACTACTCACCCATATGTAGCTATTTATGCTTTTCTTGACTACTATGTTTAGAGATTTCTACTCAGCTCTGGACTTTTCAACAGGAATACTTAGAAATCCACTATATTATTAAAGCCCATTATTTGGTATTGCATTTTACTCAGTTTTTTTTTTTTCTGGGTAAATTATTCTTTTTTAAATTGTCAATGTATTTTATTTTTTCAAATACATATAAAGATAGTTTTCAACCTTCATTTTTGGAAGATTTTTTATTCTAAATTTTTCTTTTCTCCTCCCTTAATCCCCCCCTCCAAGACAACAAGCAATCTGATATAGACTAAACATGGATAATCCTTTTAAACATATTTCCATATTTGTCATGTTGTGCAAGAAAAATCAGAACAAAAAGGGGGAAAAAGAGAAAAAAGAAGCAAATGAACAAAGGTAAAATACTTGTTTCAATCCATATTCAGTAGCTTTAGATGGTATTTTCTATCCCAAGTATATTGGAATTGTCTTGAATGCCCACATTGCTGAGAAAAGCAAAGTCTATCATAGCTGATCATCATATACTCTTTCTGTTACTATATACAATGTTTTCTTGCTCCCACTACCTTCACTTGGTATCAGCTTATGTAAGCATTCCCAGGCTCCTTAGAAATTAACCTGGGGGTGAAGCCAAGATGGCAGAGAAGACAAATGCATCATTCTAAGCTCCTCTTCTACCCTCACTACTTATTTAAAAATTCAGTCTCAGAAATAGTGCTTGACTGATAAAATCCATGAATGTTGGGAGTACAAGAAATTACCAGCATAAGATAATCTGAAAGATAGCTAGAAAAGGTTTGTCCTAATTGGCAGGAGCAGGCCAGCACAGACTGGGAGGCAGAACACAGAGGCTAGAACACTAAGTGGACAAGGTGGGGGTAGTCTCCACAGATGGAGAATTTGCAGGGAGGACTCTACCACAGGTTGGCTGCTCTGCTTTGGTTGCAAAGCAGTACATCAGCAGAGAAGTTACACAAATGCTAAAGGTAGAGTGTACTCCAAAAAATGCCAGAATTTAACAGGATCTGGCTACACTCACCCAGCACTGGAAGTGACTCAGCACAGACCACAGCACAGCTGTGCAGCTGCATTCTGCAGCCTGGGGCTTTTGCCTGGAGCAGCCACAAATCTACACGGGGTGGGGGTGGGGGTGGGAATTCTGCCTGGGGCAGCCACAATTCTACATTTGGGGAGGACGGGGAGGGCTCTGCCTGGGGTAGTGTAACTTACATAGTGCGACCATACTTGCCAGGGCAAAGACACTTTCACTGTAGGGCTCTTCCCAGGGCTTTATGTATGTACATAACAGAAATACAGTTCTCAAGAGTTCTTTTTACCTTTTCCGTAGGTCTGCCATTTTTTGCAGAACAACTACTGTCCATCTATCTATCCCTGTTCTGTAGAGGAAGCTGGTAACTTCCTTGCCCTGAGGGCAGACCCTAAGGGCTTTTAAAAAATGAGTAAAAAAAACCAAAAGAACTCTAACCATTGATAGCTTCTATACAGAAAGAGAACAGGTTTTCAACCTCCAGGAGACTAATAGCAGTCTCCAGACAAAACCCCAAAGGGGGATGTAATCCAGTCCCCATCACACAAGGCTTTCCTAGAAGAAATTATAAAAGATCTTAAAAAGAGAGCTAGAAGTAAAATGGGGAAAGAAAAGAGAAACTCTGCAAGAGAGTATGAAAAAGGCATATAATTCACTTAAAGAAAAATTTGATAAAGTGGAAAAAGAAAACAACTTCCTGAAATGTGAATTGGAAAAGGTAAAGAACTTCCAGGGAAACAGAATTTGTGAATTGGAAAAGATAAAGCACTCCCAGGAAAGTAGAATTTGTGAATTGGAAAAAGAAAATCACTCAGTTAAGAAAAATTAGTGAAATGAAAAAAAAATTCCATAGAGCAAAAACAACTCATTTAAAAACTCAATTGGACATATACAAAAAGAAGTTAAAAAAGCTAATGGAGAAAAGAACTCATTAAAAATCAGAACTGAACAAATAGAAATGATTTGTTAAGACATCAAGAATCAGTCAAACAAAACAAAAAAAATGAAAAAATAGAACAAAATGTCAAATATCTACTTGAAAAAAATAACAGACCCAGAGAACAGATCTACTAGAGATAATCTGAGGATTATTGGACTTCCTGAAAATTATGATGAAAAAAAGTCTAGACACTATTTTACAGGAAATCATCAAAGAAATTCAATAATCAGGTTCTTTGGCAAAAGATATGTTTATTTATTTATTTGGCATTTTAAATTCTTTTAAAAAATTTTTTAAATAACTTTTTATTGACAGAACCCATGCCAGGGTAATTTTTTTAATAACATTATCCCTTGCACTCTCTTCGGTTCCGATTTTTCCCCTCCATCCCTCCACCCTCTCCCCTAGATGGCAAGCAGTCTTATATATGTTAAATATGTTGCAGTATATCCTAGATAAAATATATGTTTGCAGAACCAAACAGTTCTCTTGTTGCACAGGGAGAATTGGATTCAGAAGGTAAAAATAACCTGGGAAGAGAAACAAAAATGTAAATAGTTTACAATCATTTCCCAGTGTTCTTTCTTTGGGTGTAGCTGCTTCTGTCCATCATTTATCAGTTGAAATGGAGTTAGGTCGCTTTGTCAAAAAAAAAATCCACTTCCATCAGAATACATCCTCATATAGTATCATTGCTGAAGGGTATAATGATCTCCTGGTTCTGCTCATTTCACTTAGCATCAGTTCAAGTAAGTCTCTCCAAGCCTCTCTGTATTCATCCTGCTGGTCATTTCTTACAGAACAATAATATTCCATAACATTCATATACCACAATTTACCCAGCCATTCCAATTGATGGGCATCCATTCAATTTCCAGTTTCTAGCCACTACAAACAGGGCTGCCACAAACGTTTTGGCACATACAGGTCCCTTTCCCTTCTTTAGTATTTCGTTGGGATATAAGCCCAGTAGTAGCATTGCTGGATCAAAGGGTATGCACAGTTTGATAACCTTTTGGGCATAATTCCAGATTGCTCTCCAGAATGGTTGGATTCGTTCACAACTCCACCAACAGTGCATCAGTGTCCCAGTTTTCCCACATCCCCTCCAACATTCCACATTATTTTTTCCTGTCATCTTAGCCAATCTGACAGGTGTGTAGTGGTATCTCAGAGTTGTCTTAATTTGCATTTCTCTGATCAATAATGATTTGGAACACTCTTTCATATGAGTGGTAATAGTTTCAATTTCATCCTCTGAAAATTGTCTGTTCATATCCTTTGACCATTTATCAATTGGAGAATGGCTTGATTTCTTATAAATTAGAGTCAGTTCTCTATATATTTTGGAAATGAGGCCTTTATCAGAACCTTTAACTGTAAAGATGTTTTCCCAGTTTGTTGCTTCCCTTCTAATCTTGTTTGCATTAGTTTTGTTTGTACAAAGGCTTTTTAATTTGATATAATCAAAATTTTCTATTTTGTGATCAGTAATGGTCTCTAGTTCATCTTTGGTCACAAATTTCTTTCTCCTCCACAAGTCTGAGAGATAAACTATCCTATGTTCCTCTAATTTATTTATAATCTCATTCTTTATGCCTAGATCATGGACCCATTTTGATCTTATCTCGGTATATGGTATTAAGTGTGGGTCCATGCCTAATTTCTGCCATACTAATTTCCAGTTATCCCAGAAGTTTTTATCAAATAATGAATTCTTATCCCAAAAGTTAGGATCTTTGGGTTTGTCAAACACTAGATTGTTATAGTTGACTATTCTGTCTTGTGAACCTAACCTTTTCAACTGATCAACTAATCTATTTCTTAGCCAATACCAAATGGTTTTGGTGACTGCTGCTTTATAATATAATTTTAGATCAGGTACAACTAGGCCACCTTCATTTGATTTTTTTTTTCATTAATTCCCTTGAGATTCTCGAGTTTTTATTGTTCCATATGAATTTTGTTGTTATTTTTTCTAGATCATTAAAATACTTTCTTGGAAGTCTGATTGGTATAGCACTAAATAAATAGATTAGTTTAGGGAGTCTTGTCATCTTTATTATATTCGCTGGGCATATCCAAGAGCACTTAATATTTTTCCAATTATTTAAATCTGACTTTATTTGTGTGGAAACTTTTTTGTAATTTTGCTCATATAATTCCTGACTTTCCTTTGGTAGATAGATTCCCAAATATTTTATGCTGTCAACAGTTATTCTGAATGGAATTTCTCTTTGTATCTTTTGCTGTTGGATTTTGTTGGTGATGTATAAAAATGCTGAGGATTTATGGGGATTTATTTCGTATCCTGCTACTTTGCTAAAGTTATGAATTATTTCTAATAGCTTTTTAGTAGACTCTCTGGGGTTCTCTAGGCATACCATCATATCATCTGCAAAGAGTCATAGTTTGGTTTCCTCATTGCCTACTCTAATTCCTTTAATATCTTTCTCAACTCTTATTGCAGAGGCTAGTGTTTCTAATACAATATTGAATAATAATGGTGATAGTGGGCAACCTTGCTTCACTCCAGATCTTACTGGGAAAGGTTTCAGTTTTTCCCCATTGCATATGATGCTTACTGACGGTTTTAAATATATGCTCCTGACTATTTTAAGGAAGAGTCCATTTATTCCTATCCTCTCAAGTGTTTTTATTAGGAATGGATGTTGGATTTTATGAAATGCTTTTTTTTTTCATCTATTGAGATGATCATATGGTTTTTGTTTGGTTGGTTATTGATATAGTCAATTATGCTAATAGTTTTCCTAATATTGAACCAGCCCTGCATTCCTGGTATAAATCCTCCTTGGTCATAGTGTATTATCCTGGGGATGATTTTCTGTAATCTTTTTGCTAATATTTTATTTAAGATTTTAGCATCAATATTCATTAGGGAGATTAGTCTATAATTTTCTTTCTCTGTTTTCAATCTACCTGGTTTAGGTATCAGTACCATGTCTGTGTTGTAAAAGGAGTTTGGTAGGACTCCTGCAATCCCTATTTTTTCAAATAGTTTATTTAGCATTGGAGTTAATTATTCTTTAAATGTTTGGTAGAATTCACATGTAAATCCATCTGGTCCTGGGGATTTTTTCTTAGGGAGTTGGTTAATAGTTTGTTCTATTTCTTTTTCTGAGATGGGACTGTTTAGGATATTTACTTCTTCCTCTGCTAGTTTGGGGAAGCTATACTTTTGGAGGTATTTTTCTATTTCATTTAAGTTGTCGAATTTATTGGCATAAAGTTGGGCAAAGTAACTCCTAATTATTGCTCTAATTTCCTCTTTGTTAGTGGTGACTTCTCCCTTTTCATTTTTAAGACTAACAATTTGATTTTCCTCTTTCCTTTTTTACATCAGATTTACTAAGGGTTTGTCTATTTTGTTGGTTTTTTCATAAAACCAACTCTTAGTTTTATTAATTAATTCAATAGTTTTTTTTTTTTTACTTTCAATTTTATTGATCTCTCCTTTTATTTTTAGAATTTCAAGTTTAGTGTTTGACTGGGTATTTTTAATTTGTTCCTTTTCTAGCATTTTTAGTTGCAAGCCCAATTCATTGAGCTTCTCTTTCTCTATTTTATACAAATAGGCCTCTAAAGATATGAAATTTCCCCTTATTACTACTTTGGCTGCATCCCATACATTTTAGTATGATGCGTCATTATTATCGTTTTCTTGGGTGAAGTTATTAATCATGTGTATGATTTGTTGTTTCACCCAATCATTCTTTAGCATGAGATTATTTAGTTTCCAATTATTTTTTGGTCTACTTCCTCCTGGCTTTTTGTTGAATGTAATATTCATTGCATCGTGGTCTGAAAAGGATGCATTTACTATTTCTGCCTTAGTGCATTTGAGTTTGAGGTTTTTATGTCCTAATATATGGTCAATTTTTGTATAGGTTCCATGAACTGCTGAAAAGAATGTGTACTCCTTTCTGTCTCCATTACGTTTTTTCCAGAGATCTATCATATCTAATTTTTCTAGTATTCTATTTACCTCTTTGACTTCTTTCTTATTTATTTTGTGGTTTGATTTATCTAATTCTGAGAGTGCAAGGTTGAGATCTCCCACTATTATAGTTTTACTGTCTATTTCTTCTTGCAGCTCTCTTAATTTCTCTTTTAAGAATTTAGATGCTACACCACTTGGTGCATATATGTTTAATATTGATAGTGCTTCATTATCCATGCTACCCTTTAGCAAGATATAGTGCCCTTCCTTATCTCTTTTAATTAGATAAATTTTTGCTTTAGCTTGATCTGAGATCAGGATGACTACCCCTGCTTTTTTTGACTCCATCTGACGCATAGTAGATTTTGCTCCAAGCTTTTACCTTTAACCTGCATGTGTCTCCCTGCTTCAGGTGTGTTTCCTGTAAACAACATATTGTAGGATTCTGGCTTTTAATCCATTCTGCTAACCGCTTCCTCTTTATGGGGGAGTTTACCCCGTTCACATTTATGGTTAAAATTACCAATTCTATATTGCTTGCCATCTTGTTAACCCCTGTTTATGCTTTTCTCCCTTCTTTCCTCCTTCTCCCCCCCTTCCCAGTATTTAGCTTGTGAGCACCACTTGCTTCTCACAGCCCTTCCTTTTTAGTATCCCTCCCCCCACCTTAGAATTCCTCCCCCTATCTTACCCCTTTCCCTCACAGTTTCTGTATTCCCTTCCGCTCAGCTTATTCCTTCCCTTTTCACTTTTCCCTTCTCACTTTTCAATGAGGTGGGAGAAGTTTCACCATAAATTGAATATGTCTAAAATTTTTCTCTTAAAGCCAATTCTGAAGGCAGTAAGATATTCACTATATTCATCCCCCTCCATTCTTTCTCTCAGATATAATAGGTTTCCTTTGCCTCTTTATGAGATGTAGTACCCCCACTTTACCCTTTTTCTGGTACAATGTCCTTTCCACATCTAGTTTCTAGAACAAGGTATACATGTATTCTTTATACATCTTTATAGCAGAAATATAGTTCCCAAGATTTCTTTTCATCTTTTTAGGTTTCTCTTGAGTTCTATATTTGTAGATCAAACTTTTTGTTAAGTTCTGGCTTTTTCATCAAAAATAGGTGAAATTTGCTTACTTCGTTGAATGTCCATCTTCTTCCCTGGAAAAAGATGCTCATTCTGGCTGGGTAAGTTATTTTTGGTTGCATACCATGTTCCTTAGCCTTTCAGAATACCATATTCCAGTACCTTTGATCTTTTAATGTGGATGCTGCTAGATCCTGGGTGATCCTTATTGTGGCTCCTCTATATTTGAATTGGGTTTTTCTAGCTACTTGCAGTATTTTTTCCTTCATCTGAGGGTTCTGGCATTTGGCCACTACATTTCTTGGTGTTTTGATTTTAGGATCCCTTTCAGTAAATGATCGATGAATTCTTTCAATGTCTATTTTATCCTCTGTTTCTATGACTTCTGGGCAGTTCTCTTTGATAATTTTCTGGAAAATAGTGTCCAGGCTCTTTTTTTCATCATACTTTTCTGGGAGTCCAATAATTCTCAGATTATCTCTCCTGGATCTATTTTTCCAGGTCTGTTGTTTTCCCAAGAAAGTATTTCACATTCTTTTCCATTGTTTGATTTTTTTGCTTTTGCTTGACTGATTCTTCTTGTCTCCTCAAGTCATTCAATTCCATTTGTTCGATTCTGATTTTCAATGAAGTATTTTCTTCACTCACTTTTTTAGTATCTTTTTTCTAATTGTCCAATTGAGTTGTTTTGTTCTATGGAATTTTTTTCCATTTCGCCTATTTTATTTTTTAGAGAGCTATTTTCTGTTTCCAGTTCACTAATCCTATTTTTCAAGGATTTGATTTCTTTATCCACTCTGTCTTTAAATGAGTGGGATGACTTCTCCAGACTCTCTTGCCAACCCTCCCTCTCCTTTTCCCATTTTTCTTCTAGCTCTCTTGTGAGAGCCTTTTTAATTTCTTCTATGAGGTTCATCTGTGCTGAGGGCCAGATGAGCTCCTCCTTTGGGGATTCACCTGGAGACAGTCTGTTTTTAGTCTCCTCAGGGTTTAGAGTCTGCTCTCTATCCATAAAAGCTGTCAAGGGTTAAGGTCCTTTTCAATTTTTGCTCATTTTGCCAGAGAAGAATCAAAGACAAACTAGCAAAGAAAAAAAGGAAAAAACCCCTAAATGGAGCCTGCTTTTTTGGGGGGAGGGGCTGGGTGGTGTTACCGAGCTTCCTCTACAGACTGCTGGGGCAGCAGCGAGGCACCAGAAGGACTGTGCTGTGCCTGCGTTCTGAGACTCCAAGAGCATGCTGAGATACTTTTGAGGAGGGGTGGCCAGGTCTCAAGAGACTCCAGCTGTTTGGGGTTGTATTCTTCATTCTCCCCACCCCCACCCCCCCTTGTTTTAAGCTTCTCTGCTGGGCTATTGACTTGCTGCCAGAACAAAGTGTCCAATCCTGTAGCAAAGCTCCCCCCCGCAGAGACGGCGGAGATCGCATTCCACCCCGCTCCAGTCTGCTCCGCTGTGAGCTACCTGCCATGCTCTCGCTGCTGCTGCTGCCTGTCCTCAGACTGCACCTGATCTAAAACCGTCCCAAAACAGACCTTTCCTCGTGGAATTTCAAGGATGTCTTTTCTTGGTTACTATTTGTGGGGGTTTTTTCAGTCAAGCATTAATTGAGAGGCTTGTAATGAAATGGATTCTGAGAGGAAACACTAAGCTTACACAGCTGTGTGCCTCCTCTCCGCCATCTTGGCTGGAAGTCAAGATATCCTGATTCAATTTCTAAGGAAGCATTCTATATGTACAATTTAATACAATTATCCTTAAAGAATCCTGCAAGTTCTAGAAAAAAGAAGTTTTAAGAACAGCCAGATGAGAAGTGTGAGGAGAAAGAAGAAGAGAAGGGAGAGATTAATGGAAATCTAGCTGGAGCATATGGGGAACTAAGTGAACTTAAAGAATGTGATTCCCACTCTCACAGCCCAGCTTCAACTCCACCTACACCCAAGCAGGTTCTTGATGCTTCCCCATCAACTTCACCTTCCTGATGGAGGGAGGAGGAAGAGTGAGAGGGGCAGTGATATCACCAGCACCTCTCCCCCCAACAATCACAGTCTCCTATGACTCAGTTGCAAAAGGTACTACTTAAAGCTTAAGAGAAAAGGCACAATATTGTTGATTTGAGAATAGAAATGTATCCTGTGATTGAATAGCTTAACTCTTCAGGTCAAGAAAGTAGAAGATATATCCTTTTTGATCTTGAAATAATCAAAGACCTGAAAAAGGCTTGCACTCTTTATGGGGCTATGTTGGAATCCTTATTAACTGTTAACTAATTAGAGTTGATCTAATCTTACAAGAAGATGTTTTGGGCAGAACCTGAAACAAGGTACTAAGTAGAACTAATTAATACAAGGCTTGTGTTCACACCTTTACTCATTGGAGTTCAATGAGTTCATACCTCCCTTGAAGCTCTTTGGGCCAGAGAGCACTATGGGAGAAAACCCATAATCCCTCTCTCTGGAAGGAGCATAAATAGGCCAATGGGCCAGTCGAAGAAGTTCTTCAGAGTGAAGACGCTACAAGTCGAGATTTCACCGGAATGACATGAAGAGTTGGAGCTGGCTGGAGGCTGAAGAAAGCAGAGGCAGAGGCTGAAGGACCAGACCTTTGGATTTGGCAACATTCGGAGAGAACTCTTGGAACCAAGCAGAGAGATAGGCCTCTAAGCTAACCGGGCTATATTGGAAATAATAAAAGATCTGAACTTTTATCACCTGGCTGCTTTTTGAGAAGAAAAAGCTCACCACATTTTGGCGCCTGAACAGGGACCGACAAAATCCTGATTCCAGGCACCCAGAGAGAACTCCAACATTTGAACTCCTAACATCTGAACTAGATCACAACAGGGCTACATCATCTTATGTTAAGATGTTATTACAGAATTTAGCTTATGAAATTTTAACCCCTAATGACTGGAAATCTATAGCAAGGACATACTTAGAACCTGGACAAAACTTGTTGTGGCTTTCTAAATATAGTGAGCTCTGTAGGATACAAACCCAGTGAAATAGGCAAACTGAAGTTAATACTCCAATCACCTGTGATGAACTAACAGTTATAGGTTCTCATGGAGACATTTCAGCACAGATTAATCACCCCATAGCAGCCTATGAGCAAATTGCTTCTGCTGCTATCAAAGCATTGGGTTTATCCCAAGTAAACAGGACAAAGGAAAGGCCTTCACAAAAATAGCACAAGGGCCAAATGAATACTTTGCTGATTTTGTGGGATGTCTGCAGACAGCTGTCATACAAATTATTGGTGAAAATGCAGCAACAGAAATTATGATAAGGCAACATACTAAAGAAAATGCTAATGAGCTTTGTAGAAGAATTATGCTAGGACTAAACAAGGATTCTCCTTTAAGACGCTGTGCCACAGTGGGCACAAATACCTTTTATAGCCATGCTATGATGCAGACTTTCCAAGATCTGAACATGGGAAGACAGGATCCCTTTTGGCAAGGGACTTCCAGAGAGACTTGTCAATGCTTTCAATGTGGTAAAGTAGGGCATTTGAAAGCTCAATGTTGGCATAGAGACAGAGTGAGAAAAGGACTGGAGAAGAAGACCCAAAACCCCATGTCCAAAGTGCAACAGAGGCTTCCATTGGGCCTCAAAATGTAGACTGATTCTGGGAAATGGGATGAGGGGCCCAGCCTCAGGGTCCAAAACAAAAAATACCTGGGCCATGATGGCAGTCGAGGCTACACCCAGAGAGTTTTTAGAAATTCAGTACTCGGACATGACCAATCAGCCAAGAAGCAATCTGATGGGAGGAAGGGATTACAGTTGGGGAGAATAGAGTTGTATGCAGCTGGGACTACTGAGATATCACTTGGAGAGGTGAAATCTGTTCCTCTCCAGCCTATGGATCCCTTGCCTCCAAGCAGAGTAGGCTTGACCATTTCACCTCCTTAGAGTACTTACAAAACAATGTTCATCCATTAGGATGCTTACAAGGTGTTAAGTAAATAGAATTGAGGAGACAATGGTTAAATCTAATTTAGCATTGATTTAACCCACAACAAATAATGGTATCCTAGTGATGTAATGATTGATGGATACTCAGTGTACAGCATATAAACAAGAAGCTCTGGGGCCAGCCCACTAGAAGCTCTTGCAGGAGGAGACAGATTAATTGCATCTTCTATCTTTGTGCTGGCTGGAGGCTAAGCTGACAGAGGTAAAGGACTAACAGCAGGAGCTCTCAGAACCAAAGAGAGAGATAGGCTTCTAAGAAAGCTAACTGATGTGTGTGGAATATGTAGATAATATCCCAGTTACTAATACAGATAGACAATGTGTGACTCATCAACCAGGAGAAGTAGTAGCATCAGGTTTATTGATACAGACTCCTAATAGGTAATCTGGTGATCATTGCCCAGAATCTGACTCCAAGCAATAAGTCACAGAAGCTGTGACAGCTGACTATCCTATGCTCACTATCTATATAAATGACATACCATTAGAAGGATTGGTAGACACAGATGCAGATCATACAGTCATTAGAGGTGCCAGCTGGCCCAGTCACTGGCCAAAGATTAAGGCAGACATCTACATGTCTGGTGTAGGAGGATCAATAGCAGCTGAAGTTAGTGCTGCCCCTTTGAGATGGACATTTGAAGGCAAAATAGGAGTTTTTACACTTTTATAGTTGAAAAAATCCCCATCAGTCTGTGGGGAAGAGACATTTTAAAACAATTAGGATTACAAATGAGTACTTTGGTTTTTTAGGCAGGGCTGCTGTTGAAGGCCTGCCAACACTTTCACCTGTTCCTATTCAATGGAAAACTGATATACCAGTGTGTATAGAACAGTGGCCCTTAGCTAATGATAAAATTCAGGCCTTATTAGATATAGTACAGGAGCAACTTGACTAAGGACCTTCTCTAAGTCCTTAGAATTCACCTGTATTTGTTGTAAGAAAGAAATCTGGAAAATGGAGGATGTTGACTGATTTAAGAAAAGTAAATGAACAGATGGAAACTATGGGAACTCTTCAGCCTGGACTTTTATCTCCTACTTAATTGCCTAGAGAATGGCCTCTTTGAGTTATAGACATTAAAGATTATTTCTATTCTATCCCTCTAGATAAGGAAGATATGAAAAGATTTGCCTTTTCAGTGCCCAGCATTAACTTAGCTGAGTCTAATGAAAGATGTGAATGGACAGTTTTGCCACAAGGGAATGAAAAATAGCTCTACTATATATCAAATGTATATTGCTACTGCTCTTACTCTAGTAAGAAAAGCATTTCCAAAAGTAATGTTATCACATTACATGGATGATATACTGGGATGTGCACCTGAGGAGCAAATGTTAGAAGCATGTCTACAAAAGACCATAGAAATACTAAGGAATTACAAATTGTATATAGCTCCAGAAAAATTCAAAGACATGCTCCTTTTCAATATTTAGGACATGAAGTTATCCTAAGGTGCTTATAATACAAAAACTTTCATTAAGAATAGAGAAGTTGAACACCTTAAATGATTTCCAAAAATTGATAGGAGATATCCAATGGATGTGTCCAGTGTTAGCCTCAACTACCCATCAATTACAACCATTATATTACATTTTAATTGGAGTGCTTTAAACTCACCATGCCAGCTTACAAAAGAAGCTCAAGAGGCTTTGAGAGACATTGAACTGGCTTTATCCAATATGGTTGAACGAGTCACTCAAAAACCCTTGGAAATATCAGTTTTTGCTACAAAAGAGGCACCCACAGCAGTTCTTCTTCAAGGACACAGTGTGATAGAGTGGATGAACTTCTCAGCACAACCAGAACAAAGCCTTACTCCTTACCCAGTGCTTGGGGCTAGAATTTTATTAAAGGCCATTAAGCCAGAGTACAATTATCTGGGATAAGATCTGACAAGATATACACATTTTATACTATTGCACAAATTAATGTATGCTCTGAAACCATCCCAAAGTGGCAAATTTTATTGGCCACAGCTCCAAATTTTACACATAGATCTCCACACAGATCTCCATTAAAGATAACCAGACTATTACATAATTGGCATTGGATTCTTGAAGAAAAGGTTTCTAAAAGTTCCTCTTAAAGAAGCAACTATCTTTACAGATGCATCCAGACATAATATTTGTGCTGTATACTCTCGTGACTTAACTATAAAGAGAGTAGTCAGAACTCCTTTTCAATCCACTCAGCAGAATGAATTGTATGCAATCATTCTAGTTTTACTTATTATCCAGGAGATATAAATATAATATCTGATTAGGACTATTGAGTAGGTGTGGTACAAAGAATTGTCACAGCCCAAATAAAACTTGTAGCTTCCAATATATATCAGCTCTTTAAGGAACTTCAAGAGCAAGTGAGAAAGCGTCCAGGTAAGATTTATATCTTGCATGTCCTCTCTTATAGTGGACTTTCAGTCCTATTTTTGATAGCAAGTGAAAGGCAGATAGCCTTCTAACTATGTTGTTCAATACTCCTTTATTTCAGAAAGCCAAGAATCTCATTCTAAATATCATCTGGCTGCCTGAGCTTTATGTTTACAACTTGGAATAACCGAAGAGGAAAGTAAGAGCATAGTAAAAGCCTGTACACCTTGCCTTTTTTTCCATGCTTCTATGCTCCCTCCAGGGAAGAAGCCAATGAAATTTGACAAATGGATGTGACCCATTATAAGTCTTTTGGTTGCCTGTCTTTTATCCATGTTGTAGTAGACATCTTTTCAGGATTCACTTTTGCTATACCAGCAGCAAAAGAGACAGCCCAAGTGGTCACTGAATTCTTTATACAAGCATTTGCAATTATGGGTGTGCCACAAGCAATAAAAACAGATACTGGACCTTCATATACTTCTAAACATTTTGCATACTTTTGTGCAAGTATAAGATTTTACACACCACTGTCATACCCTTTAATCCTCAAGGACAGGCGATAGTAGAGAAGAGAAACAGAGACATCAAGACACAAAAACTCCAAAAACAAAAGAAAGGGAGAGCCACAGGTAACCCTAGAGAACTTCTAAATTTATACAATTAACTTCTTGATTTTTGACAAAGATGCACTGGCTTCAGCAGACAGGTTTTATAATCCACCAAAAGAGCAGTGTCCAGTGCAATGAACTCCACTATCTTTAGATAATCGCCAGGTGATGTGGAGAGCTCCAGAAAGTGGTAAATGGAAGGAACCAGATAGATTAACTGCTTGGGGAAGAGGGTTTGCTTATATTTCTACAGTGGAGAAAGAATCAGATGGGTGCCAACGAGATGTATTTGCTTTGTCCATTGAAGAGAGACAGAGCAGACTCTTGAAACGAAGGAGAAGACACAAGAAACATAGGGTGGTTCCATTGCTGATTGTGCCCACCACTGAAAGAGCTTGACAATTATGGCAATTTACTCATGGAAATCAAAAGTTGTTCATGAGACTGATGCAAGATTTCAAAATCCTCAGGAATCATTGGAATCCCTGAGACATGATAAGACTGTTGGAGGACTTGGAAAACCATCAGGAATCACTGGGTTCTCTGAGACATGATAAGACTGTTGTAGGACTTGAAAACCCTTAGGAATCATTGGATTCCCTGACATGTAATGAAACTGTTGTAGGACTTTAAAATTTGCAGGAATCATTGGATTTCCTAACACATAAAAAGACTGTTGCAATACTTCAAAAACTTGCAAGGATCATTGGATTCCCTGACACGTGAAGTAATGGACAATAGATTGGTTTTGGACTATCTCTTGGTTGTGGAAGGAGGCTTGTGTGATTGTTATTTACATACCCTCCTTCTAGGACTTCTAGAAATCTTTTACAATACCATGTTGATTGATATTGTTTGTTATATCACTATTTACATGTATAATTCATGTTTATTACACCACATTGAGCTTGCACTGGCTATGGGGAGAGTCATCACTACTAGCCTATACTTTATTGCTATGTACTTCTGTAACACCTCCCATGCTGATGGATTTGTGTATACCTGTTTCTAGGAAGACCCTTCAGCCCAGAAATCCGCTAACAATATCTGGCTTGAATCCCCACTTCCATTTGGTGTTTTTCATCTCTTTTTTGGAGAAGTCACTGGGGATGTGATCATCTCCCTTTTAATGCTTTCACCTCCCTTCCTGAGAAGTCAGGGATGGTGTGACCACCTGTGTTCTAAAACAAAGGAAAACAGGAGTTGTAAAGAGCTGAAACTCTGAAAAAGGTATGCTTGAACCAGACAACCTAGCCCTTAAAGCTAATTACCTATTTGATATGAGACAATGACTCTATTAGCATATATATGGGAAAATGGCTCTTCTTACAGTGTATGCTGGCTCAATGCTTGATGTTAAGATAATTGTAGGCAAGAATTAAAAGGTGGGGCCAGAGACTCTCTTTGTAGTAGGACAAGGAGGAGAGAAGTTGGTGACTTTGGATTCTAGAATCAAGTCTTTGGCATCTTTGGCAAGCCTATGGCAGTTTGTCTGTCTCCTTCACTTCTCCCCCTAAAGACCAAGGACTTTAATTTATCCTCACTCTGGCTGACCCTAAGGTCTCCAGGGAGCTAGCTTGGACTTAACAAAATTCTCTTGGAAGAGTTCAAAAAGGATCTGAAAACAGAGAAGAAAAATGGGGAAAACAAAAGAGAGCATTTCAGAAGAGTTATGAACATTTTGGAGGAAAGCCACCACCTTGAAAAAGAAGCACAGAAATTGACTGAAGAAAACAACTCCTTAAAAATGAAATTGATGAAACGGGGAAAAAAAATTCACTGAGCAAAACAATTACTTTAAGAGCATGATTAACCAAATGCAAAAGAAGATAAAAAAAAAAAAACTAACTGAAGAAAACAATTCACTAAAAATTAGAATTGGACAAATGAAAGTGAATGAGTCAATGAGAAATCGAGAATCAGCCAAACAAAATTAACAAAAAGAAAATGTAAAATGCCTCATTGGAAAAACAACTAATCTGGAAAATAGATACAGGGAGACAATCTAAGAATTATTAGACTACCTGAAAGCCATGATGAAAAAAACCTACACAAAATCTTTTAAGAATAATCAAGGCAAACAACTCTGAGATACCACTACACACCTGTCAGACTGGCTAGAATGACAGGGAAACATAATGTGGAATGTTGGAGGGGATGTGGGAAAACAGGGACACTAATACATTGCTGGTGGAATTGTGAATACATCCAACCATCCTGGAGAGCAATTTGGAATTATTCTCAAAAAGTTATCAAACTGTGCACACCCTTTGATCCAGCAGTGTTACTACTGGGCTTATATCCCAAAGAGATCATAAAGAAGGGAAAAGGATCTGTATGTGCAAGAATGTTTGTGGCAGCCCTCTTTGTAATGGCCAGAAACTGGAAACTGAGTAAATGCCCGTCAATTGGAGAATGGTTGAATAAATTGTGGTATATGAATATTATGGAATATTATTGTTCGGTAAGAAATGACCAAGAGGATGATTTCAGAAAGGCCTGGAGAGAGTTACACGAACTGATGCTCAGTGAAATGAGCAGAGCCAGGAGATCATTATATACTTCAACAATAATACTATATGATCAATTCTGATGGACCTGGCCATTCTCAGCAATGAGATGAACCAAATCAGTTCCAATGGAGCAGGAATGAACTGAACCAGCTACACCCAGTGAAAGAACTCTGAGAGATGACTAAGATCAATTACATTGAATTCCCAATCCCTATATTTTTGCCTGCCTGCATTTTGTATTTCCTTCACAAGCTAATTGTACAATATTTCAGAGTCCGATTCTTTTTGTACAGCAAAATAATGGTTTGGTCATGTATACTTATTGTGTATCTAATTTATACTTTAATATATTTAACATCTACTGGTCATCCTGCCATCTAGGGGAGGGGGTGGGGGGAAGGAGGGAAAAAATTGGAACAAAAGGTTTGGCAATTATCAATGCTGTAAAATTACCCATACATATAACTTGTAAATAAAAAGCTATTAAAAAAAAAAAAAGAATCATCAAGGCAATTTATCTGATATCTTAGGACCAGAAGGCAAAATAATCATTGGAAGAATTTACTGATCACCTCCTAAAAAAGACCCCAAAATGAAAACTCTAGGGAATATTATTGCTAAATTCCAGAATTATCAGATCAATACTGCAAGCAACCAGAAAGAAACAATTCAAATATCCAGCGACCACTATCAAAATTACTTAAGACCTATCAGCTTCCACATTAAAGAATTAGAGATTCTGGAATATGATATACTGTAAGGCAAAAAAGCTTGGATTACAGCCAAGAATGAACTATCCAGCAAAATTATGCATTATCTTTCAGGAAAAACAATGGATATTCATTGAAATAGATGATTTTCAATAATTTCTAATAAAAAGACCAGAGCTGAACAGAAAATTTTATTTCCCAATACAATACTCAAAAGAAGCATAAAAAGTTAAATGGAAGAAAAAATGTGTTTTTTTAAAGTTGCAAAGAAGACATATATAACTTTTGTGAACTGTATCTTTGTCAGGGCAGTTAGAAGGGTTAACTTAGTTATAAATTCATTTTAATGTGATCTTATTAAAAAGAAATTAGCAATAGAAAAAGAGATTATGCTGAGATAAGAGGAAAGGGAAAACAAAATGGGGCAAATTATGCTACATGAAGAGGCACAAAAGACCTTTTATAGTTGAGGGAAAGAAAGTTGGAGAATAATCATTGTTTGAATCTTAATTTAACCTCATCAGATTTGGCTCAAAGAGGAAATACATGCATGCATTATTTGGTGTAGAAATTTGTCTCACCCTAAAAAAGTAGGAGGAGGACAAATGGGAAAAGAAAAGGCTAACAGAAAGGAGGGCAGAACTAAAAGAGGAAAGGGATAAGAAAAGGGTGAAGACTGAAAAAGGGAAGGGCTAATTGAGGGAAGTGGTGGTCATAAGCAATGCATTGTTGAGGAGAGAAAGGGTGAAAGAAGAGGGAAATAATTTAGGAAAAATAGGATGGTGGGAAATACAGGATTAGTATTCTTAATTGTGAATGTAAACGGGATGAACTCTCCCCTAAAATAGAATTTTAGAAAAGTTAGATACGATAGCACTTTGAAGAAAATTGAATGGGGAGAGAAAGGAATATACCTTTTTTTCTCAGCAATACATGGCACCTATACAAAAACTGACCATGTATTAGGGTAAAATTTTTCACAATCATATGCAGAAATGTATAAATAGTAAAGATATTCTTTTCAGATCATGATGGAATAAAAAATTATGTGGAATAAAGAGCCATGGAAAAACAGACCAAAAATTAATTGGCAACTAAAGAATGAGTGGGTGAAACAACAAATCACATAAACAATTGATAATTTCATCCAAGGGAATGACAATAATGAGACAAAATGTAAAATTTATGGGATGCAGTCAAAATAATTCCTAGGGGGACTTTTATATCAGTAGATGCTTACATGAGTAAAATAGAGAAAGAGAAAATCAATAAATTGGGCATGCAACTAAAAAAAGGTAAAAAAAGAACAAATTAACCCCCTCAATTAAATGTCAAATTAGAAATTCCAAAAATCAAAGGAGAGATTAATAAAATTGAAAGTAAGTAAACTATTGAACTAATAAAACTGAGTTGATTTTATGAAAAATCAACAAAATAGATAAATTGCTAATTTGATGAGAAAAAGGAAAGAAGAAAACCAAATTACTATTTTCAAAAATGAAAAGGGTGACCTTACTACCAATGAAAAGAAAATTAAAACAATAATTAGGAGCTATTTTGCCCAACTATTTATCAATGAATCTGATAATCTAAATAAAATGGATGAATACTTATAAAAATATAGATTGCCCAGATCAACAGATGATGAAATAAATTACTTAAATAGTTGCATTTTCTAAAAAGAAATTAATTAATGAACTCCCTAAGAAAAAGTCTCCAAGCTAGGTAGACTTACAAGAGAATTCTAGCAGTTCATTTAAAGAACAATCAATTCCAATGCTATATAAAGTATTTGGAAAAATTGGGGAAGAGTCCTACCACAGCTAAATCAGAAACAACCAAAACAGAATAAGAAAATTATAAACCAATTTCTTAATGTATATTGATGAAAAAATCTTAAATAAAATGTTAGTAAACAGATCACAGCAACTTATTTCTAGGATAATACACTTGACCAAGAAGGATTTATGCCAGGAATGCAGGGCTGGTTCAATATCAGGAAAACTTTCAACATAATTGACCATATCAGTAACCAAACTAACAGAAATCATAAGATTATCTCAATTGATGCAGAAAAAGCATTTGATAAAATACAAGAGTCATTCTTATTTTAAAATGCTAGAAAGCATAGGAATAAATGGAACTTTTCTTAGAACATTAAGTAGCATCTATCTAAAACCATTAGCAAGCATTATATTTAATGGGAACACATTTGAACCATTCCCGATCATATGGGGTGAAATAAATAGTATTTGGGAGTTGACCTGCCAAGACAAAGCCAAAAACTTACATGAACATGATTACAAAACCTATTCACACAAATAAAATTATATCTAAACAATTGGAAGAATATCAACTGTTCATGGGTAGATCCAGCTAATAAAATATAAATGACAATTCTCTTTAAATTAATCTACTTACTCAGTGCCATACCAGCCAAATTGCCAAGAATTCACTTTATAGAGCTAGAAACGATAATAACAAAATTCATCTGGAAGAACAAAAATATCAAGAATATCAAGGGAATAAATGAAAAAAAAATCACAAAGGAAGGTAGCCTAGCTGTACCAGACCTAAAACTATATTATAAAGTGGCAGTCATCAAAACCATTTGGTACTGGCTAAGAATTAGAGTAATGGATAATGGAATAGGTTAGATTCATACAATACAATAGGCAATGATTATAGTAATTTATTGTTTGATAAACCCAAAGACTCCTGCTTCTGGAATAAGAACTCACTATTTGACAAAAATGGATGAGAAAACTGAAAAAATAATATTGCAGAATTATTTGTGGGAAGGTCTAAGGTGCATTTCTTCCCAGTCTGGTATAATGATTGGTTTCCCCACTTTTTTCATTACTTTTCTTTGAGATTCTTGACTTTTTGTTCCTCTAAATGCATTTTATTATTTTTTTGTCTAGTTCTTTAATGCAATGAAAGTTATTATCTAGGGGAAATAAATTGTCCAGAGTCACCTAAATTTAAAATTTAAGAGCTGAAATTGGCATCCTTGCACATCAAGTCCAAATTAAGTCATCTTTCACTGTATTATATTGAATAAAATTCAATGACTTAATATTTTGTTTTCTTTTATCTTAGTATGACTATTACATCTTTTAAATCAAAGCTACATATCATGCTACATGATTTAGCATTTTTTTCTGCTTCTAATGTAAACATTTCAAAGAGCAGTAAATATTTAGTTTTGTAAAGTTTGGAAAAACCTCTATGATTATAGTGAAATATATATGTTGCACAACATTGTGTGGAAGAAGAGGAGTGTGAATATAAAGAAAAACCTTATAAATGTAATAAATTTGGGAAAGACTTCAACTACTGCTTATACCTTATTATACATCAGAGGATATATGCTTGAAAGAAATCATAGAACTAAAATGTAATAAACACAAGGGATGAGGAAGTTGACCTCTATTTGGTAGGTAAGAGAAAAGTGTTGAAAGCTCCTGAATTGAGAAGAATGAGGTGAAGATGTTATTTTGAGATTTGTTTGACTCTGACACAAATACTGAGCTTCAGGGGAATGACTCATGTTAGAGACAGAGTATGTGAAAATTCATTTAAAATTTGTATTTATAGGTTTTCTTGAAGATTAATCTATAGGCCTCAAGTATTCCACAAAGATCAGATCACAAGTATGTGACCTTAGTATGCAGTGATGAAGAAAGGATATGGATTTCTAATGAGACTAATGAGAAAATGAGGAGAACATCATAACTTTATTTCATTTTCAATTTCTATACAAAATACATTGTATTTATGATATACACTTTGATTCACTCAACACTATAATCTGAATTTTATTTTTAGAAATTCATCAATTCCTCTTCATATGATAAACATAAATGACAAAATAACAACAAAAAGTAATCTAAGTTCAAAAATTGGCAAAGGTCTTTGAGTTGATCAAGAGAAGAAATCCATATTTTCCATTTTCTCTGATCTCTAAATCAAACAGATTATTTTAAGAAAATCAGCCTGAGCCACAAGTTGCTTTGTATGTGAATGGGATAACCTGAATAGAAGTAGCAACTCTGCTTTCAGGGTGGAAGGGTGTTATTAGTTCTTCATCTGTTTTCAGTCCAAGAAAAGAAAAAAAAAAAACACTATTTCTGTGACTTTAACTCACCACCAATTTTGTAAAGATAATGACTGGATGGAGGATGATGTGGAGGCAAGCTGATCAACACTCTGGAAACTATTTCAACTTGTGAAGGGGGATAGAGGTTTCACAGGAAGATCTCATTTCTTTTAATCTCTCCTTTCCAGAGATTGTCAATTCAAATTTTCTGTGCATGGTTTTGTTCTTTTTTCTTTCCCCCAGCCCTCACTTTATCTACTTAGCCTATATCTGAGACTTGTAGCATTTGCTCTACTTCTTTAATAATTGTCTCTGACATCATAATGGATATAGCGTCAGCAAATTCCTTTTGTAAATCTGTCTGCACAATACCATAGTTAAAAATAATCTAAGTATGATGTGAGAATAATTTTTAGAACATATTTATTTTGCTGGCAGTGTGGTGATTCAGAGGATAGAGTATTGTGCTTGGTGTCAAGATTACTGAATTTAAAATTTATTAGCCTATGACTATGTATGACCATGGGCAAATCATAAAACTTTTTTCTGCCTAAATTTCATGAGGTGTAAGATGGGAATGATAATAGTGCTAATCTCACAGTATTGTAGTAAAAATTAAATGAGAGAACATGTAAGTGAGTTGGATATAATAAAGAACCATATAAATGCTATTATTTTTGTTATATTTGCTGAGAGGGAATAAAACATTATTTGGTCTCATCATACCTCCCTTCACCCCCCCCCCAAAAGTCTATTTCATCATAGATATTTAGGACACTATATAGTAGTTGATTGGTTTTGTAACTTTATGCAGTCAGTAACAGAATATAAGGTCAAATTTCCACATGTTTTTATATGGTCTGAGAGCAGAGTGGTTTGTTTTGTTTTGTTTTGTTCTTTTGCAATGCAATAACATTTTATTCTATTATCAAAAAAAAAAAAACTTTTGGTTCTACACTTTCTGTTCTACAGGTTGCTATTGGCTGCATTTGGGTTTTAGAATGAGGAGTTTCTAAACTTACTTCCACTCTTACTAGCTGTGTGACCATTTGTAAGTTGTTTAATGTTTCTGAGTTCTAGTTTATTTATCCTCAAAAAGCAGCTTATAGGATCACTGATTTAGAGATGGAAGAGATCTTAGAGGTCATATTCTATACCAGTACCTCATTTTGCAGACAGGAACTTGAGTCTTTGAGAGGAAAAGTGATTTTTTCCCCCAAGGCTATATAGGAAGAAAATGGAAAAATCAGTATTCAAAATTAACTGCACTGATTTCACAGTGGATACTCCTACTGTCCTTTACTGCTGAATTTACTGAGGTTTTAGGAAAGCATTTCTTAAAACTTCAAGAGCATGTAGTTGTTACTTATTACTAGTGTAATGCCAGAGAAACTGAGGCAAGATTGAGATTAGAGAATTTTTAATATTATATTTGAAAGGGAAGATTGTGTGCTGGGACTAATGTGCTGGGATCCATGGTTTGATCCCGGTGCTGAATGAGACTGTCATCTCCAAGAATCCAGCAACCAATGTGAGTTCTCATTGACATATATATGCACGTGGCTCCAAGCTACCAAGGGGTAGACCGAGGCAGGGGCGGAGTCATAACACTGAGAGCAGGAATGGACTATCGATCTGGTTCTGACTGGCTGGGGGGAGGGAGTCAATATTCTGATAAATAGAGAAAGTCTGGAGTCATGATATCTGAGATAGAAGGTCTTTCTCCTTATCTGGATCATGATGATTAGGATGGAATGTTGCAGGATTGAGCAGAATAATTAGGAACTGAGGCAGAACAATTCAGGGAAACTGAGGCAGGACAATTTAGCAAAATTGAATCAGGACAATAAAAAGGACCTATGGCACAATACTAGTATTCAGTTAAGCATTCAAAGGCTTAGCTAGCTAGACTGAGTCAATCAAAAGTGTAAACTAGATGTGAAAAAAATCCTAAATCTATCTGAGAGAAATAAATATTTTGCTCACTGGTTAAAAATAACTAAAACTATATATAGAATATTTTGTGATTGGTTGATAGAATCACAACTAGATTGATCTATTTGTGAAAACAGCTTTGTTAGATAAGGAATGTTTAAAAATCATATGGAAGAAGAAAATCTCCCTCTCTTCCTCCTTGTGTTCCCTTCTTGATCAGGTGAGAATTTTATCATTTTCAAAAAGTAGAAAGATCAGAAGCCCCATTAGTGTCTACAGCAGTATTCCTTAAAAAGCAGGGGTTATTGGTAGCTTCTGCATTAAGAGTTGAGATTCATTATTGTTTTTCTCTTTAACCATTTCAGTCATGTGTAACTCTTTGAGACTCCATTTGGGATTTCTTTGACAAAGATACTGGAGTGATTTGCCATATCCTTCTCCAGCTCATTTTATAGATAAGAAAATTGAGGTAAATAGAGTTAACCAACTTTCCAAGAGTCACACAGCTAATAACTGCCTGAGGCCGGATTTGAACTAAAGTTTTCTTGATTCCAGGATGGGCAAAATATTCACTACACCTGAAAACAAAATAGATATATTGAGAAAAGAAAGTCAGGGAATATGACTCTGTGGGCAAAGAGAAGAACACATTATAGATTCTACAAAAGCACAGAACAATGAAGCCCCACAGAAAGCCAACCCCCCCCAAAAAAAAAAAAACAAAAAAAACTAAGGAGAACTGTGTAAGTACATTACAAAAGGGGGAAGGGGTTCTCAGTCATCAAAGGCTGTAACTTGTCCCTATGTCACTTGTGTTCTCTGCACACATACCTTAAGTTTAAAGGTAACTTCCCAGGAATCTTGTGAATACAAGGGGAGAGAGTAAAACCCTATTTAGGGAGATTGTATTGTAAAAATAGATCTTGCTCTACCAACTTAGTGTCTTTTGAAAGATGGAATTAATGGAAAATATACTGATGGAAGATGTAAGTGACAGTATTTGAAAAGTCCAGCCCTCCTTGTTTACCCAACAAGAATGCAGCACCTTAGTAGTTAACAACCTTCTGGCCACTTAAGGTACCAATGTGAGTGGGAGTTGGAGAAGTAGTCTTAGAAGGAAGGATTTTTTAATAGTACCAAGTCTTTCAAATTCTTGATGTAAAGTTTCCTTACTTTACAAGAAGGAATGAAAATGAAAACCACAACAAAAGCATATGTTAAGTACTTCTTTGAGGGTAAAGCTTTATGTTAAACTCTGGGGATACAAATACAAGAACAAAAGACATTTCCTGCCCTCAAGGACTTTATATTCCAGTTAGGAAGAAAATACAGATTATAGAATGATGGCCTGGGACCAGAACTTTGGTTCTAAAGGGTAGTAGAGTAATACAGTCCATCCAGGAGTAATGGCAGAGTAGATGATGAGTGCAGATCTGGAGAGTCAGGTGTAGGGCAAATAAGGAGAGGAAGGAAAACTCTTTTGCTACCAAAAAGTTCCTCCATAAAATATTCTTTCATTTGGGAAGTGAGGAAGTTCATGAGGAAAATATAGTAAGGTGGAGAGAAGAGAGAGAGAAGACCAGGTTCTTCAACCCTAATTTTCTTCTTGAAATAATTTGTATTTGCTGCTTTTTCTTATGTTCCTGAATTCCAACAAAGTAAAATTTATTTTTTTTAGGGTTGAAATTTTTAAATTTATTTATTTTAATACACATTGCTTTATGAATAATGTCGAAAGAGAAAAATCAGAGCAAAAGGGAAAAATCATGGGCGAGAGAAAAAAAATAGAAAAAAGAAGTGAACAAGGAATGTATTGATTTACATTCAGTCTCTAGTTCTTTTTCCAGCGCAAATGGCAGATTCTATCTATCTATTGTAATTGGGATTGCTTTGAATCACTGAACCACTGAGAAGAATTACATCTTTCATAGTTGATCCTCACACATTTTTTCTGTTACTGACAAAGGGACCCTAAAACTCTCTGAAAACTCCTTGAAGGACAGATTTTCCTTAAATCCTGCCATTGTAAAGGCCCCACCTGAGGATAAACAGCTTTCATCTGTTATCTAGGTGGGTCTGGTTGAGTCTTAAGCTGGAGAATTCCAACTCTATTCAATTGAAGATTTTCTATTCAATTCCAGCTCAAGCTGAAACCCAGCTTGTAGATAAAAAGAGCCAACTTGGAACTCACTCTTTGCAAAGGAGCTAATATGCCATGCCAATGAAACTCTCTCTCTTCCTAGTATAACAGTCTCTGCCCACTAAAATAATATTCCCTTTCACTGTTACCCTCTCTTTATCTTCCTCACCTTTTTCCCTAATAAGACTATATCTCTTTGTCAGGATTTCTCTACTAGAAATTTTACTCCCATGTTGGAATCTTACCACTAAGGAATTCAGCCTTTCTATTCATGCATAGCAAAGGCTGACTTCCCAATGCCTATTCTTAAACCTTCTGTTTATCAGTCTAGTTATTCGGGTTCTTAAATTCCTTTACAAAGGACCTCTGTGCCAACCAGAAGGGGGTTCCCCAAAACCCTCTACCTTGCACCAATACCCAAGGGTATTTAGGGGAGCCAAACATCTTCATTTGGTTCCCTGAACTCTGAACCTGCCACTAACCTCATCATTTAACTCTCTGACTACCAGGAACCCTAATCTCATCATTTGGTTCCCTGAATCTAATCTCATCAGTATTATGTACAATATTTTCCTGGTTCTGCTTGTTTCGTTCAGCATCGATTGATGTAAATCTTTCCAGGATTTTCTAAAATCAGCTTGTTCATCATTTTTATAGAATATTAGTTTTAAGAGGGGTATGGCATGAAGCATTTTTTTCTTAATATGATATACTTTCCTTCTTCTTACTTGTCATGTTCCTTGTTTACTTTCCCCAATTGTTCTCTCTTTATATGTGTGTCTATGTGCATGTGTATGTGTATGTGTATACATACATAGATATATGTGTATATATATATATATATATAGTAATGTTCTTCTCTAAAGTGTAATCTTTTCTGGGAGCAGGTTTCTTGGGGGCTTTTGGAGGCAGTCTTCTTTTCAGTTCACCTCAAATTCAGCCAGGAGTTAAAGTCCAGATCCTTTATTGTCTCCTTCAAAATCTTATCTCTTTCACTTGGGGCTTGGCTAGTTTTCTGGAGGCCTTCTGGATCTTGGTTTCAGTGTTCTCCACAGGACAGCCTGCTACCACTTCTCTGTCTTCCTCCATTCTGCCCGACTTGTGAATCTCCTAGACTGAATCCTGGAATCTACCGAAGTGCATTCTGGTGGAGGCTCCTAACTTATATATGCTCTCTTAAAGGTGTGAACTCTAATAAGTACTAAGTACATTTAGAGAATTTTTAAGCACCCTGCTGAACAACCATTGTCTCTATCGATTCCACTGTCTTAGCATCTTGTAAGAATTCTGACATATACATATACATACACACACACACACACACACACACATATACACACATATATACATATCGATATGGATGGATGGACAGCTCAATGTATTCTATAGGCCTCATTCATTCATCTAGTTAGGTTTTCCTTTCTGGATTATCCTGCTTTAGTTCCTCATTGTGGAATAAATTATATTTATTTTTAAGTTTATATTATATGTGATATAATATATTATTTTATTTATTGTATTTATAAATATAATATTAATAATAATATAAATTTATGTTCTAAAAGATTGTACCATTAGCATATATGTGTGCCGTGGAATTCTATTAAGTTGGAAAGACTTTGAATATGAAAGTGATCACATTCTGAGTCTATTGTCCTGAGATCAGTCTACAGAAGTAATTCAACCATGACTATGAAAAATAGATTGACCTAATAATGCTGTCATAGGATAACATATGCCTGGGAGGATAAATATCGCCTACTATATCAGCTATATGCAGCTATATTGGCACGTCCATTTAGTTAGTCTTTTAGTACTATAAATATCCTTCCATTTAATAAAGAAACAAAATTGAGTATTCTTCATGAAGCTTTTCTTGGCTCAAAATATGATAAATTTCTCTTTCATTAACTAAAAGAATAAATCACACAGTTCAGAATATCAAAAGCATGCACATGTTTTTTTTTTACATAACATTAAAACAAAAGGCTAAAAAGTAAATAATGCCACAAATGGATTACTCTCAAGGTGCCAGCAGCTAAAGAAAGATAAGTTAATACCTCTGATTTCCACCAAATAAAAAGTTTGAGTGATTTTTGTTTTTCACCAAATGACGAATTTATCTATTTGTTTTGCTAGATAAGCAATGATATATCTATGATAACAAGCTAATTGATCAATTAAGTTTTAAACCCCACAAAACCATTTAAAATTGCTGTTTTTTGTCATGTGGACATAAAACATGTAGAACTGTTGGCTGACGGGAGATTTTTCAGTTTTAATCAGTTGTCTGGGTGTCTTATTTATACAGTTACAATATAAACATTTATTTTTTCTAATGCAGATCTTATCATTTCTTAGGCTAGTTCTTTACATGATTGTTTTCTGGTTGTGTCTTTTCTGGCTGCCTAACTCTTTTTATTTCCTTTGTATGCTACAAGATAGCTTGAATTTAAAAAAAATCTTTATTCTTGAAATTCATTTTCATGTAGTTGTTATTCATCTTCTTCTTCCTTTTTCTTCTTCCTCCTCCTTCTCTTTTTTCTTCTTCTTCGTCACCTCTTCCCACTTCTTCCCTATTAAATATTAGAATCCATCCTTGTTTCACTCATTTTCCAAATTTCCAAGAAGGAAACAAAATTAAGTTTCCCATCTCACATATACAAACAATTATTCAATATTTTTGAGGGCCTTTTTTGCACAATGCAATGTGCTGTATTAATGAGTACACAAAATTATGTCACATAGTCACTATTCATATTCAATTAAAGGAGATAAAATGCCTGCAAAGATAGTTACATTACAAGTAGTCCTTGTTAAGTGCCACATGGGAAGGAAAGAATATTATAGCAGTTCAGGAAAGGGAAAGAGTATGTTCACCTGATGTGATAGGGAAAGTTTCTGACCAGATTTCTTCTGAATGGAACCTGGAAAAATGGAAAAGAATTCAATAAGTTGAAGTGTGAAAGGAGGACATCCCAGAGAAAACAGACAATCTTAACAGGGGCATGGAAGCAAGAAAGTGAAAAGTTGTTAAGGGTCACAGACAATAGGAAAACTCTGGGTGAGGTATAAGATCCTTCAGCCCAGAGAAAACCTGCTGACAGTGTCTGGTTCTGCTCCCCATCTCCCTTAAGAACTCTCGGCCTTACTGAGAAGACAGGGGGCAGTGACAACCTGTGTTGTGATTGAAGCAGAGTGATAACAGGTGGAAGAGTGATACCAGGTAGCAAACTACATAAAATAGCAAGTTGTTTATGTGGTCCCATGTGCCAATACATACTGGGCACATGCCCCGTGTTTTTGTTACAAAAGAATATGAGGGTATTAAAAGGGGAAAGTCCTCGTAATAAATGAACTCTATTTTCTCACTATCCTCAGGAATCCTGCCTCATCACTTCTCCACTAGGAAGGTATATTTTAATCACTCTGATGTGGGAGCTCTAGAAAGCAATGGTACATTTTGCCATTCCAATTTTGGGGCTCTAGAAAGCAGGATACAATAAAAGGTGTATTAATAAACCTCACTAAGTAACCTGTTTCAAAATTTAGTAAGAATATATTTTTCATTATTTCAAAATAATTATATGAAATCATTTTCTCCATTTAAATAAATTATTATTATAATCAATATGAGGCTACTGTTTCCAAAATGCTAAAATAGGGAAACAGAGATTCTATTTCTGCTCTCATTCTTAAAGCCTGCACTCTAGTTTGGGAATCAGAGTATCTACATAGAATATCCAAAATAGCATCTGACTTATTTTGTATTTTCCACATTAAAGTATTGTGCTGGCCTAGAAGGGGAAACAAAGATAAACTTAAATGTTGCCTTGTCTTTAAAAAAAAGAAAAAAAGAAAGAAAGTAAAAGGTATATTTGGAGAACCAAGAGTAAACTAGTTTGGCTCAAGTGTAATTTCCTTATGATGAAGAGTAATAAAGTTGTATAAAAAGGATGCTACTAGATACTAGAGGATTTCAACATTGTCAGGTTAAAGAGTTTGGATTTTATTGTCTAGACCATATGGGATCACTGAAGGTTTTGTAATAGAATATGTCATGATTTTGATGTTTTGAAAATATATATTTTGATTCTACTGTACAGGATAGCTTAGAACATTATTGTTTTTTGTCCTTCATTCTCAAAGAGGACCATGATATCACGGAAGTGACATGCAAGTGAACTGGATTTAAGTGAGAGAGGGCTGTGCAAGATAATCTCCCTCACTTTCTTCGCCAGAGCCATTTGGGTCCTGTAACAAGATATAGATTAGTACCTTGGGTATAGTGGGAGTCCTTGACCTTTTTAGGATAAGGTCTTTAACAAGTCTCAGTTTGACTGAGGCAATCCCAATAAATGATTAAGGCTAGATTTTAAAAAATTAAAACTGGAAAAATGACATCAATTAAGGATTTATTACAATATTCTAATCACGACATAGGGACCTGACAAAGTGTCAGTGGTGACAACAGGAAAACAAAGGAGAGGAGAAAGGAAGAATTAAGATCAGAGACTGAGTGGTTATGGTAGACCAAGGAAAATAAGGAGACAAAAACTGCACTAAAGTTTAAACCTAGAGATTGGGTAAATGATTATCATTAGCAATCATTGAGAAGTTAGGAGGATTGGCAGGGATGCTAGTTTGGAAGAATCAGAAAGGAATCAAATGATTTTAATTTCAGATATGTTGAATGGGAATTGCTGTTGCAGAGAGGTGGAATTATCTCTCAAGCAGTCAGAAATTTGGGCTTCCTCAGGAGCTGCAAAATGGGGATAATAACAACACCTATTTCCCATGACTTTTGTGAGGATAAAATGAACTAACATTTGCAAAGTGCCCTTCCCAGTGCCCACACATAGTCAGTACTTCATAAAAGATTGTTGCCTTTATTGTCTCTGAAGCATCCCTCTCCCAGGCCTGTGGTTCAGTAGAAAAGTCAGAGCAGATGACTGATATTTGAGGGCTGCATAATTTATGCAAGAGCCGAAGCTTGCTATCCAACTTGCCAGAATATTCTTCATACTTTTGCGCAAATGTGCTCTATGCTTTTTCACTGCCGATTTTGCTTATATTAATTACACTCACCCGAAATGGTCTGCACTCTCTTCTCACTTTCTCCCAATCTTATTTGATACATAGCTCCCCTTTACTAGTTCCATAAAACTTTTTCTGTCTTCATTTGAAAAAATTTCTCCCGTGTCTTAATTCACATAGTGACCATCACATATGCAATTATTCTGATAACTAGATGAAGAGGTCCATCATCCTGTGGAAATAAATGTAAATTATAAATTTATTTTATAAGCAAGGGTACAGAAAAATCAAATGGCTTGCTGAAGATCATGTAATAAGTGTATGTAAAATAGGGATTATACTCCAAGTGCTTTAAATTCCATTTCAGTCCCTTTTCTACAATATTGCCTTGTGGCATCTCTTCTATCATCAGTTTGAACTGATTTAAATCTTATTTAAGTTTTGTATTTCTTATTTAAGTTTTGTGTCTTATTTTACCCATCAATTTGTAAATTTGTTGAGGGTAGAGATCATGTGCTGAACTTAATTACATAGTATAGTTATGAACACATAGGAAAAACTCAATTTCTTGAGTTCAACAAAACTTATTGAATTGCTTTACCTCTAAAAGTTTCTTCAACCTTCTGGTCTTTTTCTATTGTTTCCCAATTTTCTTTTGGCTCTATTATGCTTCCTTTATTTATGTGAAGAAAAACTTCCATTGGATCTCTTGGAGTAAGCAGTTCCAAACTTTCTTAAATTAGTCTAGCTTTTTTCCTGTCCTTAAAGAAATCTGAACTGTGAGTAAAAAAGAAATAAAATAGACACTCTATGGAAGAAGCCTACAGAAATGAATAATAAACCAAAAGTTGTTCAACACAGAAAAAAATAAGGAATTGAACTTTATTGACTTTTATTAATTATTTTAAACTTTGCTTCAAGTAAAACTTCAATTTTTAAATTTATGTTATATCATTGAGCAAAAGTGACCTAAAGAAATAATAACTAAGAGAAACTTTAAAAATGTATTTTATACAACATAAACTATATGTATGTACTACAGAATATAATACATGCATAATTGACAGTTAATTGTATGAGGAAGGGAGAGAAAAGAGTCAAGGCTGACTCTGAGGTTGACAACTTCAATGTCTGGAAGAATAAGACAAAAATAATGGATTTAGGAAGAGGGTTGAGTCTGAAGAAGGGATGGGAAGGAAAGAGAATAATGATTTATATTTTGGACTTGTTGAGGTGCCTGTAGAATATGTAGTTAGAGAAGACCAACCAATAGGTTCGTGGATTGGAGCTTAGGAAAGAGATGATGAATATATAGAAAGAGGAATCATCTAATGCGATAAAAAAAAAGAGAGAAGATACAGAGATAGACATTAGAGACCTTTGACAAATATTTATTACACTGTTTTCTTTTATGTGCTATCTTAATATAAGAATACAAGCTTCTTGAGAGCAAGGACTGTTTTTCTTTCTGCTTATTTGTGTCAGGCCTAGTCTATTCTTCTCAGACCTCTGTCTATTCTTGGACTTACTCCCATCAATACTTTTTATCATATCATGTGCATTGTAGATTATATGTAATGTCTTTTGTTTTTCTGTTATGCCTTCTTACTCCCTTACAAAATAGTACTTCTTGGAGTCAAAGGAACTGATTAACTCATGCCTAGTGAAGTAAAACTGTGTGTGAGGGGGCAACTTCTTAATCTTCAAATATAGGGACAAGAAGAAACACAAAAGGAACATTTTTCTCATGGCAACCACCAAGGTAGAGATTATCAGATCTCTTTACTTTTTTCCACACATAATAAATTGTCAAATTGAATCAACCTCTGAATCTTAGAATTCACCTAATCCATCTCTTTTAATTTTTGAATGGTTTTTGGTAACAACAGACAATTGATGCCTGGAAGAGACTTGCTGTAATGCCTAAGGCAATGAAATTAGGATTCTAAAAAATTTCAACAACAGAGATTTCAAGAAAGAGAGAAAACTGAGGGAGGAATTAGAAGGAAAATTAAAAGAGAAGAAATACAAAGAAGCAGTCAACCTTAGTTGTTGCTGTGATAATTTGCTTTTTAGTTGTATAAATAATCCACACTATCTTAGTTGCTTTATAAGGAAATATCTCAAATTAGTTTGCTAAAATGTAATACATTTCTTCTAAAATATTAAAGTTTAAAGCATTCAATGTCTGTCATTATGTCATCTCTTTGGCCTCTTTTATACCCATGTATTGGAGTGAGTATTTTTTCTTTTCATTTATGAGAGATTTCAAATGCAAATTTGAAAGCTTACTAATTAAATCAGAAGTTGAATTGAAAATACTGGACATAATTGGATTCATGATTAATTAGATCAGAACATAAGAAGACCTATGTTCTATATACAAAGTACTATGTTAAAGCCTCATTGTGGTGTAGAGATAAACCTAGGATCTTAAAGTTTACAGCAAGTTCATTGGATGAGCTTTTTAATAGTCATCTGAGGACCACCCTGTTAAATTTAAAGAGGTTTGTCATAAAGCTGGCCATAGGGTAATTTTTTTTGACTAAACTAAACTCTTGAGAACTATTTTTGTTTGTGCTACTCTTATTAAATTGAATTTTATAATTTTTTTTTGTTTTTAGGTTTTCTCCAGCATTTTTCTGTTGCTTTTCTAGAGATTATATCTTTTAGTAAATAATTCTTAAAAGAAAAGAGGAAGAAAAAAATTTAGATCAATAAAACCAACTAACGAATCAAAAAACTTCTTATGCTATTTACAATGTGTCATACTCATGTACCTACTACACTTATAAAGGAGTGAAAATGGATATCTTTTTACATTCTTTCTTTTAAGCGAAAGTTATTTATAATTTTGCAACTTTTTTGTCATTTGTTGTTCTAATTTACATTATAGTAGTCATTTTGAATATTTTTTCTGACTCAGCTTACTTTGCATTAAATCAGGAAAGTTTTCATCATATTTATCATTTCTTACAGCACAATATTATTTTATTGCGTTCATGTACCACAATTTGTCAAGCCAAACCCCAATCAACTTTACTTCATCTAATTTACAGCTTACATTTACTTCAGTTCTTCATTATCACAAAGAGTTATTTTGTATGTTTATACATATATATGTACATACCCCGCTCTTCCCCTCCCCCCACACACACATACTAGAGATGATGGGGGATTTTTCTATCTCATGAGACAGTTCATTCTTTTTAGGATGGTTGGAGAAAATTGTAAGAAATTTCTTAAATCAAACAAGAATCTGGCTCTAAACATTTTCACTGGTTGCTCCAAGTTATGACCTCTAGGGATAAGCAAAACTAGTCTAATCCTTTTTCCATGTGACAAGTCTTAAAATATTTGAAGACAATTAGCAAGCCTCCATGAAGTCTTTTCTTCATGCTAAAAGGTTCTTACTAAATTGCATTCCAGATTACACTGTGCCTCCAAATCCTCTTCATCCTGGAAGGTCATGTCAACTCTGGAATTTACATCTTGGAAGTGTCCTCCTTCCCTAAGTCTCTTCCCTAGGATTGGATACCCTTTCCCAGAACTTCCTTTAAGAAAAAAAAAAAAAAAAACATGCTAGCCATTTCTTCCTTTCTCACCAGGTTGTAATCCAGAATTCCCCAGAGAAAATGCCATGACTAGTCAATTCCTTTTCTCATTCCTTTTAACTTCCTTTTATGTATTATCTTCCCACATTAAAATATAAACTCTTTGATGGCAAGGACTCTTTTTGGCTTATATCGTTATTATTATTATTTATTTCTAGCTTTTAGCATAGTGTTTGGCACATACTACATGCTTAATAAATACTTGCTATTAAAATGATCCTTGTATGACATGATTTGGCAGTCCCCTTATTATACTGGTCACATTTCTCTAGCTGTGCTCTAATTTCTCATTGTCATTAATATAGTGCTCAGAATTAAACCCATCATTTTGGATACTGTCTAAGCATAGTGCAATGAAACATTACTCTAAATCTTTTTATTTTGGATTATAACTTTCTATAAATGCATCCCACATTTATATTAGCTTTTTTCTGCAACCCTAGAGATCATTACTTGGAGCAATGGGTGAAAATGTTTAGAGTCAGATTCTGGTTTGATTTGAGAAATTTTTTTTATAATCCTGTCCAACCATTCTAAAAAGAATGAATTGTCTCATGTAGTAGAGAATTCTCCCATTATCTCTGGAGTTCTTCAAGTGAGACTTCTCAGGGATTTTCTTATAGCAGACACAGGTTGAAATAGATGATTCTTTCCAACAATATGATTCTGTATTTGTTTTATAGTCTTACTTAGAAAGTGCTACATTGACTTGGGGCTACATTGAAAATATCCTCAATATTTTCACTGGGCCTTTGATTGAAGAAAGAAAATTTAGTTGCTAATCACTCCTCAGAAATTTGTTCTTTTGGCAATTACTCTTATCTAGTTGGGAATACCCATCACTTTAAAATAATGTCTTTAGCTAGCTACATGAATCCCCATTATACTGCATTGACCCTCTGTCCTGAGTACCAAAACAACAATTTGTCAAAACAATGTGAAGCACAGCAGTTCCTAATCATACTCATTAACCATATTTCATAATAGCATCCCAGCTGCTTCAGCTGATATTATTTAAACCTAGGTCTCTTTGGGGACCAACAACTTGAAAATTCTTCTTTTATAAAATTAAGTACTTTTACAATCCAAACTTTTTCAAACAATAAATTCAACTCCATTTTTGGCAGCTTTCTATCTGAAGAAATGATTTAGTGCATTTATATCATTGTTTTCATGATAAAGTGGCCTTTACAAGCTGACGATTGTACTTTTAAAGTAATTTGGAATCTCCACTTAAAGGTTCAAACTCAAAATGCCAAAAATAAGATTATCTATGGAAAATATTAGCAATTACTTAACTACCATAATAGACATTCTGGTCTATTGCAAATACCTTCATGTTTGGCACACAAAGCAGGCCAAAAATTAAAATGTTATTTGGACTGCAACCACTAGATCCAACATGAAAAAAACTAAAGGCACATTCTATTGGGTCATGTTTTCTGTGAAGCATGCACACAGGGTGACAAGTTAGTTATACTCCTTCATGAAAAAAAATTAGATGAATAGCAATTTCTTTCTTTAAATTTCAGTATTTTCAGAGATTTGAGACTGCATAATGAACTTAACTAATAATGAAGATAGTTAGTTTTCCACTAAATGATCTTCATAATTTTGCAGGGCCTACAAATTCCTCTCTAAGCAACCTATAGCATCTAATTCCATAAGCAATTCTGAACTTGATCTGACTCTTCCATAGATACATACTCTGCTGCTAGAGTCAGAACCTTTCCCACTTGGTAGATTCAATCAGAATTTTTGTTTTGTTTACATAACCTTAGAAATTCCAGAGTTATTTGAACCTATGAGGCATCATTGCAAAAACATATTAATAGAAACTGTCTATTCCACATATGGAAATCCAAAAGGATTTTTGTAATTTCTTAAATACAGTAATGTTTTGGAGGCAGTATTTTTTCTAGATATTCTCTAAGGACAATCTTTTTTTTTTAAGATCCTTTTTTTCTTGATAGAAGCTCTAGACTAATAATAAAAATAATTTTACTAGGGTTTATTTTTTAAATAATAACAGTAATAACAGAAAAGAACTTTAAGATTTACAAAGCACTTTAAATAATGTCTCATTTGATCTTCAGAATAACTCTGGGAGATAGATGAAATTATTATCTCCACTTTATAGATAAGGAATCAGAGACCTGACTAGGTTCATAGAGCTAGTTAAGTGTCTGAGGACATATTTGAACTCAGATTTTCCTGACTCTAGATCTCCTGCTCTGTCCATTGTGCCCACTTCTTGTATTTATCACAAGAGATAAGAAATCTTGGAGCTGATAAGGTCAGACACCAAATGATGAGATTGGGGTATTGTTGGAATCCTTACTAACTGCTAAGTAATTAGAGTTGATCTAATCTTACAAGAAGTTGTTTTGGCCAGAACCTGAAACAAGGTACTAAGTAGAACTAATCAAGACAAGGCTTGTGTTCCCACCTTTACTCAAAGTCCACACCTTAAAGCTCTTTGGGCCAGAGAGCACTATGGGAGAAAACCCATAGTCCCATTCTCTCAGAAGGTTCACATATAAGGCGAGACAGCCATTCCAGAATACATTTTTCCTCTTGGCTGGCTGATCGCGCTAGACTCGAGAGAAACGACTCTGCTGCAGAGAACACTTTTGGGATTTCAGTGGAGCTACGCCAGAAGCCCTCTCTCCGCGGCAAGTTGGTGCTGGGCTCCCCAGAAGGAGATAAGAGAGATCTTCCATCTCTGTTGGAGGCAGAAGAAAGCAGAGGCAGAGGCTGAAGGGCAGAACCTTTGGATTTGGAGACATCCGAAGGGCTCTAAGCCTCTAAACCGGCTGTGCCCTGAGAAGAACAAACTCCAACATTTGAACTCTTAACAGGGTATCAATTCCTAGTTCAAAATATGGGGCACAAACATAAGACACATGTGAAACATTTGCAATGGTTTTCTCTTTGCCAAAAATTACCTTTAAGAGAAGAGGTTATAGACAAAATAGAGAGATAGAATAGACACTAGAAGTAGCAAATATGACAGAGAGGACATATTTAGCAAGGACAGCATTTTAACAATTAACAAAGAAGAGACAAATTCTTTAATAGAGCTCACAATTAACAAGAGAAAGAGAATAAACCATGCCATTGACTGGCAGGCAAAGTTCATAGAGGAATATAGCACCCTAAAAGAGTTAGTTAACTATAACTGGGAGAGACACCACAAGGCATGGGGGAAGGGAGTGAGAATGCTGTGTGGCACACTAACCCCAAAAGGGATTCAACAAAGATGGCAGAGGCTATCAGTAATTTTAAAGGGATAAGTGTCTGAGGTCAAATTTGCACAGGCCTGGTGCTCTATCCATTGGGACACCTAGCTGACATTCCTTCTTTTCTCTCTCCTTCCCTCCTTCTCTCCCTTCTTCCCTGCCTCCTTCTCTTCCTCCCTCCTTCCCTCTCTTCCTTCCTTCCTTCTTTCCTTCCCTGCCTCCCTTCCTTACTCCTTTTCTTCCTTTGTTCCTTCCTCTTTTCTTCTCTGTTCTCATAAATACTATGCTCTCACCAGTGAATGCTCTTAAAGTTTTACTTTATTTATTTATTTGTTCGCTGAATCCTATCAAGAAAACAGGGTGAGATTTAGGTTAGATTTCTTTCTTAATAACTATGTGTTAAACCCAAATCACTGTGACTCTCATGTATTGGCCAACTAGATTCTAGGCCAAGCCCCAGCTGGTCATTGTTTGGGTCTTGCTTGACTCAGAATGAATGTAAATAGAAATCCTGGGGTGGGGGTCTTCCCTCTATCTATCTATCTATCTTTCTATCTATCTAATGAAAATCTCATCTATATAGAGCAGAGCAAAGAAACAGAAAGAAGCAAAAATGAAGAACCTTCATAGAGCCAAAACAGATGTTAGAAAGCTTATTCACTTCCATGATAAAAGAACATAATCCATCCCTCATTTTACACACAATTCTAATAAGTTTAATGATCTTGTCTTCAAAATTATATAATACATTGGAGTCTTGAAATTAATGGTGTAGAGAGAAAGGGCCGCTAAAAACCAATAGATCAACAGCATTTAGAAGGAAAGCAACATATTCTCAATAAGGAAGAGCATACAAAAACCATTTTTGAAAAAGACACTGGAAGTAAAAAATAATAATAATAGGAATCCACTTAGATTAAGGTCTAACCAAAACAACTCTATAATGCTCTGAATTATACCAATTTGTAGGCAATTTATGTTCATAATAATTATCACCTGTTATTGAAAAAAGTTAAATTATTTTATTAATCTCTGATTAATAAGAAAGGAAAATATATAATGCATTTTAAGGAAATACTACATCAAAAGTGATTTTTTAAATATTCATCTAATTCTAATCATCTAATTCTCTAATAATTTCAGGGAAATTATTTAGTTCTGAATTTAATAAATACATTTTTATAGTTGATCTTGTGGGAGCCATAAAAATGACATAGTTATACAAAATGAAGAGAGAGTGATGGGTTTCTGATTTTTTTCTAAAGCTGTTTCAGTTGTTTTTCAGTCACTTCTGACTCTTCATAATCCCATTTGGAATTTTCTTGGCAAAGACACTGGCCATTTTCTTCTCCAATTCATTTTACAGATGAGGAAACTGAGACAAATAGGCTTAAATGACTTCTCAGAGACACATAGGTAAGTGGCTGGGGCCAGATGTAAACTCATTAACATCCTTCTGGATTCCAAATCTAGCACTCTATCCGCTTCACAACCTGGCTGTCCCCAAAAGAATCATATACTTAAGTCTCTTCATTTTACAGATAAGGAAATTGGGATATCCAGATAAAAAATGACTTGTCCAAACTAAGTAGTAAGAGGCAAAATTGAGATTTGAATTTGTCTCTTGGCTCCAAATGAGAAGAAAGGATGTACAATTTTCAGGTTTTTGTGGGAGTTTAGTGTTGGGGGAAAATAATTTTTAATATTTTCATGTAGAATATCTAAGGACATGTATACATTTTTATGCATAAACTGTTATGATTATTTCTTGTGAGGGCAGCTTTAGGCTTTATTGACAAAAACTAGCTATTCTAGAGTACAATTCTAAAAGCTGAAGCAAAGCATTGCATTAAATCCAGGCTTCCCGTCTATACTCTGATAAAGAAGGACCACTTCTTCCCTTTTATTCTGAGGAATCATATGTTATGCTGGCAAAATCTACCTTTGTATCAACTCTTATAAGCCCTTGTAACCTGAATGGAGACTAGGCAGTAGAATACAGTTCCACTGAAGGTATACTTCTTATAATTCTTATTGTGAGCAAATTCTAGAAGGCTGTAGGCAATTTTTTAAAAAGTTTTATTATTTTTTTTATTTTTATTTTCCTTTGGGAAAAATACCCAAAATAATCCTGAGAAAGAGTCCCCATTATCCATTATTCTGCTTGTTCTTCCATCCAATCTAATTCAGGTATCTCAAGGATAAATGTGGAGGTAAATGGCTTCTTCATAGAAGCATTATTTGGCTTTCTATCAGTTCTTATTGCCATCTACCTGTGCATTCAAGACTTTCCTCTCATTAACCAATTCAACCCTTTAAAAGGCCTAATGAGGTAAAACATATCACAGAAACAATAACAGATGAGAGCATTCCACATCTGGTTCTAACCAGTAACATAAAGAGGACTTAGATGGTGAAGCATAAAAGATGAAAATCTTGAGAGGCAATAATTAGAGTATGTTAGCTTTTGTCATTGATAGGGGAACCTAGGTCATATTTTGCCATGAAGAACTATTTATCATTTAATATCAAGAACCAACTCATCATTGACTTTACTATGACATATTTGAAATGTCAGTTATCTCTGAAATCAGAAGACCTGGCTGGATTCAAGTGCCATTTCCAATATTTGGTAACTCAATCTCTCTGGGTTTTAGCTTTCTCATCTGTAAAATGTAAAGACTGGATTAAAGAACTTCTGAAATCCTTTCTAGTTCTAGAGCTAAGGTTTTCCATGTGCTAGAGTTTAGAAAAATCCAAATTTGAATAGTTCAGAAATGGCCTGAGAAATTAACTTGAAAGAATAGGAAGCTTTTAGAGAGGAAAATTGTTTAACATAACTTATTCTTAGAAGAAAGAAAAATGGCATTATATAAGGAGGCTGAAAAAGCTACATGGGGAGCTCTTGTTATTTTAGAAAGGACATATAAAAAATTTAAGTGAAAGAATTGAAATAAAGATGAATACAATATGGTGACATGGTCCTATAAGAATCATAACAGGAATGATAAAGTAGGGATGAGTTGGTTCTTGCTGCTAAATATTTATTCCAAAAAAGACTTAAAAAACTCAAGTACCTTAGAGCAATAAAAGATCAAGGTAAAGTTGGTGAGAATATTGTCTAGGACAAGTGGAAAAATAGTAATGGATGCAGAAAAAGTGGAGCAAATTTTCTATTGTTTTTCTCTATCAAAGTAAATGAGTTTTGAATTGAGTGTAGAATTAAATAGTTTAAAGAAAATTGAAAATGAGGATCACCAAAGAGATAGAAAAGAATATTATTGTCCTTAGTAAATTCAAATCATCTAAGTGAGACAAATTATATTCCAGGACAGTGAATAAACTTGTGGATATAATTGCTGGATCTCTCAGTGATCTCTGGGTTAAAAAAAATGTGTGAACAGAAGAGCTGAAGTTGGAAATATGAACAAATGTTAATGTTTTCAAAAGAGGGATAAAGGTTAATATTGCAAGCTATATGTTAGTGAATTGTATTTATTATTTGATAAAATTGTAAAATGCATTGTTAAAGGGTTGGACATCCTTTACTTAGAGAAATGATCACCAAGAGATAATAGGACTGCTTTAAACTAAACTTATGTAGGAATAGCCTCCATTCCTTTTTTTCAGAGTTAATAAACTGTAGATAAGGAGAATGTTATGGACATAACAAGATATGTAATTAAGTCTTCCAATCCTCATGTACAAGGTAGAGTGAAATATATTTGATAATTGTAGCATTTGAATTTGAAGTTTATCTCATAATAGTTAACATGGAGAGAGTTCTCTAGTCAACATGGTATGAATTCAGTCATAATACTCTACTTCATTATTTTTACCAATGATTGTATAAAATTATAAATGATATGCCTATAATTGCAAATGAAAGGAATCTGGAAAAGATGACTGAAGAATTGGATGATAGAATCAGAAAGTAGAAATATTTCAATGACCTGGAACATAGACTAAAAATAGTAAGATAATATTCAATGGGGATAAATGTAAAATACTCTACTATGAAAATACATTAACTGTAGAACACATAGGATAAATATGACTAGAAAGCAGAACATATGGAATTCTGATGAAAAAGGAAGTAAGATTTTAGTGGAATGAAAACTCAATGAGTTAATAGTGTGATATGGCCACCAAGAATCTAATTGAAACTTATTCTTTTGTTCAAATTAGAATAATCTATTTTAATTGTTATTTATGTAATGGAATAGAATAATACAGAATAATTTTAGAACTGTATTTTTTTAGGCTTATTCTCTTAGAACTATACATTTTTAAGCTTATTCTTTGTTTATTTTCCCCCTAATAAAAATACAAGAAATCACTGAAGGAAGATCTTCATCCTCTGAGAAATAAATTATCATAATAAATGAAGTGTGAGAAATAGGAAGCAGCTTGGAATAGGAGAAAGCTGTCTGGGTTTTGTGTCAGATGGCCTGAGTCACAATTCTGGCTTTGCCCCTTACTAGCTGTATGACTTTATAGGCAGAGACCTCTTCACCTCCTTGGATTCCTTCATCTTTTTAGGCTTTAGTTTCATTATCTGTGAAGTCAAAGTTTTAGACTACAACATTTCTAGAATTCTTTCCAGCTTGAAAGAGCCAGTGAAAGAGCAAAATGAAATGATCAATTTCTCATGTACTTCTTTACTCTTAGTAGGGTTAGAGGTTTCTCTTCATATCATTTATTTACAGGAAGATTGAATACAAAGGTTACAAAACTGGTCAAAGATAATCCTCAAAGATGCAATAGATCCCTAAAATTATAGAATTTTGCCTAATTTTCTCATTTGTCAAGTTTGGTGATAGATTTGGCAGCTTACAAACTCACATTCTGAACAACCCCCTTGAGAAAGAGGGGTTCCTTTATGCATTTTTCTTTGTTTCCAGATGTCACTAAGGTATCTCCCTGTAAAACAAAACCAAGAATGTTTCACAAGGCTTGGAATATCTAGCTCCCTGGGGATTTAAAGAATGACTCTTCTTATGTTAGAAGTAAATTGATACACCTACTCTTCACATCAACACTTCACATTTTTCAAAGTCTCTTTTCCATGTATTGTTTCATCTGTTCTTCGCAACATTCCTGTGGGATGAAGGTATATTATCTCCATTTTACAGATGAAACAACTGAGGCCTAAGATGAAATGAGTAGATCTAAGTCATATAAATAGGGATTGGCAGAAATAATATTGGAATTGAGAATGTACTCTGCACTCTGGGATTCATTCAACTCCCCTGTCCTTTCTAATATTTAATATGGAAAGTTTTATTTACAATTCTTCTTTATATTTAAAATCAATAATGATGTGAATATTATGATTAAAGACAATTAAAAACCTTATACAGATATATATATATATATATATATATATATATATATATATATATAATCCTTCAAATATATAGATACATGTATTTATTTGTGGAATGATTTCTGTTTTAGTAAGAATGCAAATATATTTGCATATTGACATACATACATGTGCAGAAGCATATTTACATTTTGTTGTAGTTGAAAAGTGTCTAACTCTTTGTATCTTTATTTGGGGTTTTCTTGGCAGAGATATAAAGTAATTTGCCATTTGCTTTTCCAGATCATTTTACAGATGAGAAAACTGAGGCAAAGAGGGTTAAGTAACTTGCTTGGAATCACAAAGCTAGTGTTGAGACCAGATTTGAATTAATATCTTCCTGAATTCAGACTCAACATTCTAATTGCTGCATTTTTATATATACCTCCACAACATC
Source organism: Antechinus flavipes (assembly GCF_016432865.1). NCBI lineage: Eukaryota > Metazoa > Chordata > Mammalia > Dasyuromorphia > Dasyuridae > Antechinus > Antechinus flavipes. The sequence continues at coordinate 111,226,260 of NC_067403.1, forward strand.
TCTCATAACATATATATATATATATATATATGTCTTCTCTACCTTCTCCACTCACACAGTCATTTGTTCAGGCCCTTGTCAACTCTTCACTACATTCTGATAATACTCCCTCTGTCTTTAGTGTGTCCTCTCTTAAATTTATTCTTTACTAATCTACTAATGATTTCCCTATAATGTATATCTATCCATTTTTCTTCTCTGTTTCCACTCAGTGGACCAGCTCCAGTGATTCATTATTATATCCAGCATCAAATATAAATCCTCTGTTTGGTATTTAAATTCCTTCACAAACTGCTCTCTTACTGCCTTTCCAGTCTTAAAAATTTTAAATTTTAATTTATGAAATAAAATAAGCATTTCTATAACAATATAATTTTTTTAAAAAGATGATTATACATGAAACTACAAACCTATTATGTATAACTTGCTATTTATTTTAAATATCTAATGAAGCTATCATGGAAATTTCTTTTTTTTCCCTTTTTTATCCTTCCCTTCTCCTTCCCTAGAGATAGCTACCATTAGACACAAATGTGAGTGTGTGTACATAACTATATAGCATTATTCTATACATATATCTAATAGTTCTTTCTCTGGATGCAGATAGCATCTTCCTCCATAAGTTCTTTGTAATTAATTTGGGTATTTATAATAGTCAAAATGAGTTACTTGCTCAAAATTTTTCTTAAAACAATACCACTATTACTATATACAATATTCTCTTGGTTCTCCTTATTTTGCTCTTTATTATTTCATACAAAGTCTATTCATGTTTTTCTAAAATCACTGAGTTCATTATTTCTAATAGTACAGTATTCTATCACAATCATATATCACTTCTTTAGCCATTCCCTTATTGACTAGCATCCCTGCAATTTCTAGCTCTTTGTCATCACAAAGAGAACTTTCTACTCTTCCTACATTTTTACTGCCTTATGCACATCCTATGATCTAGATACACTGGTCTATATTAGTCAGTTTTGCTGTCCCAAATAGCATTTTATGGACCAAATATAATTTTCCTAGATATGATTATTTTCTCAAAGCTTAAACATTATACAAAAATGTTAAAATGGTGGGAAAACAAATTACTTCCAAATGATTTCATGGACTTTTCAACAAAACTATCATTGGAACTATTTTCTTTCTTTTTGCAATTCTTTTCCCCATTTCTTATAATTCTTCTGGGATATAATAGGACTTTTCATTCAGAAAACATTATTCGGAAGCTCCTCCCTGTATAAAAGTGACATTATTCACAACCTTAGTACTCCAATTTTCTACTGGATCAGTTATCTTAAAAATGTGGGTATTTTTTTCCAACTATGCAGAGTGTATCCCAACAATGCTTGCCCACACCCTTGTCTTCCCATTAATTCACCATGATGGTGGTGGGAAGGGATTTCTATTCAATATGTGGAAGTCTTCCTTTTTTATTTTTATTTTTTAATAGTCTTAATGACTAAGAGGAATGAAAGCATGGCTAATGAATAAAGAGTCTGCTTGGGAGTCAGAAAGATCCAAATTTCAGTTTGACCATTGTTACACACTTCCTTTTTGATCCCAGGCAAGTCATTTAACCTTTCACTGATCCAAGAAACTCTTAAGACTCTAAATTACAGTGCTGGCACCCATCTACATTCATAGAGGGGATTTTCTCAAAGGGAATCCCCTATGCCAATAAAACAGCATGTTTGGAGAAAAATAACACCAATTACTATTGTAAAAACTCAAGGAATATTTTCATCATGATCTTTTGATTTCAGATTTATAAGACAATTGAGTAATAATAGTTCACATGTGTTTAGCATAAACAGTCACAATACAGTACAGTTTTACTTCGGAGCATATTAAATGGATTAGAAAAGATCTATAATCATGCCTCAAAAAGATCTGTGAATGACAATGTCGGTGACATGGTGGTTCAGAAATGTGGTCTGATTGCTATACTGTTAAAAAAAAAAAAAAAAAAAAAACATCAGTAGCCCAATCATTCAGTAAGTATAAAGTGATTTAAAAACTACACAGACTTAAGCAAAGTTGAATATAATAGTCTATCATCACTAAAAATAGTATGAATTTTTATGTATGTGTTTTTTAGCAACATATGCTTTCTTTCCAGTCCCTTATCTATGAAATAGATGATGTGATTATTTAATTACTATTTTATGGATAAAGAATGTCTTACTGGGGTTAAGCTTTTTGAGGAAGGTCCATCTTCTAGTTAGTATCAGATGCATCTTGAATTTAGGCCTTTTGACTCTAAACCCTTTGCTTTTCCCTATTAATCTTATTGTACATTTTTTAGGAGACAGCATGTTATAGCAGACAGATTTCTAAACTTAGAATCAGTAGCCCTCAGTTCAAATTCTCATCCTGTTTCATGTGTGAATTTGGGTAAGTAACATCCTTTTGGATCCTCAGTTTTGTCATTTGTAAAATGAAAGGTTAAGTTAAGATAGTCTCTAAGGTCCACACCTTCTCTACTTCTATGATTTGGCTCATTCTAAGTTTGTGGGATACTTGCTTAAAAAGCTATAGTTTGAGTTAAGGAATAATAAAGTTAGAAACATGAATAATTTTATTTTTTAATGGATTTCATGTTGAAGAAACTCCTTCTACCAATTTAAATAGACTCTTGTTTTATAATTTATACTCTTAGAAAATTGTCTGAGGGCACTAAGAATTTGAGAAACTTGGGTCATCCAGTCAGTATGGATCAAAGGAGAAATTCAAAGCCAGGTTTTTTGGACATCAAGATTGGCCCTCTACATGATACAAGATAATACTTGATCATTTTATGTTGTTTTATTTTATTTTATTTTAAAATTTTAATGATTTTTAATTAAAGCTTTTATTTTTAAAACAATCATTTTATATTGTTAATTATTTCATTCTCTATTCTTAATATGGTAAAATCATCTGAGTCAGTTCTTTCTCTATGTTCTTTCATGATATGCTTTTCTTACCCCCAAAGTGTCACCTTTTATCTTTTTTTTTTCTTCTGGACTTATGCAAAAAAGCAGGTGAAAGAAAAAAAAAAAAAAAGAGCACCATATAATTTGATTTCCCCAGGTTTGCACCTTACAGGTTCCCTCTTGAGATATACTTTGTCTGGAGGACAACTTAAAAATTCTTTATTTGTTCAGTTTATATATTGTTAGATTGATAAATTCAGAGATCTCAGGCTTACTGAGATCTGAAAACAGAGGTACTTTGTCTACCTTCCCTTCATTTGAATCTTTTGATCTTTAGGTGTCCAGGTCTCTGCACTCTTCCACATTCAACTCAGGATTACCCATTCCCATATTATCAAGCATATAATAGTATACACTTAACTTCAACTTTCTTTGCCCAGGAATGTGTAAAATTTCATAGATTATGTAGGAGAAGAATCCTATTTCTCCCCTCTCCTTGAACTCTCTCTTTTATTTGGAATTATGTTGAGCAAAAGGGAAACACTGCTGCCTGTCCTCATGAAATCACATTCAAGTGACCCATTCTCAGCCTTGATTGCTAGCCTATCAATACAACAGTAAACACATACATATTCATATATATATATATATAGCAATAACTCATTTTTAATTGTTTTCTTTCCTCACTGAGTACCCTGTCAGGATGTCAGCCAGGTCAATGATGATGAAAACCCAAATCACTCTGGCCAGTCATAAGTCCCAGCCCAAATCCCACTTGGTCATTTTTGGGGCCTAGTTTGGCTCAGTTTTGGTTCTGTTCTGGCCACATATCAAAAGGGTTTGTTAATTTGTTTTTCTCTTTTCTTGACTAGGTAAAACAGAACATTCTCAGAGAAGAAAAAGAGACTAAAGTAATTCCTAGAGTAGGTAATGAGGAAACCAAATTATTACTCTTTGCAGATGATATGATGGTATACTTAAAGAATCCTAAAGAATAAACTAAAAAAAACTATTAGAAACAATCCACAACTTTAGCAAAGTTGCAGGATACAAAATAAATCAACATAAATCATAAATATATACTTCACTAACAAAACCCAACTGCAAGTGATACAATGAGAAATTCCATTTAAAATAACTGTCAATAGTATAAAATACTACATAAATTAATATGTTTATTTAGTGCTATACCAATCAAGCTCCCAAGAAATTATTTTACTGATTTACTGGTTATTGATATAGTTACTTATGCTAATAGTTTTCCTAATATTGAACCAACCCTGCATTCCTGGTATAAATCCTACTTGGTCATGGTGTATTATTCTGGGGATGATTTTCTGTAATCTCTTTGCTAATACTTTATTTAAGATTTTTGCATCAATATTCATTAGGGAGATTGGTCTATAGTTTTTTTTTTTTTTCTCTGTTTCCATCTTACCTTAATTAGGTATCAGTAAGATGTCTGTGTAATAAAAGGAATTTGGTAGGAGTCCTTCATTTCCTATTTTTCCAAATACCTTATATAATATTGGAGTTAATTGTTCTTTAAATGTTTTGTAGAATTCACATGTAAATCTATTTGGTCCTGGGGATTTTTTCTTGAGGAGTTGATTAATTGCATGTTCTATTTCTTTTTCTAAAATGGGACTATTTAAGTAATTTGTTTCCTCTTCTGTTAATCTGGGCAATCTATATTTTTATAGGTATTCCTCCATTTCATTTCTTTTGTCAAATTTATTGGCGTAAAATTGGGCAAAGTAACTCTTAATAATTGCTCTAATTTCCTCTTCATTGGTGGATAGTTCTCCCTTTACATTTTTGAGACTAACAATTTGATTTTCCTCTTTCCTTTTTCTAATCAAATTAACTAAAGGTTTATCTATTTTGTTGGTTTTTTCATAAAACCAACTCTTAGTTTTATTTATTAATTCAATAGGTTTTTTTTTTAGTTTCAATTTTATTGATCTCTCCTTTTATTTTTAGAATTTCAAGTTTGATATTTGATTAGGTATTTTTAATTTTTTTTTTTTTAGCTTTTTTAGTTGCAAGTCCAATTCATTGATCTTCCCTTTCTCTATTTTATGCAAGTAAGCATCTAGAGATATAAAATTTCCCCTTTTTACCACTTTGGCTGCATCCCACAAATTTTGGTATGTTGTCTCATTATTGTCATGCTCTTGGATGAAATTATTGATTGTATCTATGATTTGCTGTTTTACCCATTCATTCTTTAGAATGAGAATATTTAGTTTCCAATTATTTTTTGGTCTATTTTCTCCTGGTCTTTTATTGAATGTCATTTTTATTGCATCATGATCTGAAAAAAAAAAAAAAAAACATTTACTATTTCTGCATTTGACCTTGAGGTCTTTATATCCTAATATATGGTCAATTTTCGTATAGGTTCAATGAACTGCTGAGAAGAAAGTGTGCTCCTTTCTTTCTCCATTCAATTTTCTCCAAACATCTATATATCTAGCTTTTCTAGTATTCTACTTACCTCTTTAATTCTTTCTTATTTATTTTGTGATTTCATTTATCTAGTTCTAAGAGAGGAAGGTTGAGATCCCCCATTATTATAGTTTTGCTGTCTATTTCTTCTTGCAACTCTCTTAGCTTCTTCTTTAGGCATTTAGATGCTACACCACTTAGTACATATATATTTAATATTGATATTTCTTCATTGTCTATGCTACCCTTTAGCAAGATATACTTTCATTTTTTATCTCTTTTAATTAGCTCAATTTTGCTTTTGCTTGATCTGAGATCAAAATGGCTGCTCCTGCTTTTTAAAATTCATTTGAAGTATAATGCTCCTGCTTTTTAAAATTCATTTGAAGTATAATAGATTCTGCTCCAGCTTTTTACCTTTAGTCTGTATGTATCACTCTTTTAAATGTGTTTCTTGTAAATAACACAAAAAATTATTGTAGGATTCTAGCTTTTAATGCAGTCTGCAATGCCTTCCATTTTATGGGAGAGTTCACCCCATCCACATTTACAATTAAAACTACTGATTCTGTATTTCCTGCCATATTATTAACCCCAAAATATACTTTTCTCTTTCCTTTTCCCCCTTCCCTCTTCCTCAGTATTTTACTTATGAGCACTACTTGCCTCAAGCAGTCCTCCCTCTTTGGAGACCCTCCTCCTTTCTTATACTTTTCCCCTATTTTTTTCTGTTTTCCCTTCTATTTAGCCTACTCATTCTCTTTTTTTCCCATTCCCCTCTTACTTTTATATAAGGTGAGAGAAGTTTCTCGGTGAAACCAAATATATCTAATATTCTTTTTTTGAGCCAAATCTGATGAGAGTAAGCATCACACAATATTCGTCACCCTCCCTTTTTCCCCTTAATTATGATAGGTTTTCTTTGCCTCTTCTTGAGATATAATTTCCTTCATTTTATCTTCACTTTCCCCTTTTTTCTATTATAATTCCTTTTCCACCTCTAGTTTCTTTTTAATATTATAATAGTAAAATCAGATTATACATATATTCTTTATGTATAGGAATATTGCTTTCTTTTTACATTTTATCAAATCTATCTTTTAATGAATTATATGCCTTTTCTAAACACTCTTGCAGGGTTTTCATTTCTTTTCCCCATTTTTCTTCTAGCTCTCTCTTAAGTACCTTTTTCAATTTCTTCTGGGAGAGCCTTGATAGATGGGGACCAGGTTATATCACCTTTTTGGACTTTATCTGTAGACAATCTGCCTTTAGTCTCCTCAGGGTTTGAAATCTGTTCTTCTCTTTCACCATAGAAGCTATTTATTATCAGAGTCCAATTTACTTTTTTACTCATTTTTTAAAAAAAGTTAAGGTCTGCTTTTAGGGCAGGGGAGGTTTTCCAAGCTGCTGTGGCTGCATTAGACCACTGCTGATTTACTCCTGGTGCTGGGTGGGTATAGCCAGGTTCCATGAGATTCTGGTATTTTGGAGTTCACTATTAACATTTGTGTTTGAGTTGGATGTTTTCTAACTTCTCTACTGATCTACTGATTTGCAGCCAGGGCAGAGTAGCCAACACTGCTGTAGATTTCTCCCTTTAGATTTTCTGCTAATGGAAGGAGAGAAAAACTAGAGTTCAAGAGAGATATCCAAAAGAGAAAGCATGAATGGAAACCCCTCCAGTGACAGACATGTGGGGGAAACCATCCCCTTTTCAATAAATCCCTTGTTTCTCAGAAAATGTTTGCCATAGCCTGGAGAGAACAAACTTATTGAATATGTCCCTTTCTCTTTGGGCCACTGAGATTTTATCTTTTTCATGAATCAAAGAGCCCAAAGCAAGGCATCTTTACACTTCTTTATTCTATAGCACACAGTATAATCCAAGTTTGAACTTCAGCTCTCATAGTTAGTATCATGTGATCATGTGGAAGCCATGGCATAGATAATACTGAATTTAAGGTAAGCTTAGTAATTGATTCTAATTTCATAATTTTATGGAGACACCAAGGCTAGAAGAATTTAAGTGATTTGCACAGGAATACTAGTAATTTGATATTAAAGCAGAGATTAGAACTCAGAATCTCTGACTACTAGATCAGTAATTCCTCTATAATATCATCAGATCCTTACTTTCCCACTTCCTGTTTTGACTACTTGTCACCTTGGGAAAGTAAGTCACTTTTCCATTTTAGATCCAAATTTCCTCATTTATCAAATGAAAGTGTTGGATTAGATGAGCTGAGGGACCTCTCTGATCCCTTTTCAGCTCTCTTTCTTCTTTTCCATGATCGTAGCCATGACAGACAGTGTAATTCCAGATTCTTTGGAAAATTTGATAGATTTTATTTTTATACTATTGAATATTATGTCCTTAATTCACACACTACTGTATTCTCCACATTGCACACTTCCTTTTTTGTCTGTTTTTACATAGCTAATTACACAATTTTAACAGTTCTTTTGCTCTAAAATCTGTTTGCTGTTAAGTTTGAATTCTCAGATATCAAGACCTCATAATAACCTTATCTATCTCATTCTTGTTGGTATTCTGTGCTGCTAAAATTCTGTTCAATGATGTCCATAATTTACATTCAGCTTTTTAAATCTTATGCTCTTATTTTAGAAGATAAAACATATGAGATCCACTTTTATTGTTTATATTTCAGTTATGTTTGCCTCTTAGTGATCCTATTTGGGGTTTTCTTGTTACAAACATTGGAATTTCCATTCTCCTTTCTATTTCCAAGTTGCTCTCTTCTTTAAGTCTATTTCAGCTGATCCCTTTCCCTTGAACCCTTTCTTGACCTTGCTATCTCACCACCTAGGTGTTAGTGAAATTTTTCACATTGTTTTGCCTAGGAATATGCTTTGCATTTATATTATTTTATTTTGAATTACAATTATTTGTACATGAATGCATATATACTTTATTTTGTATTAGATTATAAGACTATTAGACTGGAATGCAGTGAAAAAGTATTTATCACTATTTGCCAAGATAAAAATATAAGAAAGTGTTCACATTTTAATTGGGAAAGGCATGTAATGGTAGAGAATTTAGTTTTAGGAAATATGGAAAGGCCCAGTGATTTTTATTGTATTGCAGCAAGGGAGATGGCAAGACTAGAACTCATAAGGCTAGAAGTTGTAACTGAATTATGGAGGGTTCCGAGACAGTATAGATAATAAAACCTAATCATCATTAGGATCCTATGGCAGGGCTAATGTTAGAGCCAGAAAGAATAATTCTAACCTGAACGAATTATAATCAATGGCTTCCTCATTGAAAAAAATCTGGGCACTTGTATTTGTAGAACAACCAGGATTCTGGAACAATCCAAGACCAAGTCATCTTGAAAAGGAAAACTTGTTAAGATCTGGGTAACAAACTTTGGGGCCATTAGAGGAAAGGATTCCATGTTGGTCCATTAAATTCTCTGATACCCATACAAACATTCATTGTGTATGCATACATGCACCTACATGCATGTGTGTATATTTCTTTGTTTCCTTGGTCTGACATAGTAAGTTACACAAAGAAGATGCTTAATAAATCTTGAGTAAATGAATGATAACCCAAGGTTCACATAAGTAGGAAGTATTTGAACCAAAGCTCAGTTCAAGACTTTTGAGTGAGGGATTAGTTTTCTTCCCATTATTTTATGTTAATGTCAATGGCTATCTCTAGCCAATGTTAAAGTAACCAATTTACTCTCTATTCCATAGTTGTAACATAATTAGAATGATGTTTAGTAAAATTTTACTAAGTCTGAATTTATTTTTCACTTTAATCTTAAATGACACATTTATCTCAATATTGGCTATATGTTCTCCCCTACCCTCTAAATCTGTCTTAAATCAAATCTTAATATGACCTATAATTGGTGTCATAAGTAGGATTTTTAGTGAACACACACACATACATACACACACCATTAAATACTCCACCACACTTGGACACATACATTCCTCCTAAAATAGTAGTTAATACTTGTAAGAATACACTCTAATTAGTATTTAATGGTTATGATGATGATAGCTATCATTTTTCTAGTACTTTAGTTTGTAAACATTTACAATGTTCATTATTATTATTATCTATTTTTAACGAGAGAACTGAGGCTGAGAAGCTACATAACTTCTCTTAGGTTATGCAGGTAATAAATATCTGAGGGAGAATTAGTACTCAGAGTTGTAATTTGCACAGGTACTTTGCCCACTATTCCATTTTTCTAAGGTGCTGAATTGAGAGGGTCCTGGAAACAAATGAGAATCTCTGAGTATCACAGACAGAGCAGATCTTAGCATTTAATATAGATAGAGCTAATTAGCATGGAAAACAATCAGATGTCTAGCTATTGTAACCATTCCATGTATTCCATCCTTATTCATGCTCATCTGTTTCTTTTCTCCTGAACAATATTAGTAGCACTTGTCCTGGACACAAAAATTTCCAATTACGTTTATGAGCATGTTTCAATGTTTTGAATCTTATGAAATATAGATAGATAGATAGATAATTTTGCCTGTTAGTTGCCTAGAAAAATATAAGGTAGCTGACCTAATGGTATTTCACTAGTGAAATCCCCTGGCTAATAGGTTCTCAGAGTTTGGGAACTGCTTAAGAAATGGAGTATTAACAGGAATGAATATCCCATCTCAATAAGCTTTCCTGAATCTTCAGGGATCTTGTCCCTAGCTACATCTTTCAAAAGCCTCATCTTTGCTGTGATTAGATTTCCTGTTTCCTAGTCCCTTAATCTTTACTCTTTTTCTGACAGTGGCATCTGATTCGTGACTTTGGTCAAACTTTTTAACCCCATATTCCTCAACTTATTGCTTTTTGACTGATTGTTTGGAATTATTTATGTTTTTTAAAGAAAATTCGAATCTCATGATGAAAGGTGCTTGATAATGAAAAATTATTTACTTGAATCTAATCCTACCTTATAATAACAATCTCATGGAACCTGGGGTTAGGACCAAGGAGAGCGGCAGGCAATCTGTGAAAGAGATTAGTTTCACACTGATTACTCATGTTCCTTGTGGTATGTGCAAGGACCCCTAACTTGATCAATGGTGAATGGATTGGGACTTACTCCTCCCCTTGACTTGCTCTTTTTACATACAAAACAAACAGTAACCCCATCTTCTGTATTTGCTTTGGCTGACAGATATAGAGTAGAGCTAAATTGCAGATACATTTGGGTTGCAGTGACTCAGAGCTGTCAGAAAGGGAAAACCCCAATTGCCTTCCAATGACCCTTGAAAACTCTGCTTCTTCTAAGTGATGCTAAATTAACCAAGGAAGAAAGCATTTCCCTTAGGAAATCACTAATTCTCAGCTTGATGTGATTCTCAATAGCCCAGTGGAACTCTATCTCCTTTTAGCTTACTAGTATATTCCTGCTACATCAACCACTCATGTTTGGTTATAATTTTGCATAGCATTTCAATGTAACATATGAATTGTAATGTAACATATCATATTTTACTTTTAGAGGAGAAAAAGTCAATAACAAAATCTCACTCTGACTATTCATGGAAGAAGTAAAATGTTTGAGTAAAGCCTTATTAGCAGTTACTTAAAGCAAAAAGGAAAGGTTTGAAAGGTGAATGACTATCTGGTATTTGATATTTAAGTTTCTTCACTTAAGGTATACTGTACATTTCATGTGTAGTATACCTTACTATACTTTTATGTATGTATGTTATACATTTCATAAATACTTTCTAAGGTATCATGGTGCAAAGGAAAGAATATTTAACTTGTAGTCAAAGTCTTCAGTTCAAACCCCAGATGTGTCTCATTCTACCTGTGTGACAATGGAAGTGTCATGGAACTTCTCTGGCCTTCAGTTACCTCAATTATAAAATGAAAAAAAAATTAAATGCTGTTTCATTTTTCCAAGTATATAGAAAGACAGTTTTCAATATTCATCTTTGCACAACCTTGTGTTCCAAATTTTTCTCACTCTTTTTCCCCCTTCTCAAGATAGCAAGCAATCTGATATAGGTTAAACAATTCAGTTCTCCTAAACATATTTATATATCCATTATAGGTATGTATATACCTATATATACATTTTTATATACACATGCTCACTTAAGGAATGACCCTAACTACATATTTCCTAAAAATCCTTGATTCAGGTAAATCAGAACTCTGTGGGACTTCCATGATGTAAGAGAAAAACTTGGGAACAATCTTTTAAGAAATATTTCTTGTTTCTAAGTATTATTTGATTATTGTTACATATTTAAAAACAATTGTATGCAGAAATTGAACATGTCTGATGTTACAGAGAGCTAACTCTATTATGAAAATGTTTTTATGACTATGATTCATTAGAATAGAGAATGCCTAGGAAGCAAGTGAGTATAGCCAGTGTGTAGTGACTCATAATCTAATTTTTTTGAGCAAATGCATAAATCCACACAATTCTTAATAAAGATTCTTGTTGCTTGGAAGAAAGACTTGAAGCTGAGGAAAATAGAGTTTCTGACTAAAAACCAAAGAGAACTTTTCAATTTACTTTGCACTATGGACAATAATGGATACAAAAACTAGTGAAAAAGCAATAAGAGACTGCCCAGGATGCAGATTCTTTTGCTAGGCCAGATGTGGTTGGTGAATGACTTTCAGTGTCTCCTGGTATTTAAGAATAATCTCAGATAAACACATTGTAGAATACCATTTTTTCAAAAAATAGATTAAAATATCTACTGAAGGAAATATAGTATTCATAAATTTCATATTAAAATATTTCTGTAACATTTTTAAGAATATACATCACATTTCTAAGACTAGGAAAATTACCAGGCTACCTAAACTTTCACTTAATGAATAATCCCTAAAAGTAAGAAAATTAAGAGGATTTTTAAATGTATTATGGAACACAAACCACAATTTTATTTTTTCATCATTAGGTTAAGTTGATTTAAAATTTAATACTTTCAGAAAAGAGTTGACATGTAACTAAATAATAAATAAATAAACTAAATAATATAGGATCATAAGTTTAAAGTTGAAATAATAAAATGAGGCTTTCTAGTTCAACTCCTTCCATTTACAAAGTCAAGACAAATTAATTGACTTGTCCATGGCCACTCTGCTAATTATTGCAGAAGTGGCCTCAAATCCACATTGTCTGAATTCAAATCCATCACTGAATTTTCATAGAATTCATAGATTTAGTTATTGGAAAAATTCTGAAGATAATCAAGACTTTCCATAAGTATTTGCAGCCTCACTTTTCTTTACTCTTTACTTTTAATATATATTTATATTTTCATTTCTCTTAAGTCACTGCTAGTCCTCATTCTCTCCCTTCTCCTTTATCAAAACCAATTCTCAGGAAAGTATTATCTCATATATTTATATGTATCTCAGAATTTAAATAAAAAGGTAATCTCTCCTCTCTGATATTTGCATTTAAGTTTTATGCCTAACTACAGAATAAAATCTTCTAAAAGGAATTTCAAACATATAAAAAAGGTAAGAGAGGTACTTTTAATATCAAGATCTTCTTGATATACCTGGATTAGCATTGAGTAGTAACCACCTACCTACAAGAGCACTTAAAAATAAGTAATTACATACATTTATTTATTTTAAAATATATTTAATTAATATTTTAAAAATTATATTTCCCAGACTATTCTTTATCCCTTTCCCTACCAATCAGCCCTAAAAATAAATTTAAAAATGAGAGGAAATCAACAAAACAATTTATTGAAAAAGTTTAATTTCAATGCATTATTCCATACTAATAGAGCTTCACTTTTTCAAGAAGTGAGGAAGAGGTATTACTTTCCTTATCTCTTCTTTGGGGCCATAATGTTTCAAGATGTCATTTTGATTGTTAACTGTTACTTTGTATAGTACTACTTGCTTCACTTTGTATCAATTCCACTAACTTTCCACACTTCTCTGAATTCCTCACATTCATCATTTCTTAAAGCACAATCATATTCCATTTCCTTCACATACCACAAATTTGCTTATATATTCCTTTGGGTGATGGCCATCTTACTTTATTTTCAATTCTTTTATTACAAAAAATTACTTCTATTAGCATTTTGGTGGATATGATGGAAAGGGGGGAGAGGAAAGAAGATGCTTTTTGTTTGTCATTGACCTGTATGACGTATGTAAATATCAGTGGAATTTCTGAGTCAAAAGACATAATATTTGTATGACTTCCTTCACATTAATTTCCACAATGTTTTCCCAGCTTTTCACAACTCTCCACTATTGACTATTCTTTTATTTTCTCATCTTTCCCAATGAATTCCATTCCTTCACTCATATTTTTATCACTTTCAATATGGATATAATAACCAGAGATTTTCTTAAAAAACAAAAAAACAAAAACAAAACAAAACTCACATTATTAGAGAAACACAAAGTAAATTTAATGCTCATGTCCTTTTGAAATATACTCAATCATAGTGAAATTTTAGAACTGAATTGAAGTGACCTTATTGATCCCAAATTATAAGGAGATGAAGATTTAAATTCTCTTCCTTTGGACTAAGGATAACACTATTCATTCCTACTTGAGAAAGAAAAGAGCTTCCTTCTGTCCCTCTGTCACATTCATAGTTGTGCTGTTGGCTATGATTGACATAGATATAAATTATAAGCTCAATCAGGCTTGTCATTGTACTCAAGTAGATTATAATTCTTCATGTTTCAAATCTGTAGCTTCAAATTCTTTTGTGACCTAGACAGTCCTATATCTTGAATTGAAGAGGCACTTGCAGGCCATCTGATATAAAAACAAGAGAATTATATCTCTTGAAGAAATGGAGAAACCAGAGATGAATGAGGTGAAGTGGTTTGCTTAAGGTTATACTCACCCAAATACTCACCAATTGGACCAAAGAAATCTATATGATTCCAGAACCATTGTACTTCTCAATGTACTTTACTGCCTTCAATATGGAAATGATATATGAAGAGGTAGTTAGGAAAGAGAGAATTCAAATCCCACTCTCAATATTTACTATCTATGTGACCATGGGCAGGTCACTGAGCCCTCTCAGCCTAATTTTCCTTAGTTATAATGAAATTAAGTAGTTGCAACAAGTAACTTTGATGTGTGTTTCAGTTCTTTATCTTTGGTCTAATAAATAGGCATTCAGTACAACATTTATTGATACAGCTAGATACAAGGTATATGCAAGCTTACAGGGAACTTAAAAGTATAAAAATGAAAAATGTCTGTTAATGCTCTATGTGTTATAAACAGAAGCAACATCACAGTGGAAATGATATTAGACTGAAAGACATAAGAACTAGGTTGCCATTTTGGCATTACTAATTATCAGCAATTCTCAAAGACAGATAATTGGCACAGCAAGTTGTATACTAGCCCTCGAGTTTAAAAGACCTGAATTTAAATCTGACTATAGTTCCTTTCTAGCTTTGTGATTCTGGGCATGTCATTTAAGTACTAGTTCCCCAAGATACAAAAGAAGGATAAAAATAACACCTATTTTCCAGGGTTGTTGGTAAGGATATAATGAGATATTTGCAAAATGCTTAATAGAGAAGTTGGCACGCTGTAAATGCTTAATAAATGCTTGTCTTCCTTCCTTTCATGTGATCCTTAGAAAAGTCACTTCACCTGTTCATTCTTCCATTTTTTGGTCTGGAAATAATATCAAAATAATCTATTCCAGTCCATCACTGGGTTGTTATTAGTAGTAGTTGGTGAAAGCTTACTCAGGGGATCTGAAACAGCTATTTTCCTGATAACGCTAGTAGAAATTTCCAAGACTTCAAAACAGATAGCATCTGTCCACTTCTGATGATTCACATGAGAATACATGATATAGCCAGAAGGAATATGAAAAATATTACCAATGATTTCCAAAGTCTTGGGCAAGAAACTTAAGATTATGGGGGATAGATTATGTTTTCTTCACTTGTACATTGGAGAGAAGAGATACAGAAAATAAAAATTGATTTGGAAAATAAAGAGTTAAAAAGATTGTATGTGAGAGTGAAAGTTGATCTTCTGGACCAGGGCTTACAATACAGTGTTGATAATCTACTGGCAAGAGATGGCAAGAATATGTTGGCTAGATGTCTATCCAACCTAATCAAACTGGCTTTAAACTACAAGAAATGAAGGGATAGGAAAGAGAGGGAGAAAAAAGTTATCTATGTATATTTTCTTAGGTACAATAGAGCAAAGAGAGAGAAGAATGTACTTAGATGCCCATAAATTCACATAAGATAAAATTCAAGGAAAAGGTCACTTGTAAATTCCATGGCTTCAAATGTGTGTTTATATACAAATGCTCCAAGAGGAATGAGTGTAAAGAAATAAATTAGACTTCAAAGACAACACTGAAACTAGAAGGGATGAAGCTTGTGACTAGATCATGGATCATTATCAATTTTAAACAGTAGCAATGTATCCTTAAAAGTAATGGAAGATTAGTTTTTAAGACTTAAGACTTTTATTCCTTTCTTAGAATATTATCTGTTCTTAAAAAAACTCTTGATGGCTTAATTAAAATAGATAGGACTAATAAAAGAGAACAGGTGTAGTATATTTGATATGGCTGATCCCCTTTCATTATAGGTAATGGTACACTGATAAATGTTTAAGAGTTAGCTTCTCCCCCAAAAGTTTAAACACAGACACACAACTTAGACCTTCAAGTTTTATTAATCATGTGGTTTTTCCAAACTCTTTGCTATACAATAACCATCAAATATTTCCTTAAGATGAAAACATAACATTTAGTATCATATGGAAAGTGTCCGTTCTAAAGCATGGAAATTGTGTGTGTCTCTTTCTGTGTTTCTCTGACTCTATCTATCTGTATGTGTGTGTGTGTGTGTGTGTGTGTGTGTGTGTGTGTGTGTGTGTGTATCTATAGCTATCTATCTATAATTCTGTTGATCTTTTTTGCACAGAAAATTATCTTGATTTTTAAAACATACTTTTACCTCAGCTCATTTCAGGTTCATTTTCTGTGTTGAGTAATATTTCTTCCCCAACTTGTTTGTTCAGCTTTCCTCTAAATATCTTCTTTATGCCCCCTTTCCCTTCGAACTCCTATTAAACATTTTTAAATAGCCTTTAGATAGTTAAGCATCCTAGGATACTTAGGAAATGACACATAATATTGCTTCATTTTGTGATCTATACATTTTCATTTAATTGAATTACATCATAACATTTGCACTTTAATCTTTAATCTTTAGCACTTTAATGAGCTCATTGGTGTGAAAATTTCACCTATCAACATAAAGAATAATCCATATGTAACCTAGAGAATGGAATTTGTTTTGGACAACTTGACTAAGTTGAATTCAGCTAAGTAAGATATACTCAAGTAAGAGATATACACCATTCATCCATGAAGCTATTCTAGCTAGCTTGGTAGAATATACCAAAGCAAGGCCTTGATTTCACCTTTGTCACGATTTGACTCAGATGGATCTAGTATCTCCTGAAGGTGGATTAAATCTACCCTCCTACACGCATGAAGCATAATATAACTCATCCATGTCTTTTCATTTTTATGCATTTCTTGTTAATGTTCTACCATAAATTTACTGGCAGAATTCACCCAAAATACTCATGGAGTCCTGATATTATAAGACTACCCATGGAGCATACAAATTGCTACACATTATTCTTAACATGTGACTAGTCCATTTTTTCTTTTCATATATTTATTTTATAACCTTAACACCATTTTTTCTCAATTTCTCAATTTCTCATATATTGCTGTCTGCTTATAACCATCATGTGCCTTTCCATTGTCCATTGAGTTATCCTTAGCCTTCTTTTTCTAAAAATAGAGGAAAATTATTTCTATATTTTTTTTTAAATGTAGTTCTGCCACCTTAAACTAAAGTTTTCTAAAGTCTAAATCCTGCTTTATTGTAATGAATTATTTCTCAATTCCAATATGTATTTCATACCTTCTGTTGTATTTTATCAACCACTGACTAACTTTGAAGGGTGCAAATAAGTTGATAACAATTGCCTCACAGATGCAGATGATATTTTCCTTTATGTCTCTTTTTTCTTCTACTAATGCAAACAATAAAATCCTGAAAATGAAAAAAAACAACAACAAATTTCTTGAAAACATAGCTTCCTTAGGTACAAAGTGTCTGACAATAATCTAGTTTCATCCTGCTTCTGTACCTTGGCTACTGTAAACATTTCTATTTAAAAACAATTCCTGTATTCTTTAGAAGACAGGTTTAAATATATATACATTTGCATGTTTATTTTAAAGTAAATTGCAGTGTAGTGAGAAATTATAACATATGGGGCAAAAAAACACATTTTTGAGCATTGCTTAAAAAATTTAGACAACTTTTTCTTCAAAGCCACACTGATTCTAATACTTAACCTGTTTGACTTTCCTTGACTTTAACGATCAAGATAAATACCACCTGTTTATTCTAGCTACATCAGACCTTTTGAACTCCACAGTGCCATTCAATGGCTCAGTGCAGTTTATGGTCTCACAAGCCAAAACTGTGCGTGTCATTCAGGAAAATATAGGGATGTACATGGTCTTATAAATGTCACAGTCTGATAACTTCAGGATAAGGTTAATGTGAGGCAAAGAAATATCTCTTTAAATAGTTCACTTCAAAGAATTAATTGCCTATCAATGGTAGAATAAAACAAGAATATATTAGTTCTTTTGATATTTTGTTGTTGTTAAATATAAGGTTAGATTAACTGTATCATTAAATCTATAACTCCTATGGTTTGCTTGGATAAGTAATGTCACCAAAAAAACAAACAAACAAAAAAAACTTCCTCTCCCATCTGCTTTGTTATTTAAAGAATCCTAGGGATGAAATAAGCAGAATTTTAGATTTGGAGTCAGAGAGCCTCAGATTAGAAAACAAGTCTGCCACTGATTACCTGTGTGATCTTTGAGAGGTCACATAACCTTTTTAGATTATAGTATTTTCATCTTAATAATAAGAGGTCTGGACTAGAAGGATCCAGTTCTGAATATATGATTCTAAAAAAAAAAAAATTAGGAGACAGGCTGTAATGTAATGGTCTTTAAAGCGGATGTTGTATAGAATGACTACATGGGATAGGTCACCCTTGAAGGTCCACCTTTTAGGTGGAGTCTCCCATGCAGTCTCCCAACCAGACAAGGTCTTGTCTCCAACACAACTAAACCACTTTCTTCAACATTTCCCTAGTTCATCCTCTCTCACTTCTGGACTTGTCTAACTATTTCAGGGAAGGCATTCTCAAGAGAGTTATAACCTAATCTGACTCCTTTTCAGAAGCTCCTTATTTCTTAGGAGAACTTCCAATTTGTAACGTGCTTAACACAGTATCTGTAACATATTTGGAACTACATAAATGCTTATTCCCTTCCCCTCCTCCAGGTTCTCAATTTCTGCTTTATCCTTGTTGTTATTACTATTTACTACTTTGTTCTTAAAGAAGGTTAATGACACAACAAAGGTGAGGTCTTGAATCATGCCTGATTTTTAAAAAAATAATCAATACTTAAAATGCTAAGATAAAATATCTAATTAATGAAAAGCACACATCTGCTTCTTGGCTGATACAAATTTTTATATTTCTTTACACACACACACATATATGTACACTTTAATTTTTTCATAATCACTCTTACCTTCTTTTCCCTTTATCTCTATTCTAATGAATTTGAGTAAACTTTTTTTTTTACTATTTCAGTGAAAGTCATTCTTTTGCTCTGGAACTCTATTCCCTTGATGCTTTCATAAAAAATGTCAGACCAAACAGAAACTCTTCAGGAAATTCCTCAACCCTAACCTTTCAGGGTCAAAGAAGGCAGCAGACAGTTTGTTGTCTTGGAAAGTGACCTCGGTTCAGTTCTACTCCAAACAAACTTTCAGATGTTATCTATGCATTGTCACTGGAGAAAGCAGTGCTAACCCTTAAAGAGCAACAGTAGCACTTCTTGTACCTTTTAAAAAAAAATGACTTCATAGGAAAATGACATGGTAATAAGTAAATATATATGTGTATATATATATATATATGTATATATATATATATGTGCGTACATATTATAATAATGACTTAGTGTTTACTAGAGCAACTTGATACCTATAAATCTCCTACTCTAGATATCCTGAAAAATTGCAAGAAATATTCTGTTATTGCAATGAAACACTCAGATTGTGTAATGTGATACTTCTAAATTTTGTTGACTTCACATTTTCTTATAGATATGTTCAATTTGGACAGTTAACAATACAAAACTTCAAAAAACAAATATGAATGAATTATCCGATTCAGATTTGACTGATAATTGTGTTGATTTTATAATTCATGTATTAATCTAGTCTACACCATAAATTGAACTTGTAAGCATTATTTGACAGATTTAAGAAGGCTCTCATATAAGCAATTCAACAATTACAGACAAGTTGTAAGGAAATTTAACTTCCTTTGTCTTTGCCATTAATAATATAAGGATTTGTTTAAGGGCTAGAGTAAAGTCTTGGAGATTTATTATAAAAACAACTTCTTCACTTCTATCTATCCAAGAAAGTAATTTGATGAAGGTAGTTGCTGTTTTAATGCATCATTTTCCTCCCAAGAGTCCACACTTAAAGATGTTCAGTATAGGTCCAGCTGTAAAAGCATATCTGTCAGTTTTAATGAGATTGGCAGCTTCCTATAGTTAAGGAGGCAACCTTTAAACCTTATAAGAATATTTTGGACATTTTAATATTCAAATATAATCTACCTAGTAAGTAAATTTAGAAACAATGAATAAAATATTTTTAGAAATTAACTTGTTAATTACTAATAAATCCAAGTCTGAAGTAAGTAGGAAATGCTAGTTTAATGCCCTGTGCTAGCTAAATGCTGAGTGTAAACCCTCTCCCCCCAAAAAATAAACAAATAAAAACCAAAAAACCTCACAATGTTTCCTGTCTTCAAGGAGCTCATCTTTTGCTATAAGATAACATGTACACATAATTTTTTTTAAAATTCAAGATAACACATAAAGTAAATGCTTATTATCTCTCTGCAACTGTAGATTCTCTCTTTACTCTCACTCCCTACAAGCAGGGACTTTGAGTTGGAAGAGGGAGAAGGAGAAGAGGCATGACACAGTTGTTGCTCAACTACCTGGTAAGGTGAAGAGGAAACAAAGGAACTAGCAATAGCAGTATCAGTTATCTTCTGTTATTTAGAGTGGATACTAAATAAACTCACCCTCTTCTGTGGTAGATTATTTGTATTTGGAATTTTTGTGTTTTAAAATATTATTCTGAGAAAGTCTTCATAAGCTTCACCAGACTGCCAAAGGAGTCCATGACAAAAAAAAAAAAAAAAAAAAAAAAAAAAGCATGCACAAGAGTGGGAATGAGGTTAAGAACTCAAGCTCTAGAGTTTCTAGAATTTTAATAACTACTAGAAGTTTGAATTGAACATTTTGGGAAAACTTTTGATCATACTATTTTTGGCTATTCACAGTTGGCGCAGTCATGAGCAACTAAAATTCAAACTGTATATTTCCTAGACCTTCTGCTGCTAGTTTGATTTTATGTCTGGGAAACTAAAGGAGATTAAGACAGTCAAAGACTTAGAATCTTTTGTGGTAGATTTTTAAAATTATTATTTGTTTTCCACTTTATTAATTATTAAACATTTGTTTATTGAGAATCTATTTTTTTTTTTTTGGGGGGGAAACTATACACATCATTTAAGTATGTAAATTAACTTTTATATAGAAAAGATTCCACTAATCAACATCTATGAAATACAATTGGGAAAAGGAGGGTTTTCATCAGTGGCTGGAAATTCCTGGGTAAGTTCTAGTTGACGAGATACACAAATTTACATAGCCTTGGCATAGAGACAATAGAACTGAGAAACACAAAGCCATTGATTCTTTGAAAAAATAATACAGAAGTATAGCCTTTATTTAATACTTCAACTCATCAAAGGATCTGCATAGGTGAGCTTAGAATTGCCTATCCCATGAGTGGCTAAAAACAGACTATGTTGAGAAGAAGGAACAGAGAGAGAGAGAGCATGAATAGTTAGAATGATCAGGGAAGGTCTTTTGAGGAAATGATATCTCTGGTGGACTTCAACGAGAACTATGGATTTCAAGAGGTGAAGCTAAGGGGGAAGGGCATTCTATGCAGAGGGAACAACTAATTCAATAATATGGAAATAGAAAATGGGCTATTATTTAAGGAGAACAACAAATGGGCTAGTTGGCTGGAACATAATCTATTGCAGGGAATCAATTTGGAAAGATAAACTGGATCCAATTGTGAAGAACTTTAACTGTCAAATAGAAGAGTTTGTATGTTCTCTTGGAGGCTAAAGGACGATTTTAAAGATTCTTCCTCAGGTTACTGATATAGTAAAATCTCTATTTTAGGAATATTAATTCAGCAGTTGGATGGAGGTTAGAGAGAAGATAATGGAAATTGGAATTTCAACTGAGAGGAAACCATAATAGTAGTTCAGATAAAAGGCAGTGGTGGCCTAAACTATGGTTATAATAATGTAATTTAAGAGAAGGGCAGGGAATAATAATCACAAACATCTGTATAACTTCATAAAATATTTTATATGTATTATTTTATCCTCATAACAACTCTTTAAGATAAGTGTGATTAAGTGACTTTCCAAGGTCACACATCTAGTGTCTGAGGCAAGTTTTGAATACAGTGCTATTCCAGCTCCAAGTCTAATACTAGATATTATACAACCTAGT
Source organism: Antechinus flavipes (assembly GCF_016432865.1). Classification (NCBI taxonomy): domain Eukaryota; kingdom Metazoa; phylum Chordata; class Mammalia; order Dasyuromorphia; family Dasyuridae; genus Antechinus; species Antechinus flavipes. The sequence goes on from NC_067403.1 coordinate 111,248,396, forward strand.
TACCTCTAATGCTTTGCAGATGTGTAAACAGTGTTGTGGAGTCAGAATTAAAAAATAATAATAAACCAAAAACTTTGATAATTGATTGGATAAAAATAGGTGGTAGTCTTGGGTTAAATAACTTAAAATTAGACTCTTTAAAAGATGTCTTTGTATGTCATCTTAAAGCTTATTTGGTTAGGTAACTAGCCTCCTTATAATTATGTACAATTTCAAAGAGAGCATGACTTATTTGATTTTGCCTTTCACATTTAGAAAGGAGAACATTTAGATGTGCCAAAGAATTGTGGGTATAATTTGTTCTTTTATGGCACATATACCACAGAGTTCAACCCCACGGAATAGCCTTTGTGATTCAAAATTAAATTCTTCAAAATTAGATATCAGGAGACCAAATCCTTGGGTGTTGTTTCAGAAATTGCTGCCAATCTCTCCTGCCTCTTTTATTCACTTAATACTACTGTCATGTTCTTAATGAAGCATTAATAATATCATACTGTTTCTCTCTCTGACTTGTTATTCCCAAGTACAATGCTTGATCCTACTGCGGAACTCTTAGTTGATAGCCCTAGATTAATGAGAATAGGTGGGATAAAGTTGGAAACTAAAATGACTCAAAAACACCATGGTGCTCAGTTTTCATAGCATGAAGCAACCTGATGATGAATACTATTTGTTTTAAAGTATTTATAATTAAAATACATTTCTGAACCCCTTCCAAAATCAAAGGAGAATTTATTCTTCTGAATCAGTCAAGAAGCAAATGATGATCATTTGAACTTGAAAATCTCTTGACTACTTTATTTCATCAGTATATTTTTCTGGTCCTTTCCGATTTCCTTCTCTTTTCCTCCCTTTGAATGAATATATTTTCATGATCTGCCTCCTCCATTTAGGAAGCAGGAATTGCGACAACAGCGTCCTCCCTCCACTCTGCAAAACATTCTCATTATAGCCTGCTGAGATGATTTTGTAGCAGAAATAATTTGCAAGGCCTCACCTCTAGTCAAGAGGTCATTGCAAAAAAAGTTCCTTTCTTTTCAGCTTTACACATGGAGCAGGATATTCTGACAGTGTCCTCAAAACTGAAAAGTTATAAATTAGCTCTTATTTTTAGAAATACTTATTCTTTTCTTTCTTTTTATTCCTTTTAAAATCATTGAAGTAAAATTATATCCCAAGTACTTTAGAGTATGTCAAATTGCAAGGCCTACTCAGATCATTGAAAAACGAAAAAAAAAAAAATCAATCACATGAATGTCTTAAATTTGGAAGCAGTGTGAGGCTATATCATACAAATAACTGGCTTGACCATTTCCCCCTCCCATTCAAATTTCTGCTTGCCTAATTTAACTAGTTAATTTTCCCCATTATTCTCCTTCTTGCAGATTCCAGTCTAACTTGTCTCTAGTTGCTCATGTATATCCAATTTCTCATGTTCCTACATTGGTATTGGTCATTCCCTACACCTTGAATGAACTCCTTCCTACCTCTGACTTGATAGAATACCTTACACCTTCTTGGATTCAGCTCAAGTTCTAAAAGGAAGTTTTTCTCAAATCCTCCAGTTACTTGTGCCTTCCTTCCCTAACTACTTTGGGTTTATTTTTATATTTGTTTTCTCTTATGTATGCTTATATTATCTCTTCTGACAGAATGTAAGCTCTATAAGGGCAAGGACTCTCTCACTTTAAAAAGAATAACCCAGTACAGTGAGCAAAGCCAGACCCAGAATAGATATTAAGATATTTGTTGTTTCAGTAATTGATTAAGACAGGCAATGAAACCAAATATATGTAACTGAATTCCTCTCTCGAGCCTCTGATCCCAGAGTAGCAGGATGACCTGTAATATCCAGGCTACCTTTCTGAAGGTGTGGGGACCAGCCTTGGGTTCAGCAGAATAATCACCATGAGAATAGTCAGGGATAAAGTCCAAAGCCTTTATTGTCTTCTTCAGTCTTCCAGTCTACATCAGCAGTCTGCACATCTCAATGTAATGTCCTGCTGTTTAGAGCCCCCAGGTTAGGGTGACAAAATGTACTGTTGCTTTCTAGAGCCCCCACACTGGGGTGGATTAAAATATAATGTCCAGACTAGCTCTCTGGAAGATCTCTGGACCAGCCTGAGTCATTGGTCTTACTGGAGAAGTGATGAAGGCTGAGAAGCCCCTGATGACTTTTCAGGGAGATAAGAACCCCCAAAAGGAAATGATCATACTCTCTCTGTCTTCTAAGAAAGGGGAGTGAAAACACCAAAAAAGGAGGTATCATGCCTTCCCTGAAGTCTCAGGAAAGAAGGTGAAAACACCAAAGGGAAATGGGAAGTCAAACTAGATTTTGTTAGAGGGTTTCTGAAGGATCTCACTTGAAACAGGTATATATAAATCCATCAGCATGGGAGGTATTACCTATAGTAATATAACACAAACTAGTAATGATGATTCTCCCCACAGCCAGCACAGGCTCAATGTGGTATAACAAATATGAAATATACATGCAAGTAGTAATATAACAAACAATATGAATCAACATGGTGTTGTAAAAGATTTCCAGAAATCCTAGAAGGAGTAAATATAAATAACCATCACATATATGCCTCCTTCAGCAGCCAAAAGATAGTCCAAAACCAATCTATTGTCCATTACTTCATGTGTCAGGGAATCCAATAATTCCTGCAAGTTTTGAAGTCCTACAATAGTCTCATCATGTGTCAGGGAATCCAATGATTCCTGCTGGTTTTAAAGTCCTGCAACAATCTCATTATATGTCACGCTCCTTCAGTGTCAGAAGTTTCTTAGGTCTTCTTTTTTGTTTTGAGGATTTTTCTCTTTTTCTGTCTTTCTCTGATGGACAAGGCAAATATGGCTCCTTGGCACTCATCTGATTCCTTCTCCATCTGTAGAGATACAAGAAAACCATCTCCCCAAAGCAGTTAACCTATCTGGTCCCTTCCATTCACCACTTTCTAGATCTCTCCATATCACCTGGCAATTATCTAAAGATAGTGGAACTGCTCACACTGGACTGTCCTTCTGGTGGGTTATAAAACCTGTCTGCTGGAGCCAGTGCATCTTTATCAAAAATTAAGAAGTTAATTGTATAAAGAGCTAAATTTAGAAGTTCTCTAGGGTTACCTGTGGCTCCCCCTTTCTTTTGTTTTTGAAGAAGTGAATTGATGTTTGTTTCTCCTCTCTATACTATTGCCTGTCCTTGAAGATTAAAGGGTATGCCAGTGGAATGTAAAATCTTATACTGTGCACAAAAGTGTGCAACATGTTTAGAAGTATATGCAGATCCATTATCTGTTTTTATTGCTTGTGGCACACCCATAATTGCAAAATATTGTAGAAAGGACTCAATAATCACTCAGGCAGTCTCTTTTGCTGTTGGTATTGTAAAAAGTAAATCCTGAAAAGGTATCTATAACAACATGGATAAAAGACAGAAGACCAAAAGATTTATAATGGATCACATTCACTTGCCAAATTTCACTGGGTCCCAAACCATGAGGGTTCTTTCCTGGAGGAATCATAGGAGTGTGGAAAGGAAGGCAAGCTGTACAGCCTTTTACTATGCTCCTAGCTTCCCCTTTTGTTATCCCAAATAGCAAACTTAAAGCTTGAAGAACCTGATAATATGAGATTCTTGAGCTGCCTGAAATAAAGGAATATTGACTAACATGGTTAAAAAAATGATCTGCCTCTGAATTTCCATGAAAAATAGGATCTGGAAGTCTACTATGTGAGTGGACATGCAAGATATAAATCTTACTTGGATGCTTTCTCACTTGCTCTTGAAGTTTCTTAAAGAGCTGATGTGTGTGTGTATATATATATATATATATATATATATATATATATATATAATGTATAAATTAGAAGCTACAAATTTTATTTGGGTGATGGAACTTCTTTGTACCATACCTACTGAATAAGCCAAATCAAATATTATATTTATATCTCCTGGATAATAAGAGCTAGCATGATTGCATACAATTTATTCTGCTAAGTGGACTGAAAAGGATTTCTGATTACTGTCTATATAGTTAAGACTTGAGAATAGATAGTACAAATGTTATGTTTGAATGCATCTGTAAAGATAGTTGGTCCTTTAAGAGGCACCTTAGAAACCTTGTCTTCAAAAATCCATTGCCAATTATGTAATAGCCAGATTATTTTTAATGGGGACCTGTGTGTAAAATTTGGAGCTGTGGCCAATAAAATTTGCCACTCTGGGATGATTTCACAGCATACAATAATTTGTGCATTGGTACAAAAGGTATATATCTTGTTAGATCTTATCCCAGATAATTATATTGCTTGCTTAATGGCCTTTGATAAAATTCTAGCCACAAACACTAGGTATGGAGGAAGGCTTTGTTCTGGTTGTGCTGGGAGGTTCGCCCACTCTAATACACTGTGTCCTTGATGAAGGACTGCTGTGGATATCTTGTGTATAGCAAAAACTGATATTTCCAAAGGTTTTTGAGTGACTCTTTCAACCACATTGGATAAAGTCAGTTCAACTTCTCTCAAAGCCTCTTGAGCTTCTTTTGTAAGTTGGCATGGTGAGTTTAAAGCACTGTTTCCCCTTAAAATGTAAAATAATTGTTGTAATTGATGGGTAGTTAAGCCTAACATTGGACACATCCATTGGATAGCTCCTATCAATTTTTGGAAATCATTTAAGGTGTTCAACTTCTCTGTTCTCAAAGAAAGTTTTTGCATTGTAAGTAATGTAGTATATACTTCATATCCTAAATACTGAAAAGGAGTGTGTCTTTGAATTTTTTCTGGAGCTATATGCAATTTGTAGTTCCTTAGTGTTTCTATGGTCTTTTGTAGACATGCTTCTAGCATTCGCTCCTCAGGTGCACACCCCAAGATATCATCTATGTAATCTAATTCCAAGAACTTAAAGAAGGTTGTAAGTTCCTTGGTCAAGCTGCTCCTGTACTATATATAATAAGACCCATTTTTTTTTTCACTTGCTAAGGGCCACTGGTCTGTCTATACTAGTGTATCAGTCAAGCAAACACAAATGATTATGGCAGCTGGTATATAGCACTTTAAGATTTTCAATGCACTAGACATGAATTATATCATTTAATCCTCCTAACAACCTGTCATCTTATTAGGTGAAATTATTATTCCCATTTTACAGATAGGGAAAGTGTGACTCAGAGAGGTTAAATGACTTCTGTGACTCAAGATCACATAGGTTCTATCAAAAATAGACCAAATTTTTTGAACTTATGTACATATAGCCATATGCACATGTGCACATATACTATATATAGCCACAAGCATGGGCACACACCCTGCATCTGTGCATATGCAGTATAGATACACATGTGTGCATGCATCATGGATGTGCATAAAACACACTGTATTTTCATACATGTACATATATGTAGCTGTGTACTTATGTACACACATAACTATATACATAAGTATATGTACCCTATATGTGCATATATAGTGATGCATATGAATCACATGTGCACTTATATAAATGTAGTGGTATACATATGTACATACACCATAGGTGTACACATCTATATGACTTGGGTTTGATACCTGCTTTTGATCCATACTGACTGGGTGACAGTGGACAAGTTACTTAGTCCCTCAGTGTCCACAGAAAATTCTCTGCTTAGGAGCTGGCCTGTTTTAGTAGAGGTAATTTCCTTACTTTGTAATTCTTCCTAATAATAAAATATAATAATAACAGTACAGATCCAATTCTATACCAACTCAAATAAATGTATATACACAGATAGCAGATGTAGTAGTTTATTATTTATAAATAATAATTCATTTCTTCTTAAATACATAGGTATTTTTACTCTGGCATGGATATACCTAGGAATGTAGAATAGACTTCAAGAATCTATGAATTTATGTGTGTGTTTTTATAATATTTTGATAACTACATGCCAATATAACTGATTTCCTTTGCAACCCTATGGATTTGATTTATTTATTTAAAGACTTTATTCTAAGCCTAACAATGGCATCTATGCCTACACACAAAAGATTAAAAACTCTCATACTACTTGACCATAGTGCCATTAGAATTCTCTAATTATTTGATATCATCAGATTTTACATGTTTATTTCCAGCTGTTTCTCTTTAATAAAATATTATTTTTAAATGAAAACATCTTCTTGCCAGGTAGACAATTAATGATAGACCTTGTTTAGTTAAGGAAAGAAAGTTTCAAGTTTTGAGATGCTGTTGCTTAATGGGAATGGAATTTTTATGAATCTCTTAGAAAATATTGATGATACTGGATGGAATATGTCTGTGGTCATATTACCCACAATTCAGAGGCAACAGACAATGTCTTTTGCCTTCTTTCTCAATAGCTTACTGCTTTAAAATCATTAATGCTGTTAATGAGGCTTCAGAGATTCCTTGCATTAGGTCAGACAATGATGTATGCCTGGAGTTGGTATCTCATTAAAGGTTATTCATTGATTACTCTCAAGTCTCATTTAATTTTCCACCTAAGCAACTAGGGCTTGAAAAGGATCGAAACCTAGGAAAAAAAGTGGAAAAGTTTTTATCATTAGCATACCCTGTAAATGAGAAATTGCAGCTAAACATGGTCCCTTTGGGCTGAATCAGTGTGTGTAGGAAACAAAGGCTGATAACCATCAAAGGAAAAAGTTGAGATCATTTTGAAGGCTATTGTTACAAATGGAATGATAGAATAAATGGTCAAAAGGAATTTTTGGTGATGTGATATAGCGTACTGAACATGTGCATTTATTATTGTTGTTGTTTGGGGCCTTTTGGTTACCAGATCTTGCCCAGGCTAAAAGTGAAACAGCCACTTCTGGTCCTGATCCAGGGCTTTTACCATATTGGACCAAAATTAGTTCAGACACCAGATTAAGCTTTAACACAATGATATCAAACTTAAAAGAAATTTGTACAAAAGGAACCCTGTGGACTATATATTGACATGGTTTTAAAATATAGTATTGTATGTTTCATTTCATTTTTATTTAATATTTAAAATATTATATTTAATTTTGATTCAGGTTACAGGTAGATATGTTGCAAGGGCATGTTGTAAACTTTTGCCAGAACCAATTGCAGTGAGCTGAAGAGACCTAAAAGCCTCAGCAGTGATTACTGCATATGCCATCATAAAATTTACTTTAAAAACATAACATAAAATGTTGTGATAGATATGATAGAATCTTTATTTTCATCGTATCCCCATTTCAAAATTAAAAAATAAGGTCTCCAACAGATGATTTCAGAAAGGCCTGGAGAGACTTATACGAACTGATGCTGAGTGAAATGAGCAGGGCCAGGAGATCATTATATACTTCAACAACAGTACTATATGATGACCAATACTGATGGGCCTAACCATCCTTGGCAATGAGATGAACCAAACCAATTCCAATGAAGCAATAATGAACTGAACCAGCTACGCCCAGCGAAAGAACTCTGGGAGATGACTAAGAACCATTACATTAAATTCCCAATCCCTATATTTTTGCCTGCCAGCATTTTGGATTTCTTTCACAGGCTAATTGTACAATATTTCAGAGTCTGATTCTTTTTGTACAGCAAAATAACAGTTTAATCATGTATATTTATTGTGTACCTAATTTATACTTTAATATATTTAACATCTACTGGTCATCCTGCCATCTAGGGGAGGAGGTGGGGGGAAGGAGGGGAAAAATTGGAACAAAAGGTTTGGCAATTGTCAATGCTCTACAATTACCCATACATATAACTTGTAAATAAAAGGCTATTAAAAAAAAGAAAATTAAAAAAAATAAGGTCTCTTAATACATTAAATTCCTTTCCCATTTCCCAGGCTTTAACATCCAAACCAAAGGTGTGTCTATATTATAAACATATGTGAAAAAATCTAGAAATACAATTGATAAGTCTGCTTTGTTGACCATCTTGTACAAGAAATAATGCTACTTGAGAAATAACTAGTTTCTCTGAATAAAAATTCATTTTTTTTCTATTTAAAGCTTTTTCCAGATTGTTATGTGTACTGTGGGAATCTAACATTAAAATGAGCTTGGATTCCATTGAGTCCAACCTCTTTATTTTGTATAATAAGAAACTGAGGCACAATGAGCCTGTGATTTGTCTAAACACACAGCCAATAAGTGACTGAGTAAGAATTTGAACTCCAAGCTTTCTGATTTTTTCCTCTGGTTCCATTCCACTATACCCCTTTACTCTGTGTGTGTATGTGTCTTTCTGGCTTTCTCTTTGAGGAGATACTTTGCTAAATTGGTATCTATTTGTAGTAGGTTATAAAAGGCATAATCTTCATGAAAGGAGTTAGCAGAGAACCAAATGTTGCCCTAATAGATTATGCAATAATATTTTGTTTTCACATAAAATCCAACCTAGGGATCTAGGTGGTGCAGTGGGCAGAGTGCTGAGTCTAAAATCAGGAAGACTCATCTTCATAAGTTTAAATCTAATCCCAGACAATTCCTAGCTATGTGCCACTGGGAAAGTCATTTACCTCTGTTTATGTCAGTTTCCTCATTTGTAAAATGAGCTTAAGAAGGAAACCACCCCAAGAAATCCCAAATAAGGTTATGAAGAGTCTGAAATGACTTAACTATAAGAAGTTTTCTGTAGAAATAGAGAAGTTCCCTCTCTTATAAAACCACACCCATAAGATTACAATCATAAAATAATCACACAAGAACACTTTGTTATAATAATCAGCTCACTTTAAGCCTAGGCAGCAAGAGAGTATGTCTTAAACTCTCCTCAGCTTCTTTATGGAGTTTATTTTAGAAGTTCTAATTACTTCTTTTATTTACTTTACTTTATTTTTACTTTAAACTACCTGTTAAGGAAATTTCTAACTACTAAGTTTGGACTCTTTGCCTAAGTTTACAATCATTCACATATGTCTATGTAAAATGCATGTCTATTTTTATCTAATCAATGCTATCAATTACATTATGTCTATATCCAAATCTATATCTATAATCTCCATTCTTTCTATCTGTATCATCTGTAGCTATATCTATATTTATCTATATCTACAGTATCTTAATCACTACATCATCTCTATCATTTATAGATATGTGTTGAACAATCTATCCATATGCTTTTTTCCTATCTCTCCAGTTCTATCATCTACCTTTATGTCATCTACAAATATAAATATTTACTGATGAAATAGGCATAGATCATTCCTTCTTTTCTTCTTTGTGGGTAAGGCAAAATTCATTTGGCTAGAAACAGTTGGCTAAGAAAACAGCAGATTATCTTATAAAAATCTATATTATATGCATACATACATGTAGAGAGAGGAAGGGACAGAGACAGAGAGAGAGAGAAAGACAGAGAGACAGAGAGAGAGAAAAAGAGAGAGATACACACAGAGATTATAATGTCTATAGATAGCTTGGCATCATGAAAGGAAGTTGGGGAACGTTGGGGAAAGAATTTTCTTGGTACTTTCCAAATCCTGTGTTCTCATTTTCTAGATATTTAGAAAGTTAATAATTCTTTTATCTGTTCTTTACCATAGCTCAGTTCTCCCTTTGCTCCATATTTGCTCCATCCTCACAACTCTAAATACCCAGAATCTCTTTTTCATCCTGATTCTCTGATAGTTTCTCCCTTTTATGTAAATTGCTTAGTGCATGACCCAGTCTCTCATATAATAGCTTTGTTTGATGAAAGGTAGTATACATGTCTTATTCACATTTAGTTCTGATATTTTTAATGAAAAAAAAAGATGAAAAAATTGTTCTTGATCAGTTAAGGTATTAGAGCCAAATGGGAGTGGTTTCAATCCCATCTTTACTCTAGACAAAAAAAAAAAAAAAAAAAACCTCATAGTTTTACTTTCTTATTAGTACAAATATTGTAATCTTTCTTTTTAATGTTTTTTTTCTTTGATTTGATTACAAGGGCAGTTTTGGGAGAAGAGAGTCAAGGAATAAAGAAGAACAATAGGAACTTCTGAGGGCAACATATTTTTTCTGTCTCCTAACATAAAAAATGAAAAGGTTGGAGATTCTTTCCATTTCAGTCTATGAGCCTAAACTACCCATTTATATAGGACTGTGATTTAACAGTGTTAAAAAACACAATGGGAGGAACTCTTTGCATTGTTTGATCTTAAAATATGACAATCATGCTGTAGATTATTTAATAAAGTTAACAAAGTGCCAAATAATGTGGTATACAATGACAACCACTATATCATGTCACTGTCTGACATAGTTAAAAGTAGATGGTGTTGGCTCAGTATGTTCTTGTTTCATGAAAGTGAGAGGAAGTTTATACATTACAACCACTTGACATGTTATTTCAGCTGGGGATACTGCCGTGTTTGATGAATGTGGATTTTCTCAGCTGACAAGGTCGATAAACTGCAGTTTCATAAATGAGTTTTTAACAGAGAGGATGAATGTATGACTTACTTAGATTGTTGGATCCCTGCTCCTTTAGGAAGGCATGGTGGTGTGGAATGGGCTTGACAGGTACTGGTGATTAAGGGCAACCCTAAGGCCTGAGGGAAAATATTTTTTAAGGAAAAGAGAAGTGGTCAAAGCAGTGATGCAATAGGGGAGAATAACATAATGGTCATTCTGGGTCAAGCCAACATTCATCAATAATCCCATATCCTAAAAGGGGGGGGAAGGAGTGGAGAGGCATGAAATGGCATATAAATAGCAGCTATTTGAAGAGTGGGGAATTAGCATAGGGTCAAGGAGAACACCTTGTTCCAAAGAGGAATAGTAAGTGAGATAGAATATTAATTTGCCTGATGTATGTTCCTTGCTCAAGCTCACATTTCTTTATAGGGATGGGAAGGAGTATGGCATGCCCTCTATGACCTATTTTTGGCAATACTTTTTCACTGCTGTTAGGGGCCCAGATATCAATAACTCTTGGTGGCATATTAGGTAGAGTATTGGCCTTGAGGTCAGAAAAACTTAAGTTTAAATCTTGACTCAGATTGACTAGATACAGAGCTTTAAGACAAGTTGTTTAACCTCTCTGAGCCTCAGTTTCTCCATTTATAAGATAAAGAATTATAATATTGCCTACCTCACAGAAATATTGTAAGAGCCAAATGAAATAATATGTGTAAAGTTCTTTGCTCTTTAATATGCTTCATTATTAGTTACTATTATTATTACGAGGTACATCTTGGAAACTTCAAGACTATGTAAGTATAAGATTAATAAGGTAAATTTGCAATGCTATAACAATTCAGAATTATTTACTACTTAATGCAAAATATTATAGATCACTTAAATATTGTGAACATTTAAAATAAGATCAATCTATACAGAAGATGGCTCATAAATTTAAAAAATATTGGTTATTTTAAAAAATGTGAATAGTTAATAAATCTAGAATATTTATATTTTAAAAAAATAAAATTTGGAGCCTAAATGAACATTAATCTAGTTGACAACATTGTTATCAGTGATAGTGATTTACAAACATAATTCTTCAACAATGACAATGTTTTAAAAACTTGCTATGTGTGATGTACAATGCCACACACACTGGGGGAGATAGATTTATGACATGGAGCCTGCACTCTTTGGACTAGATTCCACCATGATCATGCCCTCAGGAAACTTTATCACCAGGAAATTTATCATGCTGTGAGTTTGTATCAGCTTTAGTATTTATTCCTTCCCATATCATCATTACTACTCTCTGCTTCTCTGGTTGGAAGGCTAAAAGACAGAGCAAGGAATTCCTCCCCAATCCTCTATTTAAAGAGAGTTCTCAGACTAGTTATTTCTTCACTTTCCACTATCTTTTGCTCCTTGGACTGAACTCTACTCCATTCAATATTGGGTAATCCCTCAACCTCTTTCAATTTCCATTTTTATGTTGCCTTCTCCCATTAGACTATAAGTTCTTTGAGGATCACAAGTATGCTACTTTTTATTTCTTTACCAATAAAACTAATTGGACTTTTAATACCCTGAGAAAAAATGCTACTGAAATGACAGTGGACGTGAAGGTCTCTCTAAGTAATTAACCTATTTCCTCTATAATTGTAGTAAAATTCTTTAAATATCATTACTTCAAGGTACTCAATTTCATATTTATGCTAAAATTTTATTTTTCCAAATCTCTTTAAAAGTTTCATTTATACTGAAAGTTCTATTCTTTTATTCATAAATTGAAATGTTAAATGGAAAAGAGTAAAAAAAAAAAGATGACAAGTCAAATTACAAAGATGCTGGGTTTTTTGTAATATTTTAGCTCAGAAAGAAAGAGATCCAAGATTTCATTTCTAAGAAGCCTGTTTGTATTAGTTGTAAAAGTTGTAAAGGTCAAAATTTCAAGTTCAACAAAAATTATTATTATGTTGATTTTGGTTAAAAATTTCTAAATGACAAATTCTTATGATCTTTCTTTTTAACTCTTTAATAAAAGAAAATAATATATTTTAAATTATGTGAATATCATTAAGTTTGAAGTTTTGATATCTTACATGAAAAGGTTGTTAAATCACGAAGATTTGAAGGATGGGATGGATGGATGGCTATTATTTCTTCTCCTTCCCTTATTTTGTGATTATCCTTCTCACAGTTTATAAAGAAAACACTGTAAAACACACATATACATATATTCGTGTACATCCACACACATATATCTATCTATGCATGCACACATATGTTTTGCATAAAAAAGTTCATATATATATATATATATACACATATATTGACTTTAATGCTATAGTCATAAGAAACATACAAACATTTTCCTCTTTTAATATCTCAAGACATATATTCCTCTATAGTATCTTGGTCTCTGAGAAAATAGCACCCCTCCAAAAAAAAGAAAATAGGCCCAAAACTTAGCTTATAAGCATATATACATATGTAGATGTGTATATATATATGTATATATTGCTGTGAGTTTGTATCAGCTTTAGTATTTAGTATTTATTTCTTCTCATATCATCATTACTACTCTCTGCTTCTCTGGTTGGAAGGCTAAAAGAGAGAGCATGGAATTCCTCCCCAATGTTATATATATATAACATTGGTGCTATGAAGTTCATACCTAGATGTGGCATCTGGGATCAACTGCTGGATTAGCCTGTGCCTCAGTAATTATTGGGCTGAGATCCCAAAGGACCTTTTAAAAGGTCACTCTTTGTATTTCAGGACATTGAACTGAAACTGTAACTACACCGGTTACAAAATTGAACTCTGGAGTGATTGGCTGTAAAAGGAGCCTCACTAAATGTCAAATGTAGAGAATACTGAGGCAAGAGTGAGGTTGAAGCTTATTGAACTTTTGTGAATGAATTGTTCCACTCAAAGAGTCTCATGGAAGAGAGGTGGCAGAAGGAATTAAATTTGTTTTTTTTTTCTTTTTTAATGGGGTATGGTGGGAGGTTAAAAAAAGGTATTTAAATAGAGAAATGGGTATGATTACAGATATAAAATGTTATATACACTTCCTGATGAGGCCATTGCATTGTTTTACTTAAAAATTTTACTTTGTTACAAGACAGCTCCCCTGAAATGTGAATGTAAATTTTAATTTTAATATTATTTTATTTACATGTGAATACATGTAAAGATAGTTTTCAACATTCATTTTTGTAAAACTTTGTTAAAGATTTGTGTTAAAGATTTTTCTCTTCTTTTCTTACCTTCTCCCTCCCCAAGACAGCAAGCATTCTGATATGCATTAAATATATGCAATTCTTTCAAACATATTTTCATATTTGATATGTTGTGTAAGAAAAATCAGGCCAACAGGAAAAAAAACAGTAAAAAGAAAAAATAAAACAAACAAAAGATGAAAGTACTAAGTTTTGATCCACATTCAGTTTCCATAGCTCTCCTGTTGGAGGCTGATGATATTTTCCATCCTGAATCTATATGAATTGCCTTTCACCCCATTGTTCAGAAGAATCAAGTCCATCACAGTTGATCATCAATGTTTGTATTTTTTCAATAAAACACACCTATAAAACTTTAAAAAAAGATGAGATCTGCAGGCTTGAATATAGAGCCTCAGTGTATAATATTTCTTTGGATCAGAGGACCTGGCCAGCCATGGTAAAAGATAGAGATTCCTCTACCTTTATAGGTAAAGTCTGACTAGTTCTATTCATTCCCCAATTCCTACTGCACCAAATGTCATATAATAAATATGGAACTTTACCTTGACCAACATCTGAATTTTGCTTGGAAAAGGGGGTGTGAGAAGGTTTGAAACTTTTACATTGTCATATTGCTATCATATTTATTAAATTTCTACAATTTTTTAATGTGTACAATTTTGAGCTATCTACTTCAACTCCATTTTCCCCATAAATTTTGGGCCTTTTATTGTGCAATTTTGCAAGAAAAGTATATCAGGAATAACTCCCTCTATCTCTCTCCCTTTCTCTATCTCACCTTCTCCATTCTCCTCTCTTTCTATCCTCTCTTTTTTCTATTTCTCTCCCTTCCTTCCTCCATCTTTTCTTTTCTTTTTCTGTTTTTCTCTGTCTCTCTTCTTCCTTCCTTCTCTCCCTTTCTGTCTTTCTATATATATGCACATATATCATATTTATGTATGATGCAAGATGATATCCATGATAGAAAATTGATAGATTCAGGTGCAGAATGTTATATTCATGCATGCATATATGTATGCTTCATATATATATACATAAATATGTATATATATATATATACTCATGTCATCAAAAATATTCATTTTGAAGAATAAAACTATAAATCAATATTCCTAATGAACACAGTTGCAAAAAAAAAAAACAAAACCTTAAATAAAATGTTAGCAGAGACTAAAGCAAATATGTGATAAAAATTATACATTATGAGCAGGTTGGATTTATACCAGGAATTCAGGGTGGTTTAATATTTGAAAAGCTATGAACTTGATTAATCACATTAATAACAAAACTAACAAAAATATATAATTATATCAATAGATGCATAAAAAAGTTTTTGACAAAATAAATCCATTTTTGTTTTAAAATGCTAGAAAACAAAAGAATAAATGAACTGTTCCTTAAAATGATAACCAAGATATATCAAAAACCAAGAGCTACTATTATTTATAACAGATATAAATTAGACATCTTTCCAATATATTCAGGGATGAAACAAAGATTTTCACTGTTACTGCTTCTATTTGTCATAGTATCAGAAATGTTGACTATAATAAAAAGATAAGAAAAAGACCTGATAGAATAGCTACAGGAGAGAAGAAGCAAAACTACCATTTATTTATTTTTTTTTACAGATGATATGATGATGTGCTTAATTAAAGAATCCTTAGATCACCTAAAATTAAGCAAATATCGAGTGTTTTCACTAAATGTTCCCCATTCCTGGAATACTCTCCTCCTCTCCTCTACCTCTTAGAGTCCCATGTCTTCCTCAAAGTCAACTCATCTTCTGCAGTCTTTCTTAATCCCTCTTAATGTCAGTACATTATTACTATTGATTAAATCTGATTTACATGTATATGTGTTATTTGTTCATAGGTATTTACATAGCCTCACCTGTTAGACTGTGAAGAAGCAATGTTTTATACTTTTCTTTGTAGCTCCAATGAATAATGTAATGCACAACACATACGAATTTTATAAGTGCCATTTATTTAATTGTTTGATTATGTTGTCAATACATAATTGTAGGCTATAAATACATAAAATGTAGGCTATAAGGTCTTTGAAGATAGTGACCTATTTTTTTGCCATTGTATCCCCTGTAGTCAGTAGCCTATCTTATTGTAGTTAGCAATCAATAAATATCTGATAATTTATTGATGAAGAAACCACACACACTAATGTTGTTTCTATAGGATGATAATCCAGCAGCATGGTAAAATGGGGGGAAAGACCTAGATTTGGAATTATAGGATTTAGGTTTAAATCTTTGCTCTGTTACTTCCTATCCTTGGGATTAACCTCTCTGGGTCTCAGTTTCCTCATCAATAAGAGGAGGGTGTTGGACTAGAGAGTCTCTTCAGTCATCTAAATCTATGATTCAGTAAGAAAGACAAAAGAATGACCAATTTAACTAATCTCATTGTCAAAATGGAGAGATTGATGAGTTCACTCTTTATGAGCTTTCATGACTAGCTCCTAAAT
Organism: Antechinus flavipes; assembly: GCF_016432865.1. NCBI lineage: Eukaryota > Metazoa > Chordata > Mammalia > Dasyuromorphia > Dasyuridae > Antechinus > Antechinus flavipes. The sequence goes on from NC_067403.1 coordinate 111,264,526, forward strand.
CATCAAGTTCACAAAGAGTCCCATTGTACTAAATATATTCTACAATTCCTGTAGGTTTTTAGGAGCAACAAGTTTATTCTGGTAAAGTTGCCAAGGCATCTCTACTTACTTATGACTGGGGTGAAAAGGGGACAATTGGAATGGCCAAGTATTTTTTTTTCTTTTCTCTAGAAAATTGGGCTATAATAAATCATGTGTTATTTGTGTGTCTGTTTCATATATTGCATCAATTTTTTAAAAATGTAACTCAAAAATGGATGCAAGTATTTAGACAAATGAGCTTAAGGTATGGTTTCTGATAGAGTCTTTAATAAATCAATTCTTTTCTATATGCCCCTTTAGAAAGAAACATCATTTAACTTCTTATTTTAGACATAGTGAAAGAGACAATATATCACAACACATTTACCTTTGAATGAAATACTTTGAGTGAATAAATCTACCCAAATAGTCTAACACCATACTGGGGAATGAGATAAATCATAGTGTAGTCTATATTGAGTTATCTTACTCAAAGAGACCTCAAATAAGTCTAATACATTTCCTGTGCTTGTCAGTTAGAAAACTTTCTTTTGCATTTAATAACGTTCCTAAAATCTCTTTAAGACACCCAGGGATGCCTTCATTGTTAAACCAAGTGCATCACCCAGCATGGGCAGGATCATATTAGATGCTACTTATTCACCTACTCAGCCTTAAATTTTATATTCTTTTTAGTGATTATATGAAAACCACTAACAAGATAAATATTCCTCTCAGATATCAGAACTCAAACAGTTCCAACTGATTGCTTTTCCTGATGTCTTTAGCATTAGGAGTTGTTGCTTAGAAGTTGTAGCTTACACCTTGTTTTTAGAATAAAAATTTTGTCTCACATCTGCCTAGTACTGCACAATTTTAAAATAAAAAAAAATACTAAATATTTTTGTTGTTGTTATGACTGGCTGTGCCTCAATGTCAGTGAGTATATGTAAAAATCATTATAGCTTTTGTAACCAATAATCTGAATCTTATTTTTCAACAACATTTTGTATAAGATAGTATATATTTCTCAATTTTCATTTTTAAATGGGAATAATAATAGCCCCTATTGGCAAAAAAAAGTCATTTTGATTATCAAAAGAGACCATAATTGTAGAACCCTTAAGCACAATAGCAGCATATAGTAAGTGGTATATAAATTTTATAAGCAAGTATAAGCACAGAGATAAAAAAATTCAAAAGTCAAAATAAAGGCTAAAGTGGCATGTACATAGTGTACATTTGATCAAACAGAAAAAAATGCAGATAAAATTAGCAATGGTAACAGTCAACCACTGTTGAACATAAATATAGAATAGAAATGACTGACAATTTGGTTTAATACCCAATACCAAAGAGTATACTTGATGGAAGGATGAGAGGCAGTGTTAATGGAGTGCTTCCCTTGGCCTCAGGAATACCAGGGTTTAAGGCAACCAGTGGTGTGGGACCCCTGAGCAAATCTTTTAATTTCTCAGGATAGGATTATAAATAACAGAAAAAGTGGTGATCTGCGCTGACAGAGGGAATTTCCTCACTGGAAGTTCTTTGTATCCATAAAATCACAAGGATCATTTGACAGAAAAAAAAAAATGTATAAGGTACCATAGCAGGAGTGCGAGTGTGTGTATTTCTAAGGTGAAATGTGAACTTCTTGGCATCTATATTTACAAGTTTAGTTTTTGAATCCTAGCAATCCAATTCTTTTAATAGGTGAGAAAAATTACAAGTGAGACCTATTAACTTATTATTTAAAGGAAGTTATGCAATGTACCAGGCAGTGTAATTCTGGGCAAGTCACTTCATCTCTGTAAGTCTGTTTCTTCATCTATAAAATCGAGATAATAATAGTATCTCCTTTCTAGGGTTTTGAAAAGAATAAATGGGATGATAAACATAAAGCTCTTTGCAAATCTTAAAGAATCATTTAAATTCCAAGTATTACTATTATTATTTCAGCATAATTTGGTTCCTCTGGTTCATCTGCTGAACTGCTCCCTCCCTCCTTAACATTTAGCTCTACCTTTGTTGCATTCAGCATTTGTCTCTAGTTCCTTTAACAGATTTGATATCCTTAACATCAATTCTGAGTTATCACTTTGGCACAAACATTCTTCAGTGCCTGATTATAATTGATGTCTTTGGTATCTTTTTCCCTCTATTGTTCCTGAATTACCTGACAATCACTGCTTACGTGGGCCAATCAGTGGGTCCTAGCAGGTAGAATACTCTATGCTGTTAACTTTGATTTGTACTATGTAATGGTAGAGTATAATTTGTGATGATCAGCCAGTTTTCATGGATAAGATCTTTGGCATAATTATATTTTAAGACATTCTTATTTTATGCCATTGGTTGCACATGCATGATGTGATCTGCATCAAAATACAAATAAAAACCAAGAGTAGAAATCCACAATTAGAAATTTCATATCTATTTCACATCATATCATAGAAATATCATAAAATATGTTAACTTCTCAGTAATAATAGTATCATGGTGGAAAGAATAATGAATTTTGAGTCAAGGTCTCATGTTTGAATACCTGGTTTTGACTCACTGGTTTTGTGACAGTGGGCCTTTTAATTTTTAACCTCTTTAAATGTTTTAATTTCTCTGGAACTCAGAGAATCATAAAATTTAAGAACTGAGGGACCTCAGCATCTAAATCTATTTAATTATCTAAATCATATTTAATGAAGAGTACTTTTGATGAAATCCTTCATAAATGGTCATCACTTTTCTTTTAAAGACTTTCAAAAAGAGGAAATCCAGTAGCTCTTAAGTCATTACATTCTACTTTTGTCTAGCTCTAAATTTTCAGGATTTTTTTCTCACATCATCTGAAACTAAATTTTCCCCAAATATTTTACTTTTGTTCTGCTGAAACAAAAGAACAAGATCAATTCATCTTGCTTGTGTTAATCTTTCTAATGTTTAAAGATGGATAATATGTACATTTCAAGTCTCCTTTCCTCTAGATTAAGCATCTTTAAATTCTTTAACTGATAATTGTATAATGAATTCTAAAATCCCCTCACCAGCTAGATGATTTCAGAAAGGCCAGGAGAGACTTATATGAACTGATGCTGAGTGCAATGAGTAGAACTAGGAGATCATTATATACTTCAACAACAATATGATATGATGATCAATTCTAATGGATGTGGCTCTCTTCAACAATGAGATGAACCAAATCAGTTCCATTTGTTCAATAATGAATAGAACCAGCTACACTCAGCAAAAGAATTCTGGGAAATGAGTGTGAACCACTACATAGCATTTTCCCTCTGTTTTTGTCTGCCTGCATTTTTGATTTCCTTCACAGATTAATTGTACATTATTTCAAAGTCCGATTCTTCTTGTGCAACAAAATAACTGTATAGATATGTATACATATGCTGTATTTAACATATACTTTAACATATTTAACATGTATTGGTCTACCTATCATCTGAGAGAAGGGGTCGGGGTAGGGGGAGGAAATTGGAACAAAAGGTTTTGCAATTGTCAATGGTGAAAAATTACCCATGCATATATCTTGTAAATAAAAAGCTATAATAAAAAATAAATAAATTAGCACATTTGTCAAAAAAAAAATCCCCTCACTATCCTGGTTATGTATCATTTTGTATATGTATATTTTTCTTCGAATGTGCACTCAGAAATGAACACAGCAATCAGATCAGACCTGAGCAGAGGATAGCAGAATAATACCTTTCTTATTTTAGCCATTATGAAAATTGTTTCTCTTCTTAAAATTGATGTCTTCTATTTTTACATTGCATTTATTTCCAAACACATCCCTTCCCCTTTCTTCCCTATCAAAACTGTTCCTTGTAACAAAAGATTAAAAATAAAAGAGTGGGAAAAAACAAGACAAGAAAACCAGACACTGCATAGATGATTTCTGACAGTCTATCCTTGCTCCCGAACCTCTGTAATGAAGGTGATTGTAATATAACATTTGAGATCTCCTGATTTTAGCAGGGGAGAAAGGGGAACTTCTGTTCTAATGATAAGTCAATAATCCTCAAGGATTTCCCACACTTCCAATCTAAGAACAGCAATCTGTCTGATTCTGAATAGACCATTCCTCAATTCATTGCTGATTGATAATTTGGTCAGTAAGAACCAAATTCTGGAGCCACTCCTCAGGTTGTTGCTGACTGTCAGATAGATAATCTGTTGGTAAGTAATAATCAAATTCCAAAGACCACTTCCTTGGGCCATAGAATTAGCATGTCAATGATAGAAAGTCAGATAAAGGGATTTTCTCTCTCTTAGGACTTTGCTAATTTTTTTTGGAACTTAACTCACTTGTAATGTCATTACAATTACAATAAATTTTGCACCTTGACTAGGAAGTGGGCCTGAAAATTCTTTTGAAATACCTCATGACACTGGCCTGTGACCCCAAACTTTTGGGATCCCCCTTCCCAACCTCAGCATTTGGTGGCCCAGTATGGCGAGAATCTGACTTCCCCTGGTTTGATTCCCTCCTTGTCAAGGTAAACCCCCATTTTCTCCCCACAATTCTATAGCAGGACACCCCAAGCAACTAGGAGAAGGCTTGTCTGGGTCATCATAAGCTCCATGCTCAGCAAGTTTTTCTTGACAGGGGCTGCCCAGACTGGGAAATTCTTGCAATTTTCTGCAAAGTTCCTAGGGAACCTTTGCCACCCTTTCATCTTCTCTGGGACATCAGAGAAGACGGAAGTGCTATAGGATGGCTTTTGGCAAAATTTTATGACTTTTGACAAAGATGGGACAATTCTCTTTCATGTTATTTTGTCAGTGTCTGTATCTTTTGCAGAATGTCTGTGTCAAGTTTGTTCTGTGAGCTAGATTTTGTTACCTGGAAAGATTTAAAATGCAACCAGAAAAAACAAAACAAATAAAACAACAACAATAACAACAACAATAAACACTCTTTGCTGTAGAAAATTTCTTAAAAAGTCTAACTTTTTCAGTGGACTTCAGCTCTGGCCAAGTTGGGGGGACTACACAGAAAAAAATAGCTAATTAAAATTGAAATAACATCTTAGCAGATTCTCAAAATTTTGAAAACAATGATTAAGAAATTTGGCAATTAGTCATTTTAAGACTGCAAGAAAAAATTCCTGAAACATTAGTGACAGTTCCAGGAATTTACCCCATTATGGAAGAAAGGAAAAAGGGAAAAAACAAAGCAAGTAAATAGTAACTTTTTGCTAACCCTTCCTTGACTCCTATTTCATCTGGAGTCCCCCTTCTGCTCCTTTGGGAAAGCACCCCAGAAGGTATTAAAAGACCCTCTTCACTCCACTCCTCAGAATGGTCCTGAGTGTCCTGGCAGATGGATTTTACACATATGTCCCCTCTCAGGGACTTCAAACTGCTTTTTGGTTTTTGTCATCTTTACCAAATTGGATAAAAACCTTCCCTTGTAAGATTGAAAAGGCTCAGAGGTTTTTGGTGAAAGAGATCAAATGCATTTAAGATTAATTATTATCTCCACTCTGCATGTCATCCTCTTTCCCCAATGTTTAACACCTTTTAAACATTATGGTGCCTGCACCCTGGTCATCTGAGTGCTCCTTTCCTTGTATATAATGCCACTTCTTCAGACACTGCCTCTACCCTTTCAAAGAAACAAAAGTGAGGGATTTTGAGGAAAATTTTCTTTGGTATTTCCTAGGATAAATACCTATTTTGGTATTTTATAATAAATTTTGGTACTTATCCTAGGAAAAGCTGCTTGGATGAGAGGCATTCATGATAGCCTCATCTCTGCCTCTCTCACCTCCGCCAGCCTTCCTCTGGGTGGAGTTCCTATCTATTGTCTCTACTATCCCCTAAACTAACTCCACTTTTGATTATTATTTTTTGCTCATATTTGGCCCTTGCATTTTTAAACAATTTTTGAGATTTGTTTCTTCCAGGCTCCAAGCTAAACATTTCCAACTATTTCTTCACTCTGAATACCATTGGCTAACTGATTCTGACACCTGGCACTCCTCTGAATGCTGCTGCCACCATCTTCCAGTTGTGCCCCACTAGGCAGAGACAACTTTATGCTCCTTGTCAACTTGAAGCAGCTCCAGAAGATGAGATCTCCATTCCTTTGTCTTAAATGAATTTGGGGTATAAACAGCTTGAGAGGTGAAAATTATGCAATATAGCATTTGAGGTCCCCTGATTTTAGGTGGGGGAGCTTCTGTTCTAACAATAAGTCAGTAATCCTCAGGGACTTCCCACACTCCCAATCTAAGAATAACAATCTGTCTGATTCTGAATAACCACTCCTCGATTCATTGCTGACTAATAATCTGGTCAGTAAGAACCAAATTCTGGAGCCACTCCTGACTTCATTGCTGACTGTCAGATAATCTGTTGCTCAGTGATAACCAAATTCCAGAAACCATTTCTCTGGGTCATAGAATTGGCATGTAAATGATAGAAAGCTGGATGGGGGGAGGGGGAGGGGAGTCTCCTCTCTCTTAAGACTTTGCTAATTTTTTAGAAACTTAAGATGCTTGTAACAGCATTACAATTACAATAAACTTTGGCCCTAGACTACAAATCAGTAATGATCAAAATGGTGCAGGTAGGTAGCTTAGTGGATAAAACTCTTGGCCTAGATACAGTGGTCCTCAAACTTTTGTTCTCAACTATTAAAAATGATTGAGGATCTGTCCAAAGAATTTTTGTTTATGTGGGTTATAGTTACAGATATTGATCACATTAAAAATAAAAACTAATTATGAATTTGTAGATAGACTCTCTGAAAGGATTTCAGAGATTTCCAGGCTGCTCTGGACCATACTTTGAGAACCACTGGTCAGCAAGCCCTCAATTCATATTTAGTCTCAGACATTGTCTAACTGTGTGACCCTAGTTTGCCTCAGTTGCTCATTTGTAAAATAAACTGGAGGAGAAAAGGGCAAACTATTCCAGTTACTTTGCCTACAAAATACCAAAAAGGGATCACAAAGAGTGGAATACAACTGAACAACAAAATCATCAAAAATTTTTATTACTCCTGTTTATTTGTTTTAATGATTACCTCTCCCTATTTTGTCTATTAGTGAAGGAGCTATTATTCACAGGCCCTAGCTCTCTTATTGACAAGTAAGTTTTAATTTACTGTTTCCAACCTGGGATGCTTTGCTCCTCCTTAGACAACTTCTCCCTTCCCTGATGGGGTTTACTGTATTAATGTTGAACTTAAGGGAGATACTGGAATAGCTTTTTCCAAAATACCTGGGTTTACTCCACTGAGAAAGGAGTATCATAAAAACTTCTGGCTTGCATCAATATCTTAAACCATATGTCACAATAAACTCAGAATGAACACATGAATATCAAAAATTATATCAAAAAATTAGGAGGGAACCAAAGGTCCCTTTTGCAGTTATGGCTAGGGAGTGCATTCTCAACCAAAAGGAATGGATATGATTTACAAAAGATAACATAAACTATTTTAATTTGATGAAATTGTAAAGCTTTTGCATGAACAAAATTAATTCAACTAAGATGAAGAAAGCAGTAAATTCAGAAAATATCAAATATTTTGGGGAAGGATTCTGATATCTAAGATAGATAAGTAGCTATTTTAATATTTAAATATTTAAAGAGAAATATTTAAGACCAAGAGCCATTCTCCACTATATATGTAGTTAAAAGATAGGAAAAAATAGTTCTCAAAATAATTACAATCCATTATCAGCCATGTGAAAAATTTCTCTGAATCACTGACAATAAAATATAAATCAAAACTTTTTTCATATAATATCTGACAAATTGAAAAGATGACAAAATAAAGAACTGCTTTTGAAGGGACTGCAGGAGGAAAGGCATAAAAATGCATTGTGAATGAAGCTACAATTTAATCTTACCATTTTGGAAAACAATATGGAATTAATTTTTTAAAGTATGCTTTTTTAAAAGGAAGGTAATGGAAGATGATCTAAAATGTCTATACCATTTTACCTAGAGCAGAGGAAGCATTTATTTAAAGGAGGTTAAAGACTAAGAAAAACATATCATATATAGTAAAGCATTCCCAGCAATACCTTTTGTATAAATAAATAAAAAAAACTTCAAATAAAGTAGGTACCCATCTATTAAAATACATCTAAAAGATTACTTATGTTGCCTATCCCTGGGCTATCTGTAGAGAGCACACACAAAAAAATTTCAAGGCTCCTGCCTTAAATCAATTGAAATCTCATGCATTCCTTTAACAAATATCTATTATTTACAAGATACTAGACTTGCCCATTGCCTACCAAGATCTGTTCCTTACTATTACTTCCTAGACTTTGACCCTTTTGCATTTCTGCATTGGATTATTTCTGTTAAAATAAATTGTCAACTCTACCTCTTCCTGGTCTGCCCTGATCTATTGCTGTCCATCTTCTTGTGTGACAATGTTTACAGCATTATTAGGTAAATGAAAACTTTCTGTTTAAGATCATTGTGATAGAGATTAGACCTATTACTTTATCAGTAGAGTCAGCAGTAAATTGTGTCTAATATATTGTTGTAGATTTGGGGGAGGTTTAAGCTGAGAGGTTGCCCTAAGTATATTCTCTGGCTTTATTTCATGAGATAGTACATTGTTCTTGATTTATTTTCTTGTAGATTTAGCTGTTACTTATATTCTATTAGAATGTCTTTAATGACTTTTTTTCAAATTATTGATTAAAAAGTAGAACAGCATAGGATCAAAGACCTGGGACCTTTCAAGAAAAATTTCCATCTAATGTAACATTATTCTATTAAGATATCTCCTTTAGACTGATCATTCAACTAATTCTCAAGACACTGAACCATACCCTCTTTTAATATGTTTCTTCGACTATCCCTGAAAGATATCACAAAAGATTTTCCCAAATGCTAGGCATAAATTTGTTTTCTCATCTATAAAATGAAGTTAGTTCAGCTGATCTCTAAATTTTCTCCTATCTCTTAATAGTATAATTATAACTAGTCAGTGAATGTTATTAAAGACCTTCCTTTTGTTGTTCCACTTCCCCATCATCACCACCACTATGTGGCATATTTTAGGCCTATTGTACTTACCTCAGAATGGGCTCTAGTGTCACTGGTGTCTATCTTTGAGATAGAAAATTTGTAATCTGTTCATTAAAACATTCTTAGCAGTTTCATTCTATGCCATTTAATAATAGTTTATATTTAGAGAGGTTATAAAGTTTGTGATACTTTTCAGATATATTATCTCATTTATTTTAACAACCATGTAAATAAAGTGAAAAATAATGAAGAGATTTGCCTAAACTCATAAAGCCAAGATTCAAATCCTGACCTCCCAATCCCAAATCTAAAGCTTTTTTTCTAATGATTCATACATCAAGGAAATATTCAAGTTACCTGGACATCTATCTGAAATGATATAGATACCTGACATCCCAAGTATCTACACCATCTTTACTAGAAAAGGAGATGAATTGAAGGTGTATTGTACAATAGCTACATTGTCTGGAGAAAAATATAAGTTGTTTTTAGTTGTGTCTAACTCTTCATCACCCCATATGGCGTTTTCTTTGCTATTTACTTTTCCAGCTCGTTTTTTGGATCAAGAAACTGAGGCAAACAGAAGTTAGGTGACTTGTGAATGATCCACATCCAGCAAATATTGGGAGTCACATTTGAACTCAGGTCTTTCTGACTCTAGGCCAATGCTCTATCCACTGCACTATCCAGCTGCTCTCTGGGAAATCAAAATCATATCCACTTCCTGTTTTCTTAATAAAAAGTTCCTTAATTGCTTAAAGTACTACAGGGAAACAATAAGAGGATGGCTCTCATACACTATTATATCAAATATATATATGTATATACATATATATAGATAGATAGATATTCCATACTTATAATACTCAGCTAAGTGTTAAAGTGGTTGGAGCACTGGACAGGAGGTCAAAAAGATATGAGTTCAGATCATTTCTGATTATCTCTTTCCTCAGCTATAAACTAGAGAACGTAATAACAATCACCTACCAGATTGAGAATTAAATGAGATAATAATAACAGAGCACTTAGCACAATGACTGGTACATAGAAAGCATTTTATAAGTGTTAGGTAAAATAAACTCTGAAACATACTAGTTGTGTGACTCAGGGAAATCCTTTAATCCCTCAGTGATTTAGTTAAATCTCTAATACTGTGAAATTACAGAGAATACAACCCACATTGAGAGAATCTCCTCAAATCTATGAGATTCTAGAAGAATCAATGAAAAAATGAAATCCTAGAAGAGTGTATGGCATACAGTAGGTGCTTAATAACTATTCATTGACTAACTATGCCCAACTATTTTCAAAATCCTTATTTGATTTACTTCACAATGTCTTTGACATTCCCACTTGAGAACTTGAACAATAACCAGTGCAGAGTAAGGGCAATTTGGGATAAGAATTTACCCAAGCAGAAATAATCTAGCATTTACAAAAAAGGTCAAGTTTAGGAAGAAAGAGAGAAAAGCTGATCCTGGTAGATAAAGGTCAAGTCTAGTACCTTCCAGTCACTTACTACCCAACAGATAACTGTTGAATGAATATAATTCCAATAGCTTTAAAGGGATACTGAGTACTAACTGGAATATCTAATTAGTGAATGTTGTCTTCAGAATAGGTTCCAAAATTAGAAAATAAATTGTAAAAAGTTTTACAGAAGTAATCAAATGGGAGAAATACACATTTAAATACTGTAAACAACTAGATGGCTTCAAAGGGGTAAATGAAATGGTGGTAATTAATTTTAATAGCATTCAGTAGCCATGTGGATAAGATAAGTCTTAGAGAATTTCTTGAAGCTCATTTTATTGATGCTTTATGTAGGGGACATTAAGCCCTAGCTCCAGCCTCAGCTATAAAATATGTGTTTATGACCGTTTAAATAGATATAAACCATAAACTATGCTCCTGGGTGCAACATCCTGTTTACTGATGAAAGCACAGCAGGACTAACTGGACAGGATTACAATCCGTTATGTCATCAGATTGACCACAGGGATTTTGGATGCTGAATTTCTTGGAAAAGAGCAGATCACTGTTAGATGATGCCCTTTAGGGCAGTCAGGGCAAGTTCTGTAGTGGAGGAGCAGATTAGGCAATGGATCTTTTCTTTAAAAAAAAGAAGAAGAAGAAAAAGAAGAGCAGAGGCTGAAGCAGTGATTTCAATATCATCACATAGGCTGGCTTTGGTTGCTCTTCCTCAAAGGGATACACTTGGAAAGTTGGAGGTTTGTAAATCATCTGAGCATTTTCTGAGTCAATTCTATATATCATGGCCATTTTTTCCATTTTTTTGGCATAAAATATAGATCCCAAAAGGTTTTGATGCTGTCAGTATAGGCTATAAATAGCTACATTGTCAGGGTTTCTTTTTTTTATTAAAGTTTTTTATTTTCAAAACATATGTATGGATAGTCCTTGTGTTCCAATTTTTTCCCTCCCTTTCCTTCATCCCTTCCCCTAAATGGCAAGTAATCCATTATGTGTTAAACATGTGCATTTCTTCTATACATATTTCCACAATTATCATGCTACACAAGAAAAATCAGATCAAAAAGAAAAAAATGATAAAGAAAACAAAATTCAAGTAAACATCAACAAAAAAAGTGAAAATGCTATGTTGTGAACCACATTCAGTTCCCACAGTTCTCTCTTTGGGTGCAGATGACTCCATTCATCACAAGACCATCAAAATTGATCATCATATATAGTCTTTTTGTTGCTGTGTACAATGATCTCCTGGTTCTGCTCACTTCACTCTGCATTAGTTCATATAAGCCTCTTCATCCCTCTCTGATATCATTCTGTTGATCATTTCTTATAAAACAATAATAGTCCATTGCATTCATATACCATAACTTATTCAGCCATTCTCCAACTGATGGGCATCCACTCAGTTTCCAATTTCTTACCACTATAAAAAGGGCTGCCACAAACATTTTTGCACATGTGAGTTCCTTTCCCTCCTTTATGATCTCTTTGGGAAGGGTTTCTTTCTGTGTTTTAGATAAAATGTGAATATCATAGAATTATCACATGACTTGGAAGAATGAAAAGGACACTAGTTGGAGGACACGAGTTCAAGTCTTAGTTCTGCCACTGGCAACTTAATGACCATGGGAAAGTCTCCATTCTTCTCATCTGCAAAATAAGGGGGGTAGATTAGAAAGCTTTTAAAATTTCCTCCTTCATTGGGACAAGGATCTTTTAAAAAGGAGTCAAACTTAAAGATAGAGTTTAAATTCTAGGATTCATTTTTGTAAATGAAATGAAAATAATTACAAACCACTATGCTATGATTTGCAAAACCTCTAGGGGAATATAACATTAATCTCATGATTTTTGTAAGATACTTTACATTTATAAAAATAAGTCCTCTAAATTCATAGTATTACTCTTTTCTTCTCATGAGAATAAGACTCACCAGAAAAATTGACATCTTTTTCACTCCTAAAATAAGATCCTATAACCTCTTAATTATCAAAAATAAACATTGCACATCACTACTAGGAACTTTCTCTTTCCTTCTGAAGGGTATCTAATCTGGGTAGATTTTATAAAGTCAGCAGACATAATAAAAGGGAAGTTTCTGATTTTAGTGGAAAATTTGGTGGCCACATTGTTAAACCCATTAGGACTAAGCCCTTTTGTTACATTCTACCAAATTAATTTTGTGATATTTCATGGACCTACTGACTCTTCCAAATTTCCATCTGGTTTCAACTAGTACCAATTAAGCTATCCCCCAAAGCTGGGACAATTGCAAATATAATAGGGTAATTTTCTAAGTCTTAAAACAATAAGGTACTCTAAAAATTTTTATCCAAGTAAAAATTGCAGTAATATCCTAATTTTCCCTTCCCTTGTCTTCATCCTCATTGAAACAATAGACTGTGACAGTAAGAATAATCATCCTGATTCATGTCTTTTGTAACTGTATGAAGAAAGGCCCTGCTTATATAGGATATGAATCATTCTCACAAGAGAACATTGTGTAGTTATTGTAAACAGTTGTTCTCTTCCTAACTTGGGAGACTTTTTTTTTTGCCACTTTGACCAAACAAGTCTGATTGGATTGTTCTAATATGAGCAGTGAAATGTATGCTAGGCTTTGTCTGGGCATGTGCAATAGAGTTTTATATTGCAGAAACAAATTTAATAATTGTAGTTTTCTATGGCCCATTAATATATCTTTATGAGGACAGAGGACTCAAAAATGTTATTAATAGTAATCTCTTTATAAACTATGAGGATTCAGAAGACAAATTAATTTGTTTGCCAGTAAATATGTCTACTAAGCAATTGGACAAATAGTTCAATTTGTTTCTACATAGATTGTGTGCTAATAATGTGATATGGAGAACTCATGAAAATTATCTTGATTTTCCAAATTTTTAAAAAATTTTTACTCCTAATAAATTTTATTTATTTATTTACTTCTAATAAAATATTACTTTGGCTTGTATGGCCAGTGCCCTATGCAGAATAAGTACTGAATAAAAACCTTTATTATGCTGCATTATAACTCTTTAGGCTTAAGAACTTGATTTAAAACAACATTGTCAAGTAAATAGTATAGATATTAACACATCTTTTATAGATGATGAAACTGAATCTTGGTGAAATGAAGAGATTTTTCAAGGTGATAATATTAATAGGTGTCATCTGTAATTTGAACTTGGATAATTGACTCCAATACTAGCATACTTACTAGTATGTCACATTGTCAGTCCCAAGAGTTGCCTCAATTCACATCTGTTAACACAGAGAAAGCTAGAATGGCTCATAATTTTTTTGGGGGGGGAGAATTCAGATGTCAACAAAGGCTCTTTAAAAAGGAGTTTATAACAATATGAACATTACTATTGTTTAGTTTTTAAAGTTTTTGATAAGATAAATTACCTTTTCACTGTGTGAATTAAACTGAATCAGGAGCAACTGGCAAAGATAGTCTTTTATTTTATTTTTTTAAAGATTCCTTACCTGTTATACATAGATCAAGATAAAAGAGTATGAAGAGTTATTATTTATTATTGTTCAAGTCCAGTAATCATCTTAATAGTAGAAAATAATGTCCAGAAAAAAGATGAATAAAGGGAAAGACAAATTTCTAAGGTTCTGTGCACAGAAATTTGGCTTTCTAATTTTAACATCTTCACATTATTTTGTTAAAGCAATGCATATTTTGTTTAACTTTTCTTTTCTTTGATCATTTGCTTGTGGATTCTGAAACTGTGATTATTCTACAACTCAGTTCCTTGAAGGCAGAATGAAGAGTAATTAATTAATTAGCAACTTCTATGATTGTTCCAGTTTCTTTGAGGCTAAATAATCTTAGGGTTAGAGACACAAGGGAATTTAACTGCCAAGAGGATCCCAGTCTCAAATCCTAGCTATTCTATTAGTACCCTATATAACTTGGACCCTGTCATCTGACTTTCTTTTGGTGGTATTAGCATATCTGTAAATTTACACAAAAGTTGCAGAATCATGGAAAATTAAGACAATGACTCAAAGCTTAATTCTTTTTAAAATAGTTTATTATTTTTTCAAGTTATAAGATTTTATTAATTTATCCTTTCCACTACAATAACACCTCTTATCCCCATGAACAAATATTTTTAAATGAATTTTTCAATACTTATATACATAGTCTAGTGAAACAAATTTCCACATCAATAATTTCCAAAAACATGTCACTATTTTTATTTTAGGTTCATAACCTCTCTGTCAGGAGGGGAGAGATATTTCATCTTCATTCTACTGGACATATAGCCTAATATTGTGTTGAGCAGAGTTGTCAAGTCTTTGCTTTTATCCCTAATATTATTATCATTATATAAAGCATTCTAGTTCTGCTCATTTTGCTCTGTAGCAATTCATAAAGGTCTTGCTAGTTTTATCTTACACTATCCATTTCAGCAATTCTTATGGCCCAATAATATTCCATTACATCACATATCACAATTTGTATAACAGTTCTCTAATAAGAGGACACCTTCTTTATTTTTGTTTGGGTTACTATGAAAATAACTGTTATATGTATGTCTGTATGTACATCATGCCACAAAAAGAATTATTATAAATCTGCGCTATACACATGCATATACAAATTTACATGTATTATACATATGTATTCATATATAGATATAGATATATAGATTTTTGTATGTATGTTTCCTTTTTCTCTTTGATTTCTTTGCCATTCAGATCTAGAAGTAGTTTAGTTGGTGTGAAGGCTATGCACAATTTAGTAAATTTCTAGGCATATTTAGATATTGCAAAGCTGAATTTTTACTGAATTTAAAAAATAGAATTGAATATAGTTTCAGGACATCTGGAAGTGAAAATAATTAAAGACATATTATAATGAAGGGAGCAATGAATTTTCAGGTGAAACACAAATTTAAATTCAAGTACAAGATATGAGATATACTTGTTACATAACCTTGGACAAGTTCCTAAATCTCTGATTCTTGTCTCCTTTATAAAATGAGTATAATTTAGAAATCACTTACCTCATAGAATTATTATGAAGTAGCTTTGCAAACGGGAAAGTACTCTATATATGGGAGTTACTATTATATAAGACAAATGTGGCTAAGAATTATTCAGAAATGTATACACTTATTTTACCTTAAATGTGTTAGATTCATGGTTGAACTTAATGTATTTGCCATTTTTTGTCAAATGCATATACATATGGCATATATGCCATAGATTAGTGAAAAAGACTCAAGTTCATTTAAGGGATCAATAAGCTACCATGTTCTATTGATTCTTCCTTCTAAATGCATTTTCCATTTCCTACTTTCTAATCTCACCATTGAATAGGCCCTCAGAATCTAATTTCTTACAATACTCTTCTAGCTGATTTTTGTGACCATGAACTCTTCTTCCTATATATTGGGGCCAGACTCATCTTATTTTCACATCACTTTTAAGGGTCATAAACTTTACTTAAAAAAAAAAAACTAGTATTGTTTCTATTGCTGAACATCAAAGACATCCAAATTCTGGCCCTAATGTACCAATTAAAGATACCTTTAATTGTCTTAGTAGTCCCCTTTATACGCTGTTTTAATTCATTGACCCTTGTTTAGGTTTCTGAAATTTGTATCTATGTATGCATATGTATATATATATGCACATGTTTGCATAGATATATATATATAGATGTATGTGAGAATATATGTATGTTGTGACCATGAACTCTTCTTCCTATATATTGGGGCCAGACTCATCTTATTTTCACATCACTTTTAAGGGTCATAAACTTTACTTAAAAAAAAAAAACTAGTATTGTTTCTATTGCTGAACATCAAAGACATCCAAATTCTGGCCCTAATGTACCAATTAAAGATACCTTTAATTGTCTTAGTAGTCCCCTTTATACGCTGTTTTAATTCATTGACCCTTGTTTAGGTTTTTGAAATTTGTATCTATGTATGCATATGTATATATATGCACATGTTTACATAGATATATATAGATGTATGTGAGAATATATGTATGTTATATATGTGTGTGTGTGTGTGTGTGTGTTCAATTATTTCACCTTTTTTCTTCAGTGATTAAGTTGGCAAACTATCTATGTCTACATCCCCTCACCTCCTGGAATACTGTCATGCATTTCTTTGCAAAAGTTCATCATAGGAATTGCACCCAATATAATGGAGGCGTCTCACTTTCTTTTGATGTAACTTTGCCATTGCAGTATCACCACTCATTCTTTCCATGTGACAAATCATATGATTCTTTGATGACATACATCCTTTACTTCTATTCCTCTTCTGAGTTTTTTGTTGCCATTTGCCCACACCTACTATATAGCTTTCCATCACTCTCTGAGTGATTTTCATTACTAGTTCTTCAGAGGCAATGGTACTCTGAGTTTGTGACACAGAAATACTTGTTAAATATCTATATATATATTTTTAAATGGACCTTTGTTATTATGAGAAATTTGTGGTTAATAAAGCTGCTTCTTAGTTTTCCCAAACACTCTAGCCTGTTTTTATTTTCCTTTTCCAAATCTGGGTCCAATTCATCATGCATTTGTATTGATTGTACCAGATATAGATATTATTCCATTATAGACAGCCTTCTATACTATTGCATTTACACACTACAATTTGTTTAGCAATTTCCCAATAGAAGACATCCTGTTTGTCTAACTATTGGCTACTATAAAAACAATTGATATAAAAAATATGTCTATAGAGGCATATGAATGTACATGTGTACATTTTTGGGTATATTTCATAGGATGTTCATTAAGATGCATTTTGAAATTGGGCAATAGCCAATTTTTATCCACTTTTTTCCTATGTGGATAAACATGCCAGATTCCTATAACAGATCTCTTCCAGAAGGTTCTGCAATGTCTTGCAACCTGATGCAATCAACTCAGTATTTTCTGTAAATAGCAGCATGTGGAGGAATTCATCATCTGCAGAGAATCCTTCTTGACTTTGAATCTACTCCACCACAATTGCAAATATTTGGGGAAATGCAACTCTCTATTTTTTTTTATGCCTCTTCAGATATGTGTTATCAGCAAGTCATTGAATGTGGCTATTTCTATTGCTTTACTCTCTGAGAAATCTAGAAAGATGAATAGATTGCTTGATGGATAAAAGATTCCTATTTTTGCTTTATTCTACTGAGTTATTTCTTTTCCAATCACATGAGATGTTATTTGTAAATACTTAGCAAACCTTAAAGGACTTAAGATTTAAATTATAATCTTAAAATTTCACTAAGACTTTTGGGATAGCCTATATAAATGCTGGTGAATAAATAATTAACATACAATAAAGGCAATATATAGCTTGTATTTTCTACATCTTTTAATCAATTATGAAATAATAAAGTTGCAGTTCATTGTTGATTGTAATTTGTGAAAAGCTGTTTGTTCTATATATGCACATTAGGAATGCCCTCAATTCATGTATAAATGATGTCAATATAGATTTGCATAGAAGAGTAAATATTGATATTTGTAGCTATTGAAATTGCTTCAGTCACCTTGTCATTTTGGGAGAAAATAAGAGTTTTGAAAATTTTCCACTTTTGGTATCTTTCCTTTCAAGATGCCGTGTAAATCAGTCCCTTGGTGCCTTCCCAATTTTGTTGCCTCTGGCACATATTTCCTCTCTGTATACTTGACACAGTAGAGTTGTTTTTCCCCATCTTTCTTCTCCTTGGTGAAATTTTTACTTTTCCTTTGATTGTTAGGGCCCAAGTCTGGTAGTTTCACTATCTTTAATAAAGAAAAATATTTATTATAATAACTTTTTCATGTCTTTTCCAGTTTTCTTTTGTTTGTGGTCCTTTTTATTCATGTTCATCTTTGAATTTCCTCAAGATAACTCTACTTAATTGAATCTTACCCAGCTTTCTTTACTTTTGTTCTACTGTACACTGTTCATCTATGCTTTATGATATTATACTGCTCATGATTACATATTATCCTTCTTTTTAAGATTTTATAGATGAATTTATGTTCCGTTCTGATGGTTTTGCCTTTGACACTTTTCTCTCCATTTGTCAAGTAAGAAAATTTCTGGGCTCTTTTAATATCTTTTTCATTGCAATTTTATTTACATTGATTTAACTTCTGCATTAAATTAATAGCCAATGTTGATATCATTTCTATTGTTCCTTTCCCATTAAAATTTTTGGATGATTTGTGTAAATAACTCAGTGTCAAATAGTATTCATAGTATGCCACTTTATTAATATTCTTATTTTTTAACTTTAAATTATGCTCTTACTCTGTCCAAATGAATGAATTCAGTCAGATAACTCAGAAATAACAACCACTTTCATTATAACTTGGAGTCTATATCTGACTTTCTTCTGAGAGAATTATTATATCTCTTTCATATTTTTAATTTATATTTAATGTTGAAATTGGCAATAGAAAACTATCAATAAAAGAATGAAATTATGTGCATTATCTCACATCTAAGACAACAGTTTTTCAAAAAGTCCTCATCAAGTTTCTTCCATGGCCTTCTCTCAGATTATACTTTGCCTGTGTCTGAAGGTTAATTTTGGTTTAATTGAAGATCAAGGCCAAGTGTCATATTTTCTAAGTGAATCTGTTACTGAGATGAATGCTTTTATAATTCTCCTAAAACCAATAGCAAGAGACAATTATTGTGTTTTCCTCATTTTCTGACAATCTCCATACTTGGAACTTGGAAATTAGGAAG
This sequence comes from Antechinus flavipes, assembly GCF_016432865.1. Lineage (NCBI taxonomy): Eukaryota > Metazoa > Chordata > Mammalia > Dasyuromorphia > Dasyuridae > Antechinus > Antechinus flavipes. The sequence continues at coordinate 111,283,794 of NC_067403.1, forward strand.
TCCAATATTGTAACTAACCACAATAAGCATATTGGTCACTTTAACAAAGTGTTTTCTTTACAAGTCTTATGCAGTAAGCAGTTCATATGTAATTATCTCCTTTCTACATATGAGAAATAAAAGAGCAGAGAATAAAAGAACTTTCCCAGTGTTACATAGTTAGATCAAGGTTGAATGGAGAAATTATTATAAATAATGCCTTTATCATGAGCTTTATCATTACTGACTTAGACTGACTATCTGATGCTTTGATTAGCTGCTTAGTGTTATGAGAGCACCCTGCTATTAGCTGCTGGGTGTTACAGGAGCCATCTGCTAGTGGCTGCTGGGGATCTAATTCTGACCAGCAGAATTGATCACTTCCTGTGAGAGGATGATAACAATACAAGGAGACTTGGAGACAGTTACATTCTGTGACCTCTTTCCTCTTCCCTCTTTCCTCTGATTTATTTCATTCCCAATTCATAAGCAACATCTGTGTCAGTAAAGGCTGATTTGTAATTCATTAAAGTATGTTATGATTCACAGCTCTGGGGGCTTTTGGAGAATTGACTTTTCCTTAATGGTACAGTCCCCTTTAAGCCTTTACAATCTTTCTGGGTTTTGCATTTAAGCATGATCCTTAAAAGCTTAGCAACACATGGCCATGACAATTTAAAGCATTCTGAAGATGTTTCATTTATTTTAATAACTTATACAATTACACATGGAATATATAATTTCCTTATAATGATCAAATAAGGAAATTTTATCATTCCATGTGTAATTGTATATCTATAATTTCCTTATTTAATCATTATCTTTGAATTTACTCTATTTCTCTATAAATGAAGGGCAGTTTGATAGTACACTAGGTAAAGCGTCAGGCCTGAAATCAGAAGACCTAGAGTTCACAGCCTGTCTCGGACAGTTACTAGTCTGGGCAAGTCATTTAATTTCTGCTTGCTTCAGTTTTTTCATCAGTTAAATGGAGATGGTAATAGCTTCTACCTCTCAGGATTATTGTGAGGGTAAAACAAGATGGTAATTATAAAGCTCTTAGCACAGCGTCTAGAACAAAGTAAGTGGTATATAAATATTAGCTATTATATTTAGCTGCTAAATTTGCATTTCTCCATATATTCACACAGTGGTAGCCTACTTTAATGCTACATATTTAATCCTTTTTATCTGTTCTTTCAAAGTATATGTATAAATCTATAATGTAAATTGCTACACACACACACACACACACACACACACACACATATATATATACATGTATAAATGCATATATGTATTTCACAAATTCAGGTTCAAAAAAGATTTATTAAGTAATTGCTGTGAGCATAAGCCTTGTACTAAGCACTAGGAAAGGTGCAAAGTTTAGGTAATATATAGGCCTTGTCCATAAGGAAAAGGTAATATATAGGTCTTTTCCTTAAGGACCTTGCCATCTTGTAGATGATACTGATGACATCAGTCTAGAAGATAAAGTTCTCATAGGGTTTTTGTACATGACAACAAAACATCATAAGAACGGAGATGTCACTATCTTGATTTGTAATCTCACTGACATCTTTGTTGCTCAGTAGAACAGCCTCAAGCTGGAATAGTAATGTGACATACTTGGAAAGTCCAACACTAATGTAAAAATGATGTCCTCTCCCATTGTCTCTCTAGGAGATTGTTGTTAAAGATTTAGTCCTCAGGGTTAAGATAGTTTTCTTGTTAAATTGCAAATCCTCTGAAAGGGTCATACCCTAAGGTTTTAAATAATAATGTCCTTGTGTGATTTGGTTTAATGTATCTTTTCCAAATGACATACAGATAGAGTTCTAAAGCAGTGGAATTTTCAACTGCAGAAGGTGAGTGGAAGAACTCATTCAAGACACAGAAGGTTGCCAGAAGGGAAGACCTAAATAGAGTTTTGGGTATCTAAGGAAACAACCATTCTTTAGAGGAAAATAATAGTGCTGAAGAGGAGGTAGAAGGAATATAAAGGCCAATGTTTCCTTGCCTCTTAATCTTGCAAAGGGGTACCATGATCACCAGTCAGGGCTTTATGTTGCTGTGTTTTCTCTGAAGACCACGAGTTTTTTTTTTTTTTTTTTAAATGAGTAATGCTTTTGTATATTAACAAGTCAATTTTAAGGGAACATTATATAACCTACTTTCCTCTTCACCCTGGGTTTTAAATTGCTGGGTTTGGTGTGTAGTACTTTGGAAATAAATGTACTTTAATTAACTCAAGCCCCCATTCCAACTTGGATACTAGAAAATAATGTGAACTATAAGACCTGAACAGAATACTAGTTTTAAAAATAATCATCCGATTAAAATTTTCCAAAAAAATGGTAAAAAAAAAAATAGAGAAAACCTTCAAATTCTCCATATGCACATCATCAGAAGATAAAAGTCTCCTTCCTGACAAAATATTTGGGGAAAATCCAATGACACCATTCCAAGAAACACTCTTTGGAGAAAGAAGAAACTGTCATATGTGTGGGTAGATGGAGTAGGAAAGATTCAGTCATGCTTTGTTTCCTTTTAGCTTATTCCCAGCAAGTAGTCATCTCAGTAATAGCAAGAAATTATCTTTCATTTTATTCAGTTTATTCTCAGCAGTTGGCAAGCAGGCATTGTAGGGCACTGCTATTCCCCTAAGCACTGCCTTAAATGTTTCTTTCACATGGCCTTTCCTGTCCCCCAAAGATCCCTTCATCTCAATACTCTTTTTTTCCCCTATTTTCTGGTTTCTGTTCTTGATACAATCACTTAGTGCCATAGGAGCATTCTTGAGAAATGAAGTATTGATCTGATGGACTTGTGACTTTTATACCATGTGCTGGTGAACATGATGATGTTCTGGTTTAGCTAGTTTATTTCTGAGATGTGTGTGTGTGTGTGTGTGTGTAAATGTGGTTCTAAAAATCTTAGTGCAATTTTAAACAATAACTTCAGAAATATGCAAACATAAAATGATATTTGAAAGGCCAATTATTTAATACTAATTGTTTAATAGTTCAGAATATTTATCTGGTTCTTATTAAAATTCGTCATCTTATATTACATACATAGCTCTAATAAATTTTTGAGCTTTAATCCACCACTGCTCCATACCTGAAGGACTGCATGTATAATCCTAACCTTAACACCATTCAAAGAATGAGGTTTTGATGTAAACAGAACAGTTTTTATATGACCCCTCAAAAAAAGTCCAATAATGATAGATCAGGTGACTAAGATGGTCAAGAAAAAAAGACCTCATATATCAGTTTACAATCTAAGGGAGTTATTTAGAAATGTTGCAAAGCAACACATAATTATATTATTACTTGAATTTTAACATTTTTAATTAAAATATATTATTCAAAATTATAAAATAAATATATACATATATAAAATAATTTATATAATTAAAACTTTAAAACGATTTCCTGAGCATACTAATTTATTAAGCAATGAATGCTAATTATATGACATATTAGGACCAGGCCTCTTCAGCGTAGCAATGAACCTCAAATACAGGGGAAGACAGATCAGATGTAGCATTTGTAGTTTGTAACATTTATACTTTTAAAGTTACTAAAACTTAACTGTACTAAGACTTTGGGGATATAATATATATTTTTTAAATATGTTAATATACACAGCTATTTGTCACATATATATGTTTATCCATACGTATTCCATGTTATATTGAAAATATCTGTTATTGATGACCATTAACAAATCAATTTAGAGAAATATAGGAATTTAAGCAGAAGAAGGGGTTTATTATGGCAAATCTTCACAATGTTTGGAATGGAGTCCTTATTAGAATCAGGATGGTATGAAGTTTGTGAGGTTTTTTCCCTTGTGTAAGACAGTTTATTTTCTAAATGAAGATATTACAAAAATGGTGGTATGTGTCATTCCTCAATCCTAAGACTAGACCTTGAAATAATGTTATGGCATATGCAGCCAATGTCACAGGCTCCTTTATTGCTATCATCATTATTATATTATATATCATATTATATTCTTATATATGTATACATATTATATAATAGTATATATTATGTTATAATTATATTATTCTATTATAACATTGCTATTATCATTATCACAAAGTAGTTTTTAATTTTAAAATTTGCTCACTTATTCATTTATCTAAAATTTTATGTTTCAAATTTTCTCTTTCCCTTTTGTTTCTGCCCCAGCCACTGAAAATCCGAGAATTATTATATGAATTATACATGTGAAGTCATGCAAAACATATTTCCAGATTGGTCATATAAAAAGGAAATTAATAAAAAGTAAGAAACATAATGTGAAAAAAAGAATGCATCAATCTACTCTCAGAAGTAATCAATCTCCTCTCTGAAGGTCAACAGCATTTTTCATCATGGGTCTTTGGATTTGTTTTGGATTATTCTGTGGTCAGATAGGAGCAACTAAATCTTTCACAGTTGAACATCATACAATATTGCTATTACTATGTTCATTGTCCTCCTGGGTCTGCTTATTTCACTTTGAAGGAGTTCATGGAAGACTTCCCATGTTTTTCAGTATCATTTCCTAAAACACAATAGTACTCTATCATAATTATCTATTATAACTTGTTCAGTCATTCCCCAATTAATGGGCATGCCCTCAATTTACAATTCTTTGTCACTGCAAAAAAGAGCTGCTATAAATGTTTTGTTTTTGTTTTCTTTTTTATTTATAGGTTCTTTTATTTTTTCTTTGGTCTCCAGGATACAGACTTAAAACTGTTATTGCTTGATTTAAGAATGTATACAATTTTGTAGCCTTTTGGTCATAATTCCTAGTTGTTCTCCAGAATTGTTGAATGAGTTTACAACTTCAACAAATGTAAAATAGTGTCCTAATTGCTACAAATCTCCTCCAACATTTGCTATTTTCCTCCCTGCCTCCAACATTTGCCAATAGGATAGGTGTAAAATGGCACTTCAGAGTTGTTTTTAATTTGTGTTTCTCTAATTAATAATTATTTATGGACACTATAAAATATCTGGGAGTCTAACTGCCAAGACAAACCCCAAAACTATATTAACACAATTGTAAAAAAATTTTTACACAAATAAAGTCAGATCTAAAAATATTGAAAAAATATCAGTTTCTGAAGGTTAGGCTGAGCTTATATAATAAAAATGACCATTGTACTTAAATCGGTTTACTTATTAAGTGCAATAATCAAAATGTGAAAAAAAATTTATAGCTAGAAAAAATAATAAAAATCATCTGAAAGAACAAAAAATCAATAATATCAAAGAAATTAGTGAAAAAAATTCAAAGAAAGGTGGCCTAACCACATTAGATTTAAAACTGTATTATAAATTAGCAATCATCAAAACTGATACTAGCTAAGAAATAAATTGGTTGATCAATGGAATAGTTTAGGTACACAAGACACTGTAGCAAGTTGCTATAGTATAGTGTTTGATAAACTCAAAGACTTGAACTTCTGGGATAAGAGCCCTCTATTTGACAAAAACTACTGAGAAAAATGGAAAATAGCATGGAAGAAATTAGCTATAGACCAACTTATCACACTGTATACCAAGATAAGGTCAAAATGAGCACATAATTTAGATATAAAGGGAGATATCATAAGTAAATTAGTAACAAGGGATAATTTACCTATCAAGTCTATGGAGAAGAGAAAAATTTATGACTAAACAAGAAATAGAGAATATTATGAAATGCAGGATGGATAATTTTGGTTACATTAAATTAAAAGGGTTTTGTACAAAGCCAGTGCAACCAAGATTAGTAGAAAAGCAGAAAGCTGAGAACAATGTTTACAGTCAGTGTTTCTGATAAAACCTTATTTCTCAAATATATAGAGAACTGAGTCAAATTTATAAGAATATAATTGATTGATAAACTGTGAAAGGATACGAACAAGCAATTTTCAGATAAAAATTAAAACAATCAATAGTCATGAAAACCACTCTAAATCACTTTTAAGTAGAGAAATAAAAATAAGAATATTATGTGTTATCATCACACACCTTTCACATAGGCTACTATAACAGAGGAAAATGACAAATATTGGAGAATATGTTGGAAAATTAAAACACTAATGCATTATTTGTGGATTTGTGAACTAATTTAGCCATTCTAGAGAGCAATTTGAAACTGTGCACTAAGCACTATAAAAACTGTGCATACTCTTTGATATAGCAATATCACTACTAGGTTTGTATCCCAAAGAGATCATCAAAAGGGGAAAAGGACCAACTTGTACAAAAATATAGCAGCTTTTTTTCTGTTGTCAAAGAATTTGAAATTGAGGGGATGTCCATCAGCTGGGGAATAGCTAAATAAGTTGTGGCATATGGATGTAATGTAATACTATTATGATGATGAGTAGGCAGATTTAAAAAAAAATTCTGGAAAGACTTACCATGAATTAATGCTGAGTGAAGTGAGCAGGATCAGGAGCACATTGTCGACAGTAACTGCAACATTGCATGATGATCAAGTCTGATAGACTTAACTCTTCTCAGCAATGCAATGATTCAAGATAATTCCAAAAGACTCATGAAATAAAATGCTATCCACATTCAGAAAAAAAAAAACTATAGAGTCTGAATGTATATTAAAGCATACTGTTTTCACTTTCTTCCTTTTTCATGGTTTTTCCCTTTTGTTCTGATTCTTCTTTCACAACATGACTAATGTGGAAATATGATTAATATGATTGTACATGTATAACCTACATCAGATTGCTTGCTGTGTTCAAGAGAAGAGAGAGGAGGGAGAAAAATCTGGAACTCAGGATCTTATAAAAATGAATGTGGAAAACTATCTTTATATATAATTGGGAAAATACTATTAAGTGGAAGGGAATAAAAGTAAGATTTAAAAAAAAAGAAAAATGATTTAGGGCATTTTCCCTTTGATTATAAATAGCTTTGTTTTATTCTGAAAACTGCTTACTCATATCCTTTCACGTTTATAACTTGGGGAATGAGTCATAGTATTATAATTTTGATTCAATTCTCTATGTATTTAGAAATGAGGACTTTATTAGAAAGAGGAGGTATTTTTTTTCTAAATTTCTTGCCTCCCTTCTAATCTTGGCTGAATTGGATTTGTTTGTATTTAATTCTTATAATCAAAATAATCCAGATTACATTCCCTGATTCTATAATTTAATTGGTCAAAATTTTTTCTTTACCCATAAATCTGAAAGATAAAATATTCCATGCTCCCTTAATTTGCTTATAATATCTCCTTTTATGTCTAATTCACATACCCAATTCAACCTGTTGTCCAAATAAGCTATTATTTTTCCTAATATTGAGCCAGTTTTGCATTATTACTATAAATCCTATCTGGTCACATTATAAGATCTTTGTGATTTATTGCTGTAATCTCTGTCATATTTTAATTAAAAGTTTTGCATAAACATTCATTAGGAAAATTGTTTTGTAGTTTTCTTTGTTTTTGCTCTTTGTTGTTTAGATGACAACATTACGTTTTTGTCATAAAAATAATTTGGTTGAATTCACTTTTTGCCTCTTTTTTGGATTATATATAATATTGGAATTAATTGTTCTTTAAAATTTAACAGAATTCACCTGTATATCCATCTGGTACTGCTTACTTCTCTACTCTGCCATCTGGGCTCCACCTTTGCATTTATTTAATATATACTTATTTGCATTTATTTGAGAGGTTTTATGCATAATACATGGGCAATATTTTGAAGATGTACTGCTGAGAAAAATATATATTCCTTTCTATTCCCATTCAATTTTCTCCAGAGTTCTGTCATATGTAACTCTTGTAAAATGCTATCCATTTCCTTAATGGCTATCCTCTGTGTGTGTGTGTGTGTGTGTGTGTGTGTGTGTATGTGTGCGTGTATGTAGTTAATTGTTATTTAACTTCAAGAGGAGAAATTTGAGGTCCCCCACTATTATCAACTCACTGTTTATTTCTTTCTATAACTCATTTAACATTTAAGAATTTGATTATCATTTGTCTGTTGCATAAATATTTAGTATTGATATTGCTTCATTGTCAATGATGCTCTTTAATAAAATGTAGTTGTAAGTAGACTTAAGCACAGTATTCAGAATTTCTCCATTTTACTGTGACCAATGGTTCTATTTTTGGATAACATGGTGCTGTCTTGTAGAGGATCTCTGTTTTTTTTTTGTTGTTGTTGATTTTCTGATCAAAATTAGTACAAATAGCAAAGAATCAAGATTGAGTTAAAACTGGAAGATCATTTAGTCTAACATCTCATTTTACATATTATAAAACTGTGATTGAGAGCATAAGAGACTTGCTCAAAGCCACATGGTTATGTGAAAAAGATGGATTTAATGATAAGTTCAGAGAATGAAAAAGTGCATAATTTTTTCTACTTCTGGTGATACTTGTGAAATAATGCTTTACAATCAATTTACCTTCAGAATTATATTTCACTTTAGTTCAGAAGTGAGGGGGAACGAAGCCCTGAATAATATTAGTGGGGAATAGGCCACTGTCTTGGGAGTTAAGCCACAGATATTTTATATATTGAAGAGATTTGTTTTTAATTGATTAATTGACCTTATTTTATTTTTATAATAGCTTTTTATTTTTCCAAATATAGAAAAAGATATATTTTTAGTATTTAAAAGTATTTAAAACTTACTTTTTCAAAACCTTATGTTCCAAATTTTTTCTCCTTCCTTTCCCCTTTTCCCCCTTCCTTACACAGCAAGCAAGTGATTTGTTTTAATAAGCCATTTAAAAAACACTCAAAAAACATTAAATAGCATAAGTTCTTATTGAGACATCACCATACCCAAACTTAAAATACGATTTATTTTCATTTTGCTGTGCGTCACATGAAATAAATAGGCTGAGTACAAAAAAAAATAGTCTAAGTTTAAGACTTTCATTCCACTTAAACTACATTGAGACTGAACTGATTTACCCTGTTATTCCTCTGTCATGTGCTCCAATCTTTCAAGTGGCACCTGGTAACTGTAAGAGACTATTGGCACTTAAAACCTTTCATCAGTACTTCTCTCATCTTTCTTTTGAAACAGTCTGCAGCATGACTGCTATTTAAACTATTGACCTCATCTCCCAATAATGACCACAAAACTTCACGTCACCACTTCAGGACATCAAGTCTCTCAGCAGCTGTTCTGGAGATTGCCATTTTCAAAATCTCCCAACTCAAGTTTGTTGTCCCTACATCAAAAATCAAGTAATGCAAACAAATATCTTCCTTTTCCATAGGGACTGTGCTGTGTGATGAACCCCATTATCAAAAAGGCAGGACCAGCTTAATGATAACAATAATTAATAGTTCATCCAAGAATCAATGGGACAGCCAGTACCTCTGTGCTTATAAGCCAGAGAAAGAAAAAAGAATGAATTTGGCTTTGGTCTTGAAATTCATTTTTTTAGGAAGATGAAAACAAGTATTTGTTAAGTATGTATTATATACCACACCCTACACTAAGTGCATTACAAATATCTCATCAATTATCTTATTACCTAATTTAAAAACATTTAATTTATACAGTGCTAGGCTTAAAGTTATAGCAAATGAAAAATTAAAAAAAATTTCTTAAATAACCTTAAAAAGTTAGTAGGAATCAGAGAGAGTTATCACTCTGTTGGAACAACCTTTGAAAATTCAGGATTACTTTTATCATGATGAAGTATAAAAATAAGGAAGATATACAAAATAATAAATAGAATCAAGTAAGAAAGAAGTAAACAGGCGATTCATTGTTACAGTGAAGAAAAGCCTAATAAGTCATTCATTCTACAAACATAAATACCTAAATACAGAAATATGAGATAGCCAAAGAGAACCAAAGTCTCGTCAATGATATGGTCCAAATATATGCAAATGTTAGGGTGTAATGACCTAATTAATGGAAAGAAGCTGTAAGTGGAAGGCTTGGAATTGCCTATAATCATTAATTATTTCATAGACTATAAAATAATTTTAAGATAGCTTCTTGATGCTGATGATCATATTGCATGATGTGTACATGGTAGTGGTGCCTTAAATGTTTGGGGCAGAATGCATTAAGAGTGGGTCATAGCAATACAGAAAATGGATTGTGATTGTAGTCATCACTACTGTTGAAGTTAATGAAAGGAAAACAATTCCTTTCGGCCAGCATACAATACTTTGCTTCAGAAACAGAGTATGGCATAAAGGGTTCCATTTTTTTCTTTCCAAAATAGCAATGGGATATTTTCACTGGATAACACATAGTTGGAAATAGACTCAGTACTCTTCCTGAGAATCTGCTGTTTTACTAGTGGATAATGAAAGGGAAAAGAAATTTTAAAAAGAAGGGAGAATATTCCTTAGCCAAATATAATAAAAACTATTATTTTGCACCAAATGCTAAATAAAGACATGGATAAAAATAATAAGACAGATTTGCCTTCTGTTAAAATTCCACTACCGAAAGAACCCTCCTTTCAGAACATTTTAGCTTCTAAAAACTATCTCCTCATCAATATTTTCCTTGGAACTCTAACAGATTAAAGACAATTCCTAAGATATAATACACATGACAGAACACTTTCTCATCAAAAATAATTGTCTTTGGCCAATACCTCTGACAATAAGAATTCATAGGAATTTTCCCTAGAGATCCAAATACCATTCTGAGAGAACCTCTATTTATACTATCTCTTGCTCCTTGGATTGTAATAATAATAGATGATACTTTTTATTATTTCTACATACTTTCACATACATTATCTCATTTGAGCCTCATTTAAAATAAAAAAAAAACAATTTTACAATTTTAAAAATTATGTGAATGCTAATGATTTCCTAAATATATAAGCAACTTATTTCACCTATTTCACAACATTATTGTTAGGACCAAATGAGAGAGAAGATAATTATATTTGGGGATATGGGTGTAGATTGGGAACAATGCTGACTGAGGATTAAAAAGTTTGATTTGAATCCTGACTCCCCCAAGTTGTGTGACCTTCATTTAATCTCTCTCACTTTTAATATCTTCATTTACAAAGAAGAGATAAATAACAAACAGACTTATAAAACCATCTTGTACTGGCTAAAAAAATAGAGTAGTAGATCAGTGGAATAGGTCAGGTATTCAAGACATGATAATCAACAAAAATAGTAATGTACTGGTTGATAAACCCAAATACTCTAGCTTCTAGGATAATAATTCTCTATTTGACAAAATTTTGACAAAAAAATTTTCTAGTAATACTGAAAAATAGTGTGTCAGAAACTTGGCATAGACCTATATGTCATATCCCATACCAAAATAAAATCAAAATGGATACATGATTTAGAAGCAAAGGTTAAGCAAATTAGGAGAGCAAGAGATAGTGTACTTATCAGATCTTTGGAGAAGAAAGGGATTTATGAGCAAACGAGAAATAGAGAACATTATGAAATGCACAATGGATTGTTTTGATTACATTAAATAAAAAAAGTTTTTGTACAAAGAAAATCTTTCTTATAGTACAATAATATTCCATAACATTCATATAGCATAATTTATTCAGCCATTTTCCAATTGATGGGCATCCACTCAGTTTCCAGTTTCTTGCCACAACAAAAAAGGCTGCTTTTTTTTTTTTTTTTTTGCATCTGTGGGTCCTTTCCCCTTTATTATGATCTCCTTGGGACCAGTAGAGACACTGCCCTTTGGGCATACTTCCAAATTACTCTACAGAATAGTTGGATCAGTTCACAACTTCACCAACAATACATTAGTGTTCCAGTTTTCCCACTTCCCCTCCAACATTAGTCGTTATCTTTACCTGTCATCTTAGTCAATCTGAGAGGTGTGTAGTAGAACCCAAGACTTGTCTTAATTTGCATTTCTCTGATCAATAGTGATTTACAGCATTTTTTCCTATGATTAGAAATAATTTTAATTTCTTTATCTGAAAATTGTTTATTCATATCCTTTGACAATTTATTAATTGAAGAATGGTGATAATGGGCAACCTCGTTTTACCCCTGATCTTATTGGGAATGATTGGGAATGAATGATCTTCATTACATATGATCCTTGCTGATAGCTTTAAATAGATGTTATTGATAATGTAAGAAAAATTCCATTTATTCCTATACTCTCTAGTGTTTTTAATAGAAGTGGATATTGGATTTTATGAAATGCTTTTTCTGCATCTATTGAGATAATCATATGGTTTCTGTTACTTTGGTTCTTGATATAATCAATTATGCTAATACTTTTCCTAATACTGAACCAGCCCTGCATTCCTAGTATATACATCCTATTTGGTCACAGTGTATTGCCCTGGGGATAACTTGCTATAATCTCTTTCCTATTATTTTATTTAAGATTTTTGCATCAATATTCATTAGGGAAATTGGTCTATAAGTGTCTTTCTCTGTTTTCACCCTACTTCATTTAGGTATGAGTACCATATCTGTGTCATAAAAGGAATTTGATAGGAATTTGATATTTCCCTATTTTTTCAAATAGGTTTCACAGTATTTGCAACCAATTGTTCTTTAAATGTTTGGTAGAATTCACATGTAAATCAATCTGTCCCTGGAGATTTTTTTTTTTTATGGAACCATTAATAGGTTGTTCAATTTCTTTTTCTAAAATGGGACTATTTAAGTAATTTATTTCCTCTGTTAATTTGAGCAATCTATATTTTTATAAGTATTCATTCATTTCACTTAGATTATCAATTTTGTTGGCACATGCTTGGGCAAAATAGCTCCTAATTATTGCTATAATTTCCCTTTCATTGGTTCAAAATTCACTCTTTTCTTTTTTGATATTAACAATTTGATTTTCTTTCCTTTTTCTAATCAAATTAACAAAAGTTTTATTTATTTTCATAAAACTCAGTTTTTGTTCATTAGTTCTATAGTTTTTTACTTTCAGTTTTATTAATCTCTCCTTTTATTTTTAGAATTTCAAATTTGATATTTAATTGAGAGTTTTTAATTTGTCTTTTTATAGTGTTTTCAGTTTGATTCCCCAATTCATTAACCTTCTCTTTTTCTATTTTATGCAAGTAGACATCTAGAGATATAAAACTTCCCTTAAGAAGTTTTTGGCAGCATTCCATACATTTTGTTATGCTGTCTCGTGATTGTCATTCTCTTGGATAAAATTATCAACTGCTTTTATGGTTTCTATGTTGTTTCACCCATTCATTCTTTAGTATTAGATTATTTAGTTTCCAATTGATTTTTGGTTGATTTTTGCCTGACCCTTTATTATATGTAATTTTTATTGCCTCATGATCTGGAAAAGACTCATTTACCATTTCTCTCTTTCTGCATTTGATTTTGAGGTTTTTAGGTTTCATGTACTATCAAGAAAAATTATATTCATTTCTCTTTCCATTCAACTTTCTCCAAAGGTCTATAATACCTAACATTTCTAAAACTCTTTTTACCTCCTTAAATTTTTTCTAATTTATTTTGTGGATTGATTTATCTAGTTCTGAGAGAGCTAGGTTGAAATTCTTCTATGCATATTTCCACAATTATCATGCTACACACAAAAAAATCAGATTAAAAAGGGAAAACATGAGAAAGAAAACAAAATGCAAGCAAACAACAACAAAAAAGTGAAAATACTATATTGTGATCCATACTCAGTCCCCAAAGTCCTCTCTCTAGCTGCAAATGGCTCTTTTCATCACAAGACCATTGGAACTGACCTGAATCATCTCATAAACTGAAAACTGCCACATCTATTAGAATTGATCATCATATAATCTTGAAGTTGCTATGTACAATGTTCTCTTGGTTCTACTTATTTCACTTAGCATCAGTTCATGTAAGTCTCTTCAGACCTCTCTGAAATCATCTTGCTGACCATTTCTTATAGAGCAATAATATTCCATTGCATTCATATGCCATAACATATTCAGTCTTTCTCCAAAATATGAACATCCACTCAGTTTCCAGTTTCTTGCCACAACAAAAAAGGCTGCTTCTGTTCTGATTTTTCCCCTCCCTCCCTCCACCCCCTCCCCTAGATGGCAAGCAGTCCTATATATGTTAGATATGTTGCAGTATATCCTAGATACAATATATGTTTGCAGAACCAAACAGTTCTCTTGTTGCACAGGGAGAATTGGATTCAGAAGGTAAAAATAACCCAGGAAGAAAAACAAAAATGCAGATAGTTCACATTCTTTTCCCAGTGTTCTTTCTTTGGGTGTAGCTGCTTCTGTCCATCATTTATCAATTGAAACTCAGGTCTCTTTGTCAAAGAAATCCACTTCCATCAGAATACATCCTCATATAATATCATTGTTGAAGTGTATAATGATCTCCTGGTTCTGCTCATTTCACTTAGCATCAGTTCATGTAAGTCTCTCCAAGCCTCTCTGTATTCATCCTGCTGGTCACTTATTACAGAACAATAATATTCCATAACATTCATATACCACAATTTACCCAGTCATTCTCCAATTGATGGGCATCCATTCAATTTCCAGTTTCTAGCCACTACAAACAGGGCTGCCACAAACATTTTGGCACATACAGGTCCCTTTTCTTTTTTAGTATCTCTTTGGGGTATAAGCCCAATAGTAGCATTGCTGAAAAAAATCATCCTGCTCAAAGGTTATGCACAGTTTGGTAACTTTTGGCGCATAATTCCAGATTGCTCTCCAGAATGGTTGATCCAGACATTCTAGAGAGCAACTTGGAATTATGCTTTAAAAAGTTATCAAACTGTGCATACCCTTTGAATGAATTGAATGAATGCCCATCAATTGGAGAATTGTAGAAAGCCAGAACTCTGGAGAAATATACTTGAAAGAAGGTGTTAACTCAGAGGAATTGATGAGACAATGGCTAGTTTACATATACTTAGTACTTACCATGGTGATATAATAGTTCGCTAGTTCACACATATTCAGTATGCTGTAATGATGTAATTGTAATAGAGTATATAAGAACTGGGGACAGGAAGTCAGAAGTTAGACTGCCAGACTGCTGGAGGAGACTGATCAAACTATGACAGACACAGACTGTGTAAGAGAAAATAATGACTTTGGACTCTCTTCTTGTCCATTCTCATGGTGTCTATCCTGCTGAGACCAAGGCCCTTCCAGAGGACCTCCAGAAAGCTAGCCCGAACATTACAGAGAATAGCTGAATAAATTATGATATATGAACATTATGGAATATTATTGTTCTGTAAATGATCAGCAGGATGATTTCAGAGAGGCTTGGAGATACTTATATGAACTGATGCTAAGTGAAATGAGCAGAACCAGGAGATAATTGTACATGTCAACAAGAAGACTATATACAATAAGCAGTTCTGATGGACATGGTTCAAGAAGACCATATAATGATCAGTTCTGATGGACATGGCTTTCTTCAACAATGAGATGATTCAAACCAGTTCCAATTGTTCAGTGATGAAGGGTGCCATTTACACCCAGAGAGAGACTATGGGAACTGAATGTGGTTCACAACATAGAATTTTCACTTTTTTCATTGTTGCTTGCTTCTTTTTTTTTTTTTTACTGCTTTGATATGATTTTTCTTCTGCAGTACAATAATTGTATAAATATATATGCATATATTGGATTTAACTTATATTTCTACCCTGCTTAACAAATATTGGACTACTTGCCATCTAGGGAAGGGTGTGGGGGAAGGGAGGGAAAATTGGAACAAAAGGTTTTGCAAGGTCTAATGTTAAAGAATTGCCCATGCATATGTTTTGAAAAATAAAAAGCTTTAATAAAAAATAAAAGATAAATGTGTTTCTTGTAAACAATATATTGTAGGATTCTGGTTTTCAATCCAGTCTGCTATCTGCTTCCATTTTATTGAAGAATCCATTACATTCCCATTCAGTGTTAAAATGACTAATTCTGCATTTCCAGCCATCTTATTTTTCCCAAGTAGTATTTTTCTCTTTCCTTTCTCCCTTTCCCCCCTCCCTTTCTGACCATCACCTCTCTCAAACAGCCCTCCCTTCCCCTTTTACAGCCCCTCCATCTTTCTTATCCCTTTCCCCAGAACTTCTGTTCTCCTTTCTATTACCCTCCTTTTTCCTTTCCCTTTCTTCTCCTACTTCCCTCTGGGGTGAAACAAGTTTCTCTGTGAGTTAAATATATCTTATACTTTCTCTTTGAGCCAAATCCAATGGCAGTAAGGTTCACACAATGTTCATCCCCTTTCCTTCTTTCCCTCAATTGTAATAGGTCTTTTTTGTCTCTTCATGAGATATAGTTTACCCTACTTTACTTCCCCTTTCCTCTTCTTCCAATACAATTCCTTTCTAGCTATAGTTTCTTTTTGATATCCTTACAATAAAATCAAATTATACCTATACCCTCTAATTGTACCCATAACAGGGATACAGTTCTTAAGTTGAATATATTATCTTCCTCTGTAGGGTTGCAAACTTCTTAACTTTTAAAAGAAAGTTATTTTTTTCTTTCCTTTTAAACTTATTATGCTTCTCTTGAATTCTGTATTATAGATTTAAATTTTCTCTTCTGCTCTGCTTTTTTATCAGAAATAAATGAAATTTACCTGTTTCATTGAATGTCCATCTTTTTCTCTGAAAGATAATGTTTAATTTTGCTGGGTAGTTGATTCTTGGCTGCAATCCAATTTCCTTTGCCTTTCAGAATATCATATACCAGGCCTCTCTAAGCTTTAAATTGTGAAGCTTTTAAAAACTGGGTGATCCTGATTGTGGCTCCTCAATATTTAAATTGATTCTTTCTGACTACTTGAAATATTTTCTCCGTGGTCTGATAATTCTAAAATTTAGTTACAATATTTCTTGGAGTTTTCATTTTAGGTCTCTTTCAGGAGGAGAATGGTAAATTCTTTCAATGGCTATTTTACCCTTTGCTTCTAGGACATTGGGGTAGTTTTCCTTAATGATTTCCTGAAAGATATTGTTTAGGCTGTTTTTTTCATCATGTTTTCAGAAAATCCAATAATTCTTAGATTGTCTTTCCTGGATCTATTTTCTGGGTAAGTTGTTTTTCCAATGAGGTATTTCAAATTTCCTTCCATTTTTTCTTTTCTTTTTTTTTCTTTTTGGTTTTGTTTGACTAATTTTTGTTGTCTTATTGAGTCATTCATTTCCATTTGTTCAATTCTAATTTTTAGTAAATTATTTTCTTCAGATAGCTTTTAATTTCCTTTTGCATTTGGTCAATTGAACTTTTAAATGAGTAGGTTTGTTCTTTTTTTCCATTTCACAAATTCTGTTTTTAACAAGTTGGTTTCTTTTTCTATTTTATCAAATCTATTTTGTAAGGAGTTATATGATTTTTCCATCTCATCAGATCTATTTTGTAAGGAGTTTTATGCTTTTCCCCTGTCTCTAAATCTATTTTAAAGAGTTTTCTTCAAATCATTTCTGTGTTTCATTTTCCAAATTCTCCTGAAAAAAAGAGCCTTCCTAACTCATATCAACCTTTGGGGCTTCATCTACAGATTATTTATCTTTAGTGTTCTCAGAGTTGGAGATGTGTTCTTTTCTGTCTCCATAAAATCTATCTATGATCAGAATTCTTTTTGACTTTTTGCTCACTTTTAAAGGTTGAGGTCTGCTCTAAGGACAAAGGGGAGATTGTTTCAACCTTCCTCTACAGGCAATACCAACTTCATGCTATTGAGACCAGTGCTGCTAACTTCCTTTCCTGAGCTCAGTGGGTGTGGCCTATTCCCATATTATTCTGGGGTTTAGGGGCTCAGTATTTGCCTTTTGTAGTTGTGGATGTCTCACAGCTAATCTATTGATTATTAGAAGCATTGGCTTCTGAACCAGCACAGAGTATCCAATGCTACTATATTTTGGCTAAGAGCTTCCCAATAGATTCCCCTGGAGTATGGACATACACGGTGCTATGTCTCTGTGCTGCACTTGTGCTCAGCTGTCAAGTTGGCTCAGCTCAACTTGAGCCCATGCCTGATTGAAATAGACCTTTTCTGAAGTTCTTCCAAAATATCTTCTGCTGGAAATTTATTGCACTCAAAACATTTGTGAGTTCTGTCACTCCAAAACCAGTTCAGAGGCTTGATCTGGTGTTGATCTAAGAGAAAACAGGAAGAGCTCAAAGATCTATCTACTCTTATCTATTTTGACTCCACCCTTACAAAAATATAGTGACCAATAACTACAAATGAAAGGCTTCCCCTTCTATTGCAGAATGGCCAGATTATGGTATAAAAGCTTAATAACATAAATGTGCTACAAACATTAATCAGAAAAATATTTTTTAGTAAAACCTGAAAGACTTAAATGAATTTATGCAGAATGAAGTGAGCAGAAATGGAACAACTAATATATTAAATACTATTAAAAGGAACAACTTTAGAAAGTGATAAATACAATGAGCCCTTATGATGCCAAAAAAAACATGCTAAAGAATCCTACCCACTTTCTGAAAGACATCAATTAATAGTTTATACATAAATATAAATATATATGTATATATATTTGAACATGACCAATATAAGATCATATTGTGTTCAACTATGCATATTTGTTATACATGCTTTGTTTTGTTTTCCCCAATGTAGAAGAAAGGTTGTTAGGGGAAAGGAAGACTTATCATTAATAAAGTTTAAAAATAAAAAGAAAGTGATATATATATAAGATCACATGAGGAATCAATTTATAGGTGGGTTGAAATCTATGCTAGTGAAAGGAATGCCCAGATTATCAAATTGAATCTTTAGTGATATTTATGGAGCAAAAAAAATCAATATTAAGCCATCAAAAAGTGGTCACAGAAAATCTTAGATAATCTTGCACAAAAAAGAATGGCTAGCATAAAACTTTTAACTCTCAGAACAGATATTAATGTTAATTATTCCCTAACTTAGGGAATATCACTGACATTTTGTTCTCTGAAACTAGAATAATGGAAGATAAACTATACTAAAACATGCAAACCACTTCTTCTCCCAACTCCCCACATGCCATCCATCATTGCCATTATGGAAAGCATAATAATTGATTTGTGGCATTAAATCTGGCCCAGGTTGGTAATACAAAACCATGCAGTTATAGTCCTTGCTTATTTCTGAGCAAAGAAAAGTTGGTCTTAAGGGATCTGAATCATACAGAAAAATGAGAGACATTGAACTAGAGAATATAAGTTACTGAAGGTTAAGGATCTTTTTCTTCCTAACTATATAAATTTTATTGTGTCCAATTTGGAAATCTTATGTCACTTTTTTACCTCAAAAGACCAAAATTTATGTGAATGATGACCATGCAATTATAGCTATATATCTAAAAGTAAAGGTAGTGAATAACAGTATAATATTATCTTTTTCTGAAAAAGAATATCGATTTAGTTATATAAAGGTCAGTAGGGAGAACTATAAAAATAATAATTCAATACTTCCAAACTTGGTGATCTCTTCACATTTAAAACAAAGAAATAAAGTTATAATTAACACAGACAAATGGAGCTAACCTCAAAAAGAATGAGAAGTGGAGGCTGTCTCCTTAAATGGGTGCTTTACCACCCCCACAGTGTTTTGCAGCTCAATGACATAATTTTTGGCATTTTGCTTTTAGGTCACAACTATTCCAGAGAAATCCTTTTCATGCTTCCTCTACCACAACACTCTTCTCATGGAGTACACCTTACCTTTGCCATCTATATTGCCACTGTGCTGCCTCTCAATAAACAAATAAAGTCAATAGTTATTTTTATCTGAGATGAAAATACTTTCGCCAAATCTTGTCATTTATATCTTTGCTATATCCCCTCTTTTCTGCATCTTCATTCTACTCCTCACATATATCCCCTCCTTTCTGCTTACATAGACATCACCTCGGTTTACTTCATCATCACCTAATTCCTAGACAAATGCAATAATTTGTGATTTGATTTCTCTTAACTCTCTTCGCACTCTAGTCGATGTTTAACATGGCTGCCATTCATGTCATTCTTCCCCACTTGCTAAATCCATTGGTTACCAAAAGCTTATTTAAGCTGGTAAATATTTAAAGCTCTTCATAACTAACTTGCAAAAGGTAGCTCTCTCTACTTTTCTTTTTCTTTTTTTAACATATCATTTTTATTCTCTGTAAAGAGCTGAAACTCTTGAGTTGATGCACTGAGGTTGGGCAAATGAGCACTTAAGGCTAACTACTGATTGAACAATACTCTATTAGCATGTGTTTGGAAAATGGCCCTTCCCACTATTCTATGCTGGTTCAATCTTTTGGTGTATACAGAGAATTGTGGGAAGGATTAGGGGATGGAGTAAGACAAGTCAGAGTCACTTGGGCAGTGGAGGTGGAAAAGGAAGGTCGCAAAGATCCTGTGTCCATTCTCTTCACTTCTACCTCTAAAGACCAAGAATAAAGAACAAGGACTTTTACTTATCCTGACTCTGGCTGATTCTAAGATATCCAGGGTGCCAACTGCGTCTTCACAATTCTCACCTTATATGATCCAATCAAACTGATTTGCTTACTCTCTGTTCTTTACATATACCATCACTGTGGTATTTTACACCAGCTGTGATTTTAGGCTCATGCCTAAAAAGCATATCCTCTTCCCTTTTTCTAGAAATCTCAGGTTTTCTGCAAGATTCAGCTCAAGTGGTATTTTTTACATAAAGTTTTCAAATAACCCTCATCTGCTAGTGTTTCTCCTACCAAAACTATTCTATGTTTAAGAAAAGTTATGTATGCATTATATCAAGATAATATTTGTGAAGAAAAAAAGTGCTTAGTGCAGTTCCTGGCACAAAGTGGACATCATATTTACTTCACCTTTTCTTTCTTCCTCATAACCACAGGTACCTGGCACACAGTAGACTCCATAGAGATGCTTATTCTCTTCTTCCCTCTTATATCTACATGCCCTTAGATATATACATGTTGCTCCTCTTTAAGCACATAAGCTCTTTGAAAGTAAAGGCTTTTGCATTTGTTAATTCACATATTAAAAGTTCAATATATACATTTTGGTTGATGGATTGACTTATTCTTATTTATTGCTCCACCTCCTGTGCTTATTTCTGTTTACATGGTTTGTAAAAGGTAGTTCTGCTAGCATATAAACTGCTAAAATATTTTTTATCATTTAAATTATGCTTGTAATTGTTCCTATACCAAATATTTGGGAAAATACTATTAATATACTCTGATTGGAATGAAAATGTAATGTGCTAAAAATAAAAACATGCTTTTAAACTTCTTTTAAGATAGTTTTTTCCCACACAAATCTTACTTTGATGCTTTATCATTGTATAAGATGTATCATTGTACCATATGTGTTGACCACAATTCCTGAAGACTATCTTTTAGTTAATCACATCATGAAAACTTTTTCAGCTATTTGAATTGAGAGTCTACCTATATCAACAAAACAATGCATAATATTCAATATGAAGCTGAAAATCTTTACAAATCCAAGAACTTTAACTAAATTTGAGTCAGAATTTTAAAATTCATAGATTTCTAATTCCTTCACCAGTCTGGGGAGTGCGCAGGGAACCATAATTCTGCAGTATGTTTGTAAGATTTAATTAGTATAGAATGTTACAATGTGACTTACTTTCTCTTCAGTGAGTGTGGCCTGGCCCACTGTCCTCTAATCTACTACTGACAACTTCCTATTATCTTGCAAGTTACTATCTTCACCAGTAGTGTCTTTTGTCCCTGCATTGGCCCCTTTCAACTTAATAGTATTTTTTCCAATTACATATAAAGACAGTTTTCAATATGCATTTTTATAAGTTCCAAATCTGATATGTTATATGTGAGTTATATTTTTAAAAATGTCCTCATTAATCATGTTGTAAAAGAATGAGGAAAAAAAGGGTAAAATCATGAAAAAAAAGAAGAAAAAACAAGTAAAAATAGAATACTTTGATCTGCATTCAGATTCCCTAGCTTTTTTTCCAGGTCTGGACTCATTCCATCATGAGTCTTTTGGAATTGTTTTGGATCATTATATTGCTGAAAAAAACTAAGTCTATCAGAGTTGATCATCATACAATCTTGCTGTTTCTGTGTACAATGTTCTCCTGGTTCTGCTTAATTCACTTAGCATCAGTTCATGTAAGTTTTTCCAGGTTTTTTTTCTGAGTCTGCTTGCTCATCATTTCTTATAGGGCAATAGTATTCCATTACATTTGTATGTCACAACTGGGAAGCCCCTCAATTTCCAATTCTTTGACATCAGAAAAAGAGCTGCTATAAATATCTTTGTATATGTGGTTTTTCCCTCCTTTTTAATGAACTCTTTGAGAAATAGACTTAGTAATGTTATTGCTGTATTAGAGGGAATGAGCAGTTTTCAAAGCCCTTTGGGCATAGTATCAAATTAATCTTCAGAATAGTTAAATCAGTCCACAAATCCATCAAAAATGCATAGTGTTTCAATTTTCCAACATGTTCTTCAATAGTTATCATTTTCCTTTTCTGTCATATTAGCTCATTTGAAAGAGGTAGTACCTCAAAGTTGTTTGCATTTGCATTAATCTAATCAAAAATGCTTTAGAAAATTATTTTTCATATGACTATAGATAGCTTTAAATTCTTCATCTGAAAAATGTCTGTTCATATCCTTTGACCAGTTATCAATCTGGGAATGACTTATATTCTTATAAATTTGGCTAGGTTCTGTAAGAAATGAGGCTTTTATCAGAAACACTGTAAAAATCAGCTTCCTACTTTCCTTCTAATTTGGGTTGCATTGTTTTTGTTTGGGCAGAAACAATTAATATAATCAAAATTATCCATTTTTATTTCATAATGTTTTCTATCTCTTATTTAGTCATAAATTATTGCCTTCTTTATGGATCTGACAAGTAAACTATCCCTTGTTCTCCTAATTTGCTTGTCACATTATCCTTTATGTCTAAATAATTTTCACTCTATGTTGGTGTATGGTGTGAGATGTTGGTCCAAACCTAGTTTCTACGATACTGTTTTCCAGTTTTCTCAGCAGTTTTTGTCAAACAGTGAGTTCTTATCCCAGAAACTAGAGTCTTTGGGTTTATCAAACAATAGATTGCTATAGTTTACTATTGTATCTTGAGTATCTGATACATTCTATGGATTCACCACTATTTCTTAGCAAGTAGAAAATAATTTTGATGATTGCTGCTTTATTATATAATTTTCCATATAGTACAGCTAGATTATCTTCCTTTGCATTTTTTTTCCTATTGATTCCCTTCATATTCTTGATCTTTTGTTCTTTCAGATGGATTTTGTTATTTTTTTCTAGTTCTATAAAATAATTCTTGGTGGGTTGATTGATTGCTGTGGCACTAAATAAATAAATAAATTTTGGTAGAATTGTCCTTTTTTATTATATTAGCTTGGCCTATCTATGAACAATTTGTATCTTTCCAATTGTTTAGTTCTGATTTTATTTGTGTGAAAAGTTTTTTTTTGTAATTGTGTTCATCTAATTCCTAAGTTTCTTTTAGCAAGTAGACCCAGAAATATTTTATATTGTCTACAGTTATTTTAACTATATTTTTATTTATTTTAACTATATTTAACTGGAATTTCTCTTTTCATGACTTGTTGGTAATATGTAGAAATGCTGATGACACAAGTCATCTTATATCCTGCAACTTTGCTAACGTTGTTAATTGTTTCAAATAGTTTTTTAGATGATACTTTAACGTTCTCTAAGTATCAGTTCTGTTTCCTCATTGTCTATTTTAATTCTCTTAATTTCTATTTCTTCTCTTATTGCTAAAACTTACATTTGTGGTAAAATATTAAATACGAGAGGAGATAATGAGCATCCTTTGTTTCAACTCTGATCTTTTTGGGAAAGATTCTATTTTCTCCCTATTACATATACTGTGTATTGATGGTTTTAGATGGATACTATTTATCATTTTAAGGAAAACTTAGTGTTTTATATGATGACCATGTTAGCACCCAGGATACTTTAGAATCAGTCAGAGTCAAGATAAGCAAAAGTCCTTGATCTTTATACTTTGTGGATGTGAGAGGAATGGCGACATGAATCCGGCCAGGAGTCACTCTGGCTTTTTCACTCCACTCTTGAATCCCTCCTCCCAGTCCTTCTATACACCAACAGATTGAGCCCGCACAGAATGTTGGAGCAGGCCATTTTCAAGCAAATGCTAATATTGTCCAATTGGTAATTAGCCTTAAGTGCTTGCTTGTCTGAACCTCAGTGCATCTGCTCAGTTTCAGCCCATTACAGTTTATAATAGAAATTGATAATGTATCTTGTTAAAAGTTTTTCTGCATCTATAGAAATATTCATAACACTTTTGTTAGTTTTGTTATGCCATGGTCAGTTATGATGATATTTTTTTTTTAGTATTGAGCCAGCTGTGCTTGATATAACTCCCACCTGGTCATAGTATATGATAGATTATAATGTCTTTGCTAGTTTTTTTTTTTATTTAGCATATTTGTATCACTATTCATTAAATAAATTGGCCTATTATTTCTTTTGTTGTTTTGGCTCTTCCTGTTTGGGGTATTAGCACCATATTTGTGACATAAAAAATTTTGGTATGACTCCTTCTTTGCCTATTTTTCCAAATAGTTGATACTATACTGGATTAATTGTTCTTTAAATGTTTGCTAGAGTCAACTTGTAAATTCATGTGTTTCTCTTTTTTTTTTTTCTTTGTAAATTCATTGATGGCTTATTCAATTTCAAGATTGGGTTGCTTAAGTATTTTTTTTCTTCTGGTAATCTGGATAATTTATATTTTTATAGATATCCATTTGATTTAGATTATTAAATTTGTTGGCATACAGTTGGCAAAATAGCTCCAAGTTATGGCTTTATTTTTAGGGGATTCACCCTTTTTATTTTTGATACTGGCAATTTGTTTTCTTTCTTCTTTAAAATAAAATAAACCAAATATTATAATTTTTATTTTTTACTATAGTAATGCTTAATTTTATTTAAATTTATTAATTTAATTTTATTTATTAGTTCAATAGTTTTATTACTTTCAATTTTATTACTCTCTCTTTTGAGTTTCAGAACTTCTAATACTCAATTTGCTCTTTTTCTAGCTTTTAAAAAGTTGCATACCCAATTCACTGATCTTCTCTTTCCCTATTTTATTCATGTGAGCATTTAGAAATAAAAAAATTTCCCTAAGGACTGCTTTGGTTGCATCCCATAAGTTTTAGTATATTGTCTCATTATCTGCATTCTCCTTGATGAAATTATTGGTTCTTTCTATGATTTGTTGTTTGACTCACTCATTCTTTAGGATTAGGTTATTTAATTCATAATTAATTTTCAATCTATATTTTCCTGGTCCTTTATTGCATGTAAATGTTAATGCATCATGATCTGAATAAGATGCATGCAATATTTCTTCCTTTCTGAATTTTATACTGAGGTTTTAATGCCATAATACACAATCACTTTTTCTACAGGTATATTCTTTCCCCCCTTGCTCATTCAGTTTTCTTCAAAGTTCTATCATATCTAACTTTTTAAAAAATTATATTCACTTCTTTAACTTCTTTCTGTTTTATTATGTAATTAGATTTAATAGTTCAAAGTTCAAAGAAGAGAAATTTGAGATTATCTGCTAATATGGTTTTCTGCCTTTTCCTTTTTGTAATTTAATTCTCCTCTAAAAATTTGAAGGCTATGCCACATGATGGTATTTACGTTTAGTATTAATATTACTTCATTATCTATGGTACCTTTTAGCAAAATATAGGTTCTTTCCTTTTAATTAGCTCTATTTTTGCTTTTGTTTTGAAATCAAGATTTTGCCCCTTTGTCTGAGATCAGGATTGTTATCCCTACTTTTTTTTTTTTTTACTTCACCTGAAGCACAACATATTCTGGTCCAGCATTTTATTTTCATTCTGTTTGTATTTCTCTGCTTCAAATGTGTTTTGTAAATTGCATATTGTAGAATTCTAATTTTTAATTGATTGTGTTATCCATTACTTCTTTACCAAAGAATTCATTCTATTCACATTAACAGTTATGATTACTAACTGTATACTTCCCTCAATCCCATTTTCTCCCTTTTTATATTTATCTCTCTCATTTTGCTCTGACCCTTCTCACCAGTGTTTGCTTCTGACAACTACTTTCCTCAATCTGCTCGTCCTTCTATCAACTCCTCTTCCTTTTCTTTCCCCTTTTCCTTTGTCCTTCCTTGTAGAAAAAGATAAATTTCTATACACAACTGAGTTCTCTTTGAGTCAAATCCAATGAGAGTAAGGTTCAAACAATGCTCACCCTTTCCCTTACTGTAATGGGTCTTTTGTATTTCTTTCTGTGATATAATTTACCCTATTCTGCCACCCCCTTTTCTCTTCATTGAGTCCAAGCCTTTTTTTTTACCCCCTAAATTTTTATATCATCACATCAAAGTTAACCTATATTTATAGCACTTTGTGTTTCTTCTAACTGCTCTAACAAACAGTTCTCAAAGTAACAAGTATCTTCCTATGTAGGATGAAAACATATGTTTGCCTTTTTATGTTTCTCCTGAATATTTGAAAATCAAATATTCTGTTCAGCTCTAGGCTTCTTATCAGCAAGTTTGAAAGTCTCCTATTTCATTGAATATCCATCTTTCTCCTTGGAAGATTATGCTCAATTTTACTGAATAGTTGATTCTTGATTGTAATCCAAACTCCTTTGCCTCTAAAAACAGCATATTCCAAACCCTCTGATTCTTTAATAGAGAGACTGCTAAGTACTTCCTGTGGATCAGTGATATTTGAATTGTTTCTTTCTGCCATAGTATTTTCTTTTTGACCTGATAATTCTGGAATTTGGCTACAATATTCCCTGTGGTTTTCTCTTTCAGTATCTCTTTCAGAAGGTAATTGGTAAATTTTCTCAATTTTATCTCTGTTTCTATGATATATGGGGAAATTTCCTTGATAATTTCTTGAAAGATACAACCCATATCTTTTGTTTTTATCGTGATGTTGAGATAGTCCAGTAGTTTTAAAATTATCTTTCCAAGATCTGTCTCTGATCAAATGTTTTCCTAATGATGTATTTTTTTTCTATTTTGTCAATCATTTGATTTTATTTGAATAATTTTTTTGTGTCTCTTAGAGTCACTGATTTTTACTTGTCCAACTCTAATTTTTAAGGAATTATTTTGTTCAGTTAACTTTTGTACCTTCTTTTTTACTTAACAATTCTATTTTTTTAAAGAACTGTTTTCTTCTGTCAATTTTTGTCTTTACTTGTTAAGCAATTGACTCTTTTGTGCATAACATTTCCTTTCCCAATTTTTTTCTACTTCTCTTATTTGAATTTAAAAATTTTTTCTGAGTTCTTTTAAGATTTCTTTGGGCTTGAGACCAATTCATACTTCCCCATATTTTGACATTGTTATCCTATTTTGAGTTTGTGTTTTCATTTTCCTTGTCACCATAGTCAAATTTCAATTTTTTGCTCATTTTTAGTCTATTTTCTAACTTTTAAAGCTAGCTCTGATCTTGGGGCAGAGGCAACTAACTTAAACTTCTTTTCTAAGGAGGTAAGAGACTGGCCACAGTTTTCTGTGTGAGAATATCAGGTGCTGGTAGCTTGCCCACTGATGTGGGGTGGCCTAGCCTAGTTGTACCTGTTGTGCCAGAAACTCTTTGCTGGAGTTGGCACCCACAGCTGGCCTGCTCTGCCACTGGCCTTGGCTGTTGATTTGTATTGTGAGTAAGAGCTTCCCACTAGCTTGCCTACATACTCTCTGCTCCCCTTTTATCCAAGTGAGATAGACTTTTCTTGACGTCTTTCTAAGTTATCTTGACCTGGAAAATTGTTTTGCTCCATTTTTTTGTAGCTTGTCTCACTCCAGATTCTGTTTAAAAGCTTAATTTAATATTATTTTTGAGGGTAGTCCTCAGGCCACTTTGTAGTTTTTCTTTGCCATTTTGGCTCCCCAACAAAAAGTTGTAAGGGTGTTTTTTTTACCCTGAAAATATTCTTGTCATTTCATTGTCAAATAAAAAACTAATAAGTAGACTTTAGTACCATTCATAAATATTTCATATGATGCTATCTTTTTCATCTATGGACTTCCTCTTTTGAAAAATGACGTTACATTAGATTAAAATCTCTTTACAATTATTGTTATCATCCAACTTGTGCATATCAACTTTACAAAAGAGTTATTTCTCTAAAAAGTGACCCTGAAATTATTTTATTGTATCATAGGTCTTAAGTCAGTAGGGACCTCAGAGGCCACATAATCCAACTTCATACTACAAATAAAGATATAGTATTTCATCAGTAAAAACTGATGAAGTTGTGATTTGCCCAATATCGATTATATTAAAGTTTATGATATTTCAGTCATTCATCCATTGAAAAAGCTATTTACTGAATGTCTACTATGTATCAGGAGCAGTAAGAATTTGTATTTTCCAATATTGAGCCACACCACAATAAAGTTTATGAATTTTTCTATAGGGTGACTGATTTGGACAAGATCACAAGAACCAAAAAACAAGTTTAATTAAGTTCAAATCTCTTATTTGGGAATGGAAATTCCCCCAAATCCAATAGTCACTTATCTGAATTTCTCACTTTTCTAAATACTTTTCTTCTAGAATATTCATATATATGATAAATACTTCATTGGAAAAACAACTGACGTAGAAAATAGATCTAGGAGAGACGATCTATGAATTAATAGACTTCCTGAAAGCCATGATAAAAAAAAAAAAAAAGATCTTAGACAGCATCTTTCAGAAAATAATCAAAGAAAACTGTTCAGATATCCTAGAACCAGATTGTAAAATAGCCATTGAAAAAATGCACCATTCACTTCCTGAAAGAGACCCCAAAATGAAAACTTCAAGGAACAACATAGCTAAATTTCAGAACTATCAAATCAAAGAGAAAATATTACAAGCAGCCAAAAGGAAACAACTGAAATATTGAGAAACTTCAATCAGGATTACCAAGGCTAAGCAGCTTCCACTTTTTTGATTAAATAATTAAGTTTTATTTTTTATTATGGCTTTTTCTTTACAAGACATATGAATGGGTAATTTTTCAGCATTAACTTTTGCAAAATCTTCTGTTCCAACTTTTCCCTTCTGCCCCCTGCCCAGATGGCAGGTAGTCCAAAACATGTTATATATAATAACATACATGTTAAATATAATATATATGTGTATATATATATTTATACAGTTATCTTGTATTATTGTATATTAAATAATATTTAGAAACAAGGTAAAAATAACCTGAGAAGAAAAACAAAAATGCAAGCGGACAATAAAAGAAGTGATGGAAATGCTATGTGGTTGTCCACACTCATTTCCCATAATTCTTTCATGCATGTAGCTGATTCTCTTTATTATTGGACAATTGGATCTGATTTGAATCATCTCATTGTTGAAGAGAGCCACATCCATCAGGATCGATCATCATATAGTACTGTTGAAATGTATAATGATCTCCTGGTTCTGGTCATTTCACTTAGCATGAGTTCATGTAAGTCTCTCTAGGCCTCTCTGAAATCATCCTGCTGGTCAATTTTTTTACAGAATAATAATATTCTATAACATTCATATGCCACAATTTATTTGGCCATTCTCCAATTGATGGGCATCCATTCAATTTCCAGTTTCTAGCCACTACAAAAAGGGCTACCACAAACATTTTTGCATAGATGGGTCCCTTTCCCTTTTTTAAAATCTCTTTGGAATATAAGCCCAGTAGAAACACTGCTGGATCAAAGGGTATGCATAGTTTGATAACTTTCTGAACATAGTTCCAAATTGTTCTCCAGAATGGTTGGATGGATTCACAATTCCACCAACAATGTATCAATGTCCTAGTTTTCCCACATCCCCTCCAACATTTGTCATTATCTTTTCCTGTCATCCTAGCCAATCTGACAGGTATGTAGTGGTATCTCAGAGTTGTCTTAATTTGCATTTCTCTGATCAATAATGATTTGGAGCACCTTTTCATATGACTAGAAAAAGTTTCAATTTCTTCATCTGAAAATTGTCTGTTCATATCCTTTGACCATTTATCAATTGGAGAATGGCTTGATTTCTTATAAATTAGAATCAATTCTCTATATATTTTGGAAATGAGTCCTTTATCAGAACCTTTGACTGTAAAAATGGTCTATAATTTTCTTTCTCTATTGTCATCCTAACTGGTTTAGGTATCAGTACCATGTCTGTGTCATAAGAAGAATTTGGTAGAACTACTTCAACCCGTATTTTTTCAAATACTTTATATAGTATTGGAGTTAATTGTTCTTTAAACATTACATAGAATTCATATGTAAATCTATCTGGTCCTAGAGATTTTTTCTTAGGGAGTTGATTAATAGCTTGTTCTATTTCTTTTTCTAAAAGCAATTTACTTCCTTCTCTGTTAATCTGTTATTAATTTCTCCTTTTATTTTTAGAATTTCAAATTTAGTATTTGATGGAGGATTTTTAATTTCCTTTTTCTAGCTTTTTAAGTTGCAAGTTCAATTCATTGATCTTCTCTTTCTCTATTTTATGCAAGTAAGCCTATAGTGTTATATAATTTATCCTTATGATTGCTTTGGCTGAAACCAAAATTTTTATTCATTATTGCCATTCTCTTGGGTGAAATTATTAATTGTGTCTGTGATTTGCTGTTTCACCCATTCATTCTTTAGGATGAGAGTATTTACTTTCCCATTCTTTTTGGTCTATATTCCCCTGGCTTTTTGGTGGATGTGGTTTTTATTGCATCATGATCTGAAAAAGAATGCATTTACTATTTCTGCCTTTCTGCATTTGATTTTGAGGTCCTTATGTCCTAATATATGGTCAATTTTTTTATAGGTTCCATGAACTGCCAAGAAGAAAGTGTATTCCTTTCTATTTCCATTCAGTTTTCTCCAAAGATCTATCACACCTAACTTTTCTGATATTTTATTTACCTCTTTAGCTTCTTTCTTATTTGTTTTTTGGTTTGATTTATTTAATTCTAAGAGTGTAAAGTTGAGATCTCCCACTATTATAGTTTTGATGTCTATTTTTCTTGCAGCTCTCTTAACTTCTCCTTTAGGAATTTAGATGCTATACTACTTGGTGCATATATATTTAGTATTGATATTGCTTCATAATCTATGGTACCCTTAGCAAGATATAATTTCCTTCCTTATCTCTTTTAATTAGATCAATTTTTGCTTTTGCTTTATCTGAGATAAGGATGCCTACCCATGCTTTTTTTTTTTTTTTTTTTTTAGCTTCACATGAAGCATAATAGATTCTGCTCCAGCCTTTTACCTTTACTCTGTATGTATTACCCTGCTTTAAATGTGTTTCCTGTAAACAACGTATTATAGGATTCTGGCTTTTGATCCAATCTGCTATCTGCCTCTGCTTTATGGAGAGTTCATCCCGTTCACATTTACAGTTAAAAATACTAATTCTGTATTTCCTGCCATCTTATTATCCCCAGATTATACTTTTCTGTTTCTTTTCCTCCTTACCCTCCTCTGCAGTATTAAACCACTTGCCTCACTCAGCTCTCCCTCTTTAGAATCCCTCCCTCCTCCTTAGAGTTCCTCTACTTTTCTTAAATCTTTCCCTTACAATTTCTGTATTCCTTTCTATTTACCTTACTCCTTCCCTTTTTTGCCTTTCCCCTCCACTTTTCAATGAGGTGAGAGAAGTTTCTCTGTAAACCAAATATGTCTAATATTTTCTCTTTGAGCCAAATCTGATGAGAGTAAGGTTCACACAATATTCCTCCCCCTCCCTTTATTCCCTCAGATACTATAGGTTTCCTTTGCTTTTTCATGAGATATAGTTTTCCTCTTTTTACCTCTACTTTTCCCTTTTACTGATACAATCCCCTTTCCATTTCTAATTCCTTTTTTATTTTTATATTTTATTTTATACATATTTCATAACAGTAAAATCAAATTATACGTGTGCTTTCTATCTATGCCTGTAACAGAAATACAGTTCTTAAGAGTTCTTTTTATCTTTTTATGCTTCCCTTGAGTCCTCTATTTGGAGGTCACATTTTTTGTTTAGCTCTGTTTTTTTTTTTCATTAGAAGTAAATGGAATTCACCTGTTTTGTTGAATGTCCATCTTTTTGCCTGGAAGAAAGTGCTCAGCTTAGCTGTGAAGTTTATTTTTGGCTGCATTCTAAGCTCCTTTGCCTATCGGAATATCAGAGCCCAGGCCCTTTGATCCTTTAATGTGGAAGCAGCTAGATCCTGAGTGATCCTTATTGTGGCTTCTTGATTTTTGGATTATTTTTTTTCTGGCTGCTTGTAATATTTTTTTCTTAATGTGATAGATAGATATTTAGCCACAATATTCCTTGGAGTTTTTATTTTGAGGTTTCTTTCAGGAGGTGTTTGATGAATTCTTTCAATGGCTATTTTAACTTCTGATTCTATAACATCTGGGCAGTTCCCTTTTATGGTTTCCTGAAAAATGGTGTCTTGGCTCTTTTTTTAAATCATGATTTTGAGGGAGTCCAATAATCCTTAGAATATCTCTCCTAGATCTATTTTCCAGGTCTATTGTTTTTCCAAGTAGATTTAATATTTTTTCCTATTTTTTCATTTTTTGGTTTTGCTTGACTGATTCTCATCAAATTATTTATTTCCATTTGTTCAGTTCTGATTTTTAATGAGTTATTTTATTCATTTACTTTTTTTAAAACTTCTTTTTGTATATGTCCAAATGAGTTGTTTTGTTCTATGGAATTTTTTTTTCCATTTCACAAATTATTTTAAGGAGTTATTTTCTTTTTTCAATTCACAAATTCTGCTTTCCAGGGAGTTCTTTATCTTTTCCAATTCACAAATTCTGTTTCCCTGGGAGTTCTTTACTGTTTCCATTTCAAGGAGTTGTTTTCTTTTTCAAACCTTTCTTTTAATGAATTACATGCCTTTTCCATACTCTCTTTCAGAACTTTCCTTTCGTCATTTTTCTTCTAGCTCTCTTTTAAGATCCCTGTAAATTTCTTCTAGGAGAGCCTTGTGTGGTGGGGATCAGGTTATAACCCCCTTTGGGCCTTCATTTAGGAACTGCTATTACTCTCCTCAGGGTTGAAAAAAAAAATACGGAAAGAAGTAGTCCAAGTAAATTCCTTTTACAACACACATATACTGCTGATACCTAAACCAGGTAAGATGAAAACAGAGAAAGACAATTTCCCTAATGAATATTGATAAAAAATGGTAAGTAAAATGTTAGTAGAGAGATTACAGAAAATCATCCCCAGAATAATATACCATTACCAAGTAGGATTTATTACAGGAATGCAGGGCTGGTTCAATATTAGGAAAACTATTAGTATATATATCAAAAACCAAATTAACAAAAACCATAAGATCATCTCAATAGATGAAGAAAAAACATTTGATAAAATCCAACATCCATTCCTATTAAAAACACTAGAAAGTATAGGAATAAATAGTCGTAACATCTATTGAAAACCCATCAGTAAGCACCATATATAATGGGGATAAACTGGAACCATTTCCAGAAAGATCAGAAGTGAAACAAGATTGCCCACTTTCACTATTACTATTCAATATTGTCTTAGAAATGGTAGCTTTGGCAATAAGAGATGAAAAAGAGATTAAAGGAATTAGAATTGGTAATGAGGAAACTAAATTATCACTCTTTGCGGATATGATGATATACTTAGAGAACCCTAGAGAATCAACTAAAAACCTACCAAAATAACTCTCAACTTTAGCAAAGTTGCAGGATACAAAATAAATCCACATCAATCATCAGATTTTTTTTTATGTTACAAAGTCTAACAGCAAGAGATCCAAAGAGAAATTCCATTTAAAGTAACTACTGATAATATAAAATATTTGGGAGTCTATCTGCCAAGACCAAGTCAGTATATATATAAACAAAACTACAAAACACTTTCCACACAGATGAAGTCAGATCTAATTGAGTGGGAAAATATAAAGTGTTCATGGGTAGGGTAAACAAATATAATAAAAATGACAATACTACCTAAATTATTCTACTTATTTGGTGCCATACCAATCAAACTCCCAAGAAATTATTTTCCAGATCTTAAAAAAAAAAAATAGCAAAGTTCATCTGGAAGAAAAAAAGTCAAGAATTTCAAGGGAATTGATGATGAAAAAATTGTATATGGAGATTCCCTAGCAGTGCCAGACATGAAACCATCCTAACGGAATAAACATAGCACTTTGTGCATAGTGAACACCAACACCAAATGAATATTTCAAGAATGAATCATGAAAGATAACTGGACAAAAAATCCTGGCAGATGTAATTCTTATCTTTAAACATAGGCTTATGTAGAGGGTTGAAACTCTGAATCAGATAAGAGAGCACTTCAAGGCTACCTATTTGATGTGAGACAATGGCTCTATTAGCATATTTTTGGATGATGGCTCTCCTCACCATTGGTGCTTGCTGAAAGTTTGGTAATAAGTTGGTAAGCAAGGAGTGGAGGGTGGAGGGAGAGATGTGAGAGACACTTGGTGGCAGGACGAGGAGGAGAGAGGCTGGAGACTCAGGACTCCAGAATCCAAGATACATTTTTGGCAAGCCAAATGGCAGCTTGCCTGCCTCTTTCATTTCTCTTCCTAAAGATCAAGGACTCTGATTTATCCTGGCTCTGGCTGACCCTGAGGTCCTTCAAGGAGCTAACCCCTATTTAAATTTGGCACCCAACATGGACCAAGGACACTAATTTCAGTGGAGAAGTTCCTGTGACCAGGAAATAGAGTGAGTATTAAAACAGATAAAGAGGGAACTTACTTTGTTAAGGACTAAACTAGTAACTTTCCTTTTCTAGTTGAAATGGGGCAGATATTAGGAAAAGATTCTCCCCCACTCCCACCACACCCTTACCCTGAGGGAGCTCTATAGAAAGCATATTTAGACTAATAAAAAGGCAAGGTTTGCTTGTAATTTGGGAGCAGATTGATGGATTCTTGGAAACATTAGAATGCACATCACCTTGATTCTTCAAGGAAGAAGAAATAGAGGCAGATAATTGGAAACTAGTAGGACATCAACTATGTGAATATTACAATGATAAAGATACTGATTCAATTTCTAAGGAAACATTCTATATGTATAAGATAATAAAATTGGCCTTAAAGAATCATGAAAGTTCTAGAAAAAAGAAAAGCTCTAAGGAGAACTGGTTTCTAAGGAAACCTGTGGAGAAAAAGGAAGAGAAGGGGAAAAAAAAAAGGAAAAAGGAAGAAAATACCACTCAAAAGGCATGGGGAACTTAAAGGGCCTGGTGATTCTCACTCTCACAGCCCAGCTTCAACTCCACCTACACCTACACAAGAGCAGCCTCTTGACCCTCCCCCATCAAATTCAAGGAGGAAGAAGAGTGGGAGGGGCAGTGATATCACCAGCACTTCCCCCCCAGCAATGACCCTACCCCCCATGACTCAATTGCAAAAGGCACTACTTAAAGCAAAAGAGGAAGGGCAGAATAAGCTGATTTGAGAATAGAAATGTATCCTGTGATTGAACAGCCTAACTCTTCAGGTCAAGAAAAGAGAAACTACACTCCTTTTAATCTAGAAATTATTAAAGACCTAAAAAGGCTTACATTATTTACAAGTCTACATCATCTTATGTTAAGATGTTATTACAGAATTTGGCTTATGAAATTTTAACACCTAGTGACGGGAAATCTATAGCAAGGAAATGCTTAGAACCTGGACAAAACTTGTTGTGGTTTTCTGAATATAGTGAACTCCATAGGATATAAGCCCAATGAAATAGGCAAATTGGAGTTAATACACCGATCACCTGTGACCATCTAACAGTTGTAGGTTCTTATGGAGACATTTCAGCACAGATTAATTACCCCAAAGCAGCATATGAGCAAATTGCTTCTGCTACTATTAAAGCATGGGGTTTTGTCCCAGGTCAATAAGAGGAGAAGCCTTCATGAATATAAAGCAAAATCCAAATGAATCTTTTGCTGATTTTGTGACAGCTATCATATGAATTATTGGTGAAAATGTAGTGACATAAATTATGATGACAATTTGCTAAAGAAAATGTTATTTAGGTTTGTAAGAGAATTATACTAGGACTATGCAAGGATGCTCCTTCAGAGGAGATCCTAAGACAGTGGGCACAAATATCTTTTATAGCCAGGTTATGATGCAGACTTCCCAAGATCTGAACATGGGAAGACAGGATACCTTTTAGCAAGGGACTTTCAGAGAGACTCATCGATGCTCTCTATGTGGTAAAGTAGGACATCTGAAAGGTCAATGTTGGCATAAAGACAGGGTGAGAAAACAGGGTAGGAGAACAAGGCCCAAAACCCCATGTCCAAAATGCAACAGAAACTTCCCTTGGGCATCAGAATGTAGACTGATTCAGAAAACAGGATGAGGGACCCACTCCGAGGGCCCAAAACAAAAAATACTTGGAGCATGATGGCAGCTGATGCTACACCCAGAGAATCTTTAGAAGTTCAGTACTCAGGCATAACCAATCAGCCAAGAAGCAATCTAATGGGAGAAAGCGATTACATAATCAGAGAGGAAGCAACCTAACAGGAGAAAGGGATTACAATTGGGGAGAATAGAGTTGTATGTAGCTGGGACAACTGAGATTACCCCCTGGAGAGGTGAAATCTATTCCTCTCCAGCCTATGGATCCCTTGCTGCCAGGCACAGTAGGCTTGACCATTTCAACTGCTGAGAGTACTTGCAAAACAGTGTTCATCCATATACTGATGTGGGAAACTGGAGAATGTGTAAATAATATCCCAGTCTGAGTGACATCTCAATCAGGAGAAGTAGTAGCATCAGGTTTACTAATACAGACTCCTACTAGGCAATCTGGTGATCATTGTCCAGATTCTGACTCCAAGCAACAGAATCCAGGAATATACTAGATAGCAGCTATAACAGCTGACCATCTTATGCTCATTATCTATATAAATGACATACCATTAGAAGGATTGGTAGACACAGATGCAGATCATACAGTCATTAGAGGTGCCAGCTGGCCCAGTCACTGGCCAAAGATTAAGGTGGACACCATATGTCTGGCATAGGAGGATCAATAGCAGCTGAAGTTAGTGCTGCCCCTTTGAGATGGACATTTGAAGGCAAAATAGGAGTTTTTACCCTTTTATAGTTGAAAAAATCCCATCAATCTGTGGGGAAGAGACATTTTAAAACAATTAGGATTACAAATGAGTACTTTGGTTTTTTAGGCAGGGCTGCTGTTGAAGACCTGCCAACACTTTCACCTGTTCCTATTCAATTGAAAACCGATACACCAGTGCGGATAGAATAGTGGCCCTTAGATAATGATAAAATTCAGGCCTTATTAGATATACTATAGGAGCAACTTGACCAAGGACCTTCTCTAAGTCCTTAGAATTCACCTGTATTTGTTGTAAGAAAGAAATCTGGAAAATGGACGATGTTGATTGATTTAAGAAAAGTAAATGAACAGATGGAAACTATGGGAACTCTTCAGCCTGGACTTTTATCTCCTACTTAATTGCCTAGAGAATGGCTTCTTTGGGTTATAGACATTAAGGATTATTTTTATTCTATCCCTCTAGATAAGGAGGATATGAAAAAATTTGCCTTTTCAGTGCCCAGCATTAACTTAGTTGAGTCTAATGAAAGATGTGAATGGACAGTTTTGCCACAGGGAATGAAAAACAGACCTACTATGTATCAGATGTATGTTGCTGCTGCTCTTAGTCCAGTAAGAAAAGCATGTCCAAAATAATGTTATTACATTACATGGATGATATCTTGGGATGTGCGCCTGAGGAGCAAATGTTAGAAGCATGTCGGCAAAAGACTATAGAAACACTAAGGAACTATAAATTGCATATAGATAGCTCCAGAAAAAAATTCAAAGACATGCTCCTTTTCAATATTTAGGATATGAAGTATACTCTAAGGTGCTTACAATACAAAAACTTTCCTTAAGAACTGAGAAGCTAAACAACTTAAATGACTTTCAGAAATTGATAGGAAATATCCAATGGATGCATCCAGTGTTAGGCTTGACTACCTATCAATAACAACCATTATATGACATTTTAAGGGGAGACAGTGCTTTAAACTCACCACGCCAATTTACAAAAGAAGCTCAAGAGGCTTTGAGAGAAGTTGAATTGGCTTTATCCAATGTGGTTGAATGAGTCACTCAAAAAAACTTGGAAATATCAGTTTTTGCTACAAAAGAGGAACCCACAGCAGTCCTTCATCAAGGAGGCAGTATGATAGAGTGGGTAAATCTTCCAGCACAATCAGAACAAAGCCTTACTCCTTACCCAGTACTTGTGTCTAGAAGTTTATTAAGGGCCATTAAACAAGCAGTACAATTATCTGGGATGAGCCCTGACAAGATATATACCTTTTATACCAATGCACAAATTAATATATGCTGGGAAACTATCCCATAGTGGCAAATTTTATTGGCCACGGCTCCAAATTTTACACATGGATCTCCGTTAAAGATAACCAGACTATTACAATTGATTCTTGAAGAAAAGATTTCTAAAGTTCCTCTTAAAGGACCAACTATCTTGATAGATGCATCCACACATAACATTTGTCCTATGTACTCTTGTGACTATAGAGTAGTCAGAACTCCTTTTCAGTCCATTCAGCAGAATGAATTGTATGCAATCATGCTAGCTCTTACTTATTATCCAGGAGATATAAATATAATATCTTATTTCGCCTATTCAGTAGGTATGGTACAAAGAATTTCCATCACCCAAATAAAATTTGTGGTCACTTGTAGAGGGCTGAAACTATTGGGTTGATGCACTGAGGTTGGGACTGCTGAGCACTTGAGGCTAATTTCTGATTGGACAATACTCTATGGGCATGTGCTTGGAAAATGGTCCTTTCTACTATCTGTGCTGGCTCAATGATTGGTGTATAGAGGATTGTAGGAGGGACTAGGGGGTGGAGTAAAGTTAGCCAGGGTCATACTCTTGGCGGTAGACAAGGGAGAAAGCAGTCGCAGAGAACCTGCTTCCATCCTGTTCAATCCTGCATCTAAAACCAAGAATAAAGACTGAGGACTTTTGCTTATCCTAACTCCGGCTGATTCTGGGGTGTCCTGGGTGCTAGGGTAGTTGTTACATTTGGCGCCCAAGCGTGGGAACCGAGGACCCTAACTTCACTGAAGAAGTCTCTGGTGACCAGGAAATAGAGTGAGTATTTAAATAGACAAACAGGGAACTTACTTTGTTAAGGGCTAAAATAGTAACCTTTTCTAACTACTATGGGGCAGATATTGGGAAAAGATTCTCCCCCAACCCCAGCCCCAGCCCCACACCCACACCCACCCCAAGCGGGTCCTATAGAAAGCATGCTTAAGCTGATCAAGGGACAAGGATTAATTGTAACTTGGTTGCAGATGGCTAGACTGTTGGGTACATTAAAATGCACATCCCCTTGGTTCTTAAAGGAAGAAGAGATAGGGCTAGATAATTGGAAGCTGGTAGGAGAGCAATTATGCGAATACCACAATGATAAAGGTCCTTGTTCAATTTCCAAGGAGACATTCTATACATACAACATAATACAATTGGCCTTAAAAAATCCTGCTAGTTATAGAAAAAAGGAAAATTCTAAAAATGGCCAGATGAGGAAGTGTGAGGAAAATGTGGAGGACAAAGGAGGGATTAATAGTGGTATTGCCAGAGGGCATGAGGAGTTAAGTGAGGATGATTAAGAGTGTGGTGAAGGGTGGGGTGAAGGGTGTGTGATTCTCACTCTCACAAAGCAGCTTCAAACCCGCCTACACTGAAACTGGTTCTTGACATGCCCCCATCAACTTCACCTTCCAGGATGGAGGGGGGAGGAGTAGTAAGAGAGGCAGTAACACCATCAGCACTTCTCTCCCCCTCCCCCCAATCACCTCCTCCTATGACTAGATTGCAAAAGGCAGTAGTTAAAGCCAGGGAAGAAGGCCAGAATTTAAGTGATTTACAACCGGAAATGTATCCAGTGATTCAAAAGTTTGACTGTACAGGTCAAGAAAGTAGAAGATATGCTCCTTTTGATATAGAAATCCTCAAAGACCTGAAAAAGGTTTGCACTCTTTATGGGGCTACATCAGCTTATGTTAAGATGTTATTACAGAATTTGGCTTATGAAGTCTTAACCTTTAAGGACTGGAAATCTATAGCAAGGACATGCTTAGAACCTGGACAAAACTTGTTGTGGCCTTCTGAATATAGTGAGCTCTGTAGGATACAAGCCCAACAAAATAGTCAAAGTGGAGTTCATGCTGCAATCACCTATGACCTACTAACAGGTGTAGGTTCCTATGCAGATGTTGCAGTACAGATTAATCATTCCATAGCAGCACATGAGCAAATTGCTGCTAATGCTATCAAAGCATGGGTTTCTCCACAATAAAGACGACAAGGTGAGGCCTTCACAAAAATAACACAAGGGCCTAATGAACCCTTTGCTGACTTTGTAGGACATTTGCAGACAGCTATCACAAGAACTAATGGGGAAAATGCAGTAACAGACATTTTGATAAGGCAACTTGCTAAGGAAAATGCTAATGAGGTTTGCAGAAGAATTATACTAGGACTGCACAAGGATGCTCCTTTAGAGGAGCTCATAAGACACTGTGCCACAGTGGGCACAGATGCCTTTTATAGCTAGGCTATGATGTAGACTTCTCAAAATCCAAACATGGGAAGACACGTCCCTTTTGGCAAGGGACTTCCAGAGAGACTCATCAATTCATTCAATGTGGTAAAGTAGGGCATCTGAAACTCAATATTGGCATAGAGACAGAATGAGAAAACAGGATGGGAGAACAAGACCCAACACCCCATGTCCAAAATGCAACAGAGACTTCCATTAGGACTCAGAATGTAGACTGATTCAGGGAAATGGAATGAGGGGCCCAGCCACAGGGCCCAAGACAAAAAACACTTGGGGCATGATGGCAGCCAATGCTATACCCAGAGAGTGACTAGAAGTTCAGTACCCAGACATGACCAATCAGCCAGGAAGCCATATGATGGGAGAAGGGGATTACACATTCAACCAGCCAGGAAGCAACCTGATGGGAGAAAGGGATTACAATTGGGGAGAATAGAATTGTATGCAGCTGGGACAACTGAGATATTCCCTGGAGAGGTGAAATCTGTTCTTCTTCAGCCTACGGATCCTTTGTCTTCAGGCACAATAGGTTTGATCATTTCACCTCCTGAGAGCACTTACAAAACAGTGTCCATTCACACACTGATGTGGGAAACTAGGGAATATGTAGACAATATCCCAGTCACTAATACAGGATAAGTCCTGATTGTGACTTATCAATCAGGAGAAGTAGTAGCATCGGGTTTACTAATACAGACTCCTAATAAGCAATCTAGTGATTGTTGCCCAGATTCTGACTCCAAGCAAAAAAAAAAAAAACAGGAATATACTGGACGGCAGCTATGACAGCTGACCGCCCTATGCTCACTATCTATATAAATGGCATACAATTAGAAGAATTGGTAGACACAGGTGCAGATCATACAGACATTAGAGGTGCCAACTGGCCCAGTCACTAGCCAAAGATTAAGGCAGACACTTATATGTCTGGTGTAGGGGGATCAATAGCAGCTGAAATTAGTGCTACCCCCTTGAGATGGATATTTGAAGGTGAAACAAGAGTTTTTACTCCTTTTATAGTTGAAAAAATCCCCATCAATCTGTGGGGAAGAGACATTTTGCAACAATTAGGATTAAAAATGAATACTTTGGTTTTTTAGGTAGGGCTGCTGTTGAAGACTTGCATATAGTTCTAAAAATTTTGCACACTTTTGTGCACAGTATAAGATTTTACACACCATTGGTATACCCTTTAATCCTCAAGGACAGGCAATAATAGAGAAGAGAAACAGAGACATTAAGATGCTCCTCCAAAATCAAAAGAAAGGGGAAGCCACAGGTAACCCTAGAGAACTTCTAAATCTAGCTCTTTATACTATTAATTTCTTGATTTTTGGCAAAGATGCATTGGCTTCAGCAGACAGGTTTTATAACCCACCAGAAGGGCAGTGTCCAGTGCGAGCAACTCCACTATCTTTAGATAATTGCCATGTGATGTGAAGATACCAGAAAGTCTTGAATGGAAGGGACCAGATAGGTTAACTGCTTGGGGGAGAGGGTTTGCTTGTCTCTCCACAGGTGGAGAAGGAATCAGATGGATGCCAACGAGCCATATTCGCCTTGTCCATCGGAGGGAGACAGAGCAGACCCTTGAAACAAAGGAGAAGACCCAAGAAAAATCAGATGGTTCCATTGCTGACTGTGCCCACCACTGAAAGAGCATGGCAGTTATGGTGTTTGATTCATGGACATCAAAAATTGTTAGACTTCAAAACCCTCAAGAATCGTTGGATTCTCTGAGACCTGATAAGATTCTTGTAGGACTTCAGAACCCTCAGGAATCATTGGATTCTCTGAGACATGATAAGATTGTTATAGGACTTCAAAACCTTCAGGAATCATTGGATTCTCTGAGACATGATAAGACTGTTGTAGGACCTCAAAACCCTCAGGAATCATTGGATTCTCTGAGACATGATAAGACTGTTGTAGGACTTCAGAACCCTCAGGAATCATTGGATTCTCTGAAACAAGATAAGATTGTTGTACGACCTCAGAACCCTTAGGAATTGTTGGATTCTCTGAGACATGATAAGACTGTTGTAGGACTTCAGAACCCTCAGGAATCATTGGATTCTCTGAGACATGATAAGATTGTTGTAGGACCTCAAAACCCTCAGGAATCATTGGATTCTCTGAGACATGATAAGACTGTTGTAGGAATTGAAAACTCTCAGGAATCATTGGATTTTCTGAGAAATGATAAGACTGTTGCAGGACTTCAAAAACTTGTGGGGATCATTGGATTCCCTGACACATGAAGCAATGGACAATAGATTGGTTTTAGACTATCTCTTTGCTACTGAAGAAGGCGTATGTGTGATTGTTGTTTACATACTCTCCTTTTAGGACTTCTGGAAATTTCTTATAATACCATATTGATTTATATTGTTTGTTATTTCACTACTTGCATATACAATTCATGTTTGTTGCACCATATTGAGTCTGTACTGGTTGTGGGGAGAATCATCACTGATAGCCTGTGCATTATTGCTATGTGCTTGTATAATACCTCCCATGCTGATGGGTTTGTGCATACCTGTTTTTTTTTTCTTTTTCTTTTTTTCATTTTCTTTTATTTTATTTAATACTAACTTTATATTGACAGAATCCATGCCAGGGTAATTTTGTTACAACATTATCCCTTGCACTCACTTCGGTTCTGATTTTTCCCCTCCCTCCCTTCACCCCCTCCCCTAGATGGCAAGCAGTCCTATATATATTTGCTATGTTGCAGTATATCCTAGATACAATATATGTTTGCAGAACCGAACAGTTCTCTTGTTGCACAGGGAGAATTGGATTCAGAAGGTAAAAATAACCCAGGAAGAAAAACAAAAATGCAAATAGTTCACAATCGTTTCCCACTGTTCTTTCTTTGAGTGTAGCTGCTTCTGTCCATCATTTATCAATTGAAACTCAGTTAGGTCTCTTTGTCAAAGAAATCCATTTCCATCAGAATACATTCTCATACAATATCGTTGTTGAAGTGTATAATGATCTCCTGGTTCTGCTTATTTCACTTAACATCAGTTCATGTAAGTCTCTCCAAGCCTCTCTGTATTCATCCTGCTGGTCATTTCTTACAGAACAATAATATTCCATAACATTCATATACCACAATTTACCCAATCATTCTCCAATTGATGGGCATCCATTCAATTTTCAGTTTCTAGCCACTACAAATAGGGCTGCCACAAACATTTTGGCCCATACAGGTCCCTTTCCCTTCTTTAGTATTTCTTTGGGGTATAAGCCCAGCAGTAGCACTGCTGGATCAAAGGGTATGCACAGTTTGATAACTTTTTGGGCATAATTCCAGATTGCTCTCCAGAATGGTTGGATTCGTTCACAACTCCACCAGCAATGCATTAGTGTCCTAGTTTTCCCGCATCCCCTCCAACATTCATCATTATTTTTTCCTGTAATCTTAGCCAATCTGACAGGTGTGTAGTGGTATCTCAGAGTTGTCTTAATTTGCATTTCTCTGATCAATAATGATTTGGAACACTCTTTCATATGAATGGTAATAGTTTCAATTTCATCATCTGAAAATTGTCTGTTCATATCCTTTGACTATTTATCAATTGGAGAATGGCTTGATTTCTTATAAATTAGAGTCAGTTCTCTATATATTTTGGAAATGATGCCTTTATCAGAACCTTTAA
This sequence comes from Antechinus flavipes, assembly GCF_016432865.1. Classification (NCBI taxonomy): domain Eukaryota; kingdom Metazoa; phylum Chordata; class Mammalia; order Dasyuromorphia; family Dasyuridae; genus Antechinus; species Antechinus flavipes. The sequence continues at coordinate 111,328,085 of NC_067403.1, forward strand.
CTGTAAAGATGTTTTCCCAGTTTGTTGCTTCCCTTCTAATCTTGTTTGCATTAGTTTTGTTTGTACAAAGGCTTTTTAATTTGATATAATCAAAATTTTCTATTTTGTGATCAGTAATGGTCTCTAGTTCATCTTTGGTCACAAATTTCTTTCTCCTCCACAAGTCTGAGAGATAAACTATCCTATGTTCCTCTAATTTATTTATAATCTCGTTCTTTAGGTCGTGGACCCTGCATACCTGTTTCTAATAAGAGCCTTCAGCCCAGAAACCTACTAGCAATCCCCACTTCCCTCTGGTGTTTTTCATCTCCCTTCCTGATATGTCGGGAAGGGCATGATCATCTCCTTTTTAGTGCTTTCGTCTCCCTTCCTGAGAAGTCAGGAGGGCAGTGATCACTTCCTTTTTGGTGTTTTCACCTCTTTTCCTGAGAAGTCAGGGAGGGTCTGATCACCTCCTTTTGAGGGCTCTCACCATCCTGAGAAGTCAGGGATGGCGTGACACCTGTGTTCTAAAACAAAAGAAAGTGGGACATGTAGAGGGCTGAAACTATTGGGTTGATGCACTGAGGTTGGAACTGCTGAGCACTTGAGGCTAACTACTGTTGGACAATACTCTATGATCATGTGCTTGGAAAATGGTCCTTTCCACTATCGTGCTGGCTCAATGACTGGTGTATAAAGGATTGTAGGAGGAATTAGGGGGTGGAGTAAAGCTTAACAGCAGATGAGGAGAAAGAAGTGGTCATGGAGAATCTGCTTCCATCCTGTTCAATCCTGCCTCTAAGACTAAGAATAAAGAGTGAGGACTTTTGCTTATCCTGAGTCTGGCTGATTCTGAGGTGTCCTGGGTGCTAGTGCAGTCATTACAGTCACTGAATTCTTTATACAAGCATTTGTAATTATGGGTGTGCCACAAGCAATAAAAACATAAATGGACCTGCATATAGTTCTAAACATTTTGCACACTTTTGTTCACAGTATAAGATTTTACACACCAATGGCATACCCTTTAATCCTCAAGAACAGGCTATAGTAGAGAGAGGAGAAACAGAGACATCAAGATGCTCCTCCAAAAACAAAAGAAAAGGGGCTCCACAGGTAACTCTAGAGAACTTCTAAATTTAGCTCTTTATATTATTAATTTTTTTAATTTTTGATAAAGATACACTGGGTTCGGCAGACAGATTTTATAACCCACCGGAAGGGCAGTGTCCAGTGTGAGCATCTCCACTATCTTTAGATAATCACCAAGTGAGATCCAGAAAGTGGTGAATGGAAGGGACCATATAGGTTAACTGCTTGGGCTAGAGGGTTTGTTTGTATCTCTACAGATGGAGAAGGAATCAGATGGGTGCCAACGAGCTGTATTTGGCTTGTTCATTGGAGAAAGACGAAGAAGGACCTTGAAACAATGAAGATCCAAGAAACATCTGGTCATTCTATCACTGATTGTGCCCACCACTTAAAGAGCATGGCAGTTATGGCAATTGATTCATGGACATTAAAATTTGTTAATGAGGACTGATACAGGGAATCATTGGAATCCCTGAGACATGAAAAGATTGTTGTAGGACTCCAAAACCCTCAGGAATCGTTGGATTCCCTGAGACGTGATAAGATTGTTGTAGAACTTGAAAATCTTTAGGAATCATTGGATCCCCTGAGGCATGATAAGACTATTATAGGACTTCAAAATCTTCAGGAATCATTGGATTCTATGACACATGATGAGAATGTTGCAGGACTTCAAAAACTTGCAGGGATCATTGGATTCCTTGACACATAAAGTAATGGACAACAGATTTGTTTTGGACTATCTCTTGGCTGCTGAAGGAGGTGTATGTGTGATTGGTAATTACATACCCTCTTTCTAGGACTTCTGGAAATCTTTTACAACATCATGTTGATTCATATGGTTTATTATATCATTACTTGCATGTACAATTCATGTTTGTTACACCACATTGGGCCTGCACCAGTTGTGGGGAAAGTCATCACTGCTAGCCTGTACTTTATTGCTATGTGCTTATGTAATACCTCCCATGCTGATGAGTTTGTGTATATCTGTTTCTAGTAAGATCCCTCAGCCCAGAAACTCACTAACAATATCTGGCTTGACTCCCCACTTCCCTATGGTGTTTTTCGTCTCTCTTCTTGAGAAGTCAGGGAGGGCATGATCATCTCCTTTCTAGTACTTTTACCTCCCCACTGAGAAGTCAGAGAGGATGTGATCACTTCCTTTTCTGGGGTTCTCATCTCCCTGAGTAGTCATGGAGGGAGTGGTTACCTGTGTTCTAAAACAAAAGAAAGTGGGGAGATGTAGAGGGCTGAAACTCTGAATCAGACAAGAGAGCTCTTAAAGCTACCTATTCAATTTGAGACAATGGCTCTATTAGCATATATTTGGATAATGGCTCTCCTCACCATTGGTGCTTGCTGAGGTTTGGTAGTAAGATAATCATAGGCAAGGAGTGGAGGGAGGAGGGAGAGAAGTGAGAGGCATTTGGTGGCAGGATGAGGAGGAGAGAGGCTAGAAACTTCAGACTCCAGAATCCAGGATACATCTTTTGTAAGCCATGTGGCAGCTTACCTGCCTCCTTTTCTTCTCCCCCTAAAAATTAAGGATTTTGATTTAACCTGACTCTGGCTGACCCTGAAACCCTCCAGGGAACTTACACTTCTCTGAAAAGGAAAACAGTTTACTTTTTAGATCCTTGGTCATATTAAGCATCTTAGAAATCATAGATAGGTCTGCCAGGACAAAAGGACAGTGTTAGGATTTCATTTCAGAAAAGAATTTGGAGATTGGGGAGGTTGGGTAATTTTTACAATTTGACTCAGCAAGTCAAAGAACATTCAGGTCTAAGTTCTAAGTTGTCATTTATATAAACTTGTGTTGTCCTCATACTCTTTTCTGCCTGTATTCCATTAATATGGCAATCCACCTTACTCTCACTCTCTCTTTCATCTCCTGTTTCTTTCCTTCCCATATTACTACACATATAAAAATAATAATAAAATACATCAAGAGCATTGTTTGGTTTTAAGCATTCCAAAATATGGAATGCATGTATTTATTGGTATGTATTTGTTTGGGGGCAGGAGAGCTTTTTAGGGCAGGATGACCAATAGCTTGAGAATTTTATTAAAAGGGCAAATATTCTTATCTCTGTGAAGAATTTCAATGAGCTCTGCCAAACAGCTATGAACACTGCAAAGCTAGAAAATATAAGGTCTTATAAGATTCATTTCTCCTATTTCTAGGAAATGATCATTGTTATGGGAAAAAATAAAGTCTGACCTCTTATAAGAAGTTTTAACATTATAAATCTTCATAACTTGTCAGTAGAAAATATTTCCATTTGCTTTTTCTGTATCAAATATTTTGCCCAATTGACATCAGAGACAAAAAATTTCTGTGACTTTTTAAAAAATTATGAGCTTAATTCACAGAAGTTAAAATAGGAACTTTGATTAATATGGACTGGGATAGAAAATAAGAGTTGTATATAAAACTGTAAGTCTTTGCAGCTTACTTTTGTTCTTAATAAATTCTAAGTGTTATTTTCAAAGCTGTCATCTGTGATTCCTTCTGGCCTTCCTTATGTTTTTGTCAATGTATTTAAAATATATTTATCTATCCCTTTTATTTCCTTTCTTCTTTTTTTGTTTTGGAAATTTTATCCATAGTTCTTTTTACTCTACTCATTTTCCCCATTATGATTTAATTTTATTATTATTTGAATTTCCTCACATCTAGTAATCAGATTCTCAGAAGGCATGACCAACCTTCTTCCTGGCATCTTTTCAACTAACATTAAACCTTAATGTCTGCTTAAAGCCAAAATGATGATTCATGGGCTCAATTGGCTTAATATTATATCAGGACCCATCATTATAAAGGTTTTTGTTAGGTAACTAAAATCCTTGGAAAATTCTGAAGATGGAATACTGGAAAGCTATAGTGACTTCTTTCAATTAAATGGAATTTGGTTTAAAATCTTTAGTTAACGGTCTATTCCTGATCTGTAATACTACTTAGCTTTGGGGAATTCAGTTTTCTTTTATTTTATGTAGTTTTTAAGTAAAAGATTCTTTTAAATAGTCACAACCTAAATTTATAGTTCTAAATGAATTGTATGATAATGTAAGCCAGACTCTTGACAAACAAAATCAAGCCAAATTTACATAACTTGGGAACTGTATAATGTGAACTAAATAGTGTATAGTGCAAAACATAAAGTATAACACTTTTACATAGTAGCTACTCAAATAGATGATAAAATAATGAAATGAATTGGATCGCAATTATTTGATCATTTGAGAGTAGTTTTTTTTGTTTTTATTTTTTATGACAAAGACAGTTTTCCTTCCAGCCTTCATCCATACTCTTTCCAATAGATTTCTTCAGTTCTGACTACTTAATGCCCCATTAATACAGATTATGACCCCTAAGAAAACATACTCACACTATTAAGGTTATAAAACCCTATACCTGTCTTTTGGGCCAGCAAACTGTGGGCCAAATATTCTTGGCTTGGAATAAGTAAGGCCTCAGTTCAAACCATATTTTAGGCACTTGAACTTGAAAGCAAATTCTCTAGGAAGACCTGAGTTCATATTTTGCCTCAAACTAGCTAAGTAACTGATAACCAAATCATTAAGAAGTTAAGTGAGTAACCGTATAGCTTTAACTTCGTTGAACCTCAGTTTTCTCACCTGAAAAATAAGAACATTAGATTTAATGATCTTTTAAATATCTTCTAGTTCTGTATGTGTTCCTGTGGATTTACAGAGAAAATCTAGATATTCTAATTATCTGACTGCTGTTGGAGTATCGACTTTTTTTGAAACATTTTTGTAGCAGAACCAGGAATACAATAACAGAAAGAATGCATGATGATCAAATATGAAAGGCTTGGTTCTTCTCAGTGGTTCAGTAATCCAAAGCAATCCCAGTAGCCTGGATAGAAGATGCCATCTGCATTCAGAAAAAGAATTAAGAAGACTGAATGTAAATCAACACATGCTATGTTCACTTTTTTTTTTTTAGCTCTCCCATGGTTTTTCTCTTTTGCTCTATTTTTCTCTTCCATCATGATTCATAAAGCTCTGTGTATTAAAAATAAACTTCTACAATAAAAAATGAGGAAAAAACAAAAACAAAAAATATTTTTGTTCTAGAATCCAAATCAAAAGCATTACTATGTGCCAGGCATCTGCATAGCTCTATGTATACAAGAAAAGCTGACAACAAACCCCACCTTGAAGAAACTTCTCACATTCTTATAAAGGTTACAAATAAACACTGTACATATAAGCATATATATACATATACACACATATATGGATTCTGGCTCCTCAAGCAGCAGGCTTGGAGATAATAAATATTTTCTCCAATTCTCAGGAGCTCTCAAAAATCCCCCAAAATGATAAATATGAGCAAGAGAAAGAGTAATTGAAGTATTTTTCTACAGGTCTAAGTAAAAAGATACGAATATAAAATAACATTTAAAATAAATAATTTTTATAAGGGTTTTATTTTTCTGTTAGGGAAAGAGAGAGGAGAAGAAGGAAGAAGAACTCAACCAGAAAATAGAACTGGATAAATGAATGGCTAACTAGAATCTAATAATATTTTGTTTACAAAAAACATTTGAAACAGGGAGAAATGAAGAGAATAAAATAACGGTCTGGAGCAGAATCTATTATGCTTCAACTGAAGTAAAAAAGGCAGAAGTAATAATCATGATCATAAAACAAAGCAAAAATAATCCTAGGATAAGGACAAGCAGGGAAATTAAATCTTGTAAAAAGGAATATCAATGCAATTAAGTAATATTAATGAAGTAATAATACACTAAATATGTATACACCAAATGACATAGCATACAATTCTTAAATGAAAAGTTAACTAAATTATAGCAAGAAAAACAAAGTAAAACTATGTTAGTATGGGACCTCAACTTTCCTCTCTCAGAAATAGATAACCTTAATCATAAAATAAACATAGAAGTACAGGAAATAACTAGAATTTTAAAAAATTTAAATATCATAAATCTCTGGAGAAAAATGAATTGCAATAGAAAGGAAACCCTTTTCTCTCTGGTGTATATGATACCTTAACAAAAAGTATCTGGGTGTTTGGACAAACAACAAATCATAGAAACATTCAATTATTTCATTAAGGAGAATGTCAATGAGACAACATCCCAAAATTTGTGAGATTCATCCAAAATAGTAGTCAGGGTAAAATGTATATCTCTAAAGGCAGACATCATTAAAATGGAGAAAGGTCAGATCTATGAGTTTGAGCATAATGTGTGTGTGTGTGTGTGTGTGTGTGTGTGTGTAACAAATTAAAAATCCTCAAACACCAAAGGGAAATCTTGAAAATCAAAAGAGAGATTAATGAATGTGAAAGTAAGAAAACCATTAAACTAATAAATAAAACTAGGACTGGTTTTATGAACAAAATTTTTAAATAAACCATTTGTTAATTTGAATAATAATAAATCAGAAAGTTAAATTTCTGACATCAAAAATGGAAAGGGTAAGTATAGCATGAATAAAGATGAAACTGAAGCAATTATTAGGAGGAAGTTTGCCTAATTATATTCTAGTAAAATTAATAGTCTCGCAAAAATATAAATCGCCCAAATTAACAGAAGAGGAAAAGAATACCTAAACAATCCTATGTTAGAAAAAGAAATTGAGCAAGCCATCTCAATGAGCTCTGTAAGAAAAAATCCTCAGGATCAGTCTGATTCACAAGTCAATTCTAACAACAATTTAAGAGACAATTAATTCTAATACTATACAGCCTACTTGAAAAAATAAGGCCTATCAAATTCCTTTTATGATATTAATATGATTTTGATGCCCAAACCAGACAGAACAGAAAAGATGAGAAAAAATGACTATAGATCCATTTTCTTAATGAATATTGATGCAAACACGATAAATAAAAAGTTAACAAGAAAATTGTGCAATATATAGAAACGTCATACATTATAACCAGGTAGGAATTATATCAGGAATAAAGGGATGAGTTAATATTAAAAAAAAAAAACTTATCATCAGCATAATTGACAATATTATTATTTATTTTATTATTATTATTATTATTTTGCTGAGGCAATTGGGGTTAAGTGACTTGCCCAGGGTCACATAGTTAGGAATGGTTAAGTGTGTGAGACTAGATTTGAACTCAGGTCCTGCTGATTTCAGGGCTGGTGCTCTATCCACTGCACCACCTAGCTAACCCAAAATCATCTTTTTAAAGAACAAATATCATATGATCACATCAATAGATTGAGGAAAAGTGTCTGACAAAAATACAATACCCATTCCAATTAAAAACACTTTTTCTAGTGCTTTTGTTATACATTCTGCATAATAATGAAAAGTGCCTTTCTTCAATGAAAAATAGTATCTATTGAAAATCTAGAGCAAGATTGTATTGTTTAGAATTGGGATAGACTTTAAACCCTTTCTCAAATCATCAGGGGTGAGGCAAGGTTGTCCATTATCATGATTATTATTCAACACTGTACTAGAAAAAAAAATAAAATGAGAAAAAGGAAATTGAAAAAATAAAAATAGGCAATGTAGGGAGAAATAACTGTCACTCTTTGCAGTGATGTGATGGCATATTTAGAAAAACATAATTAACTAAAAGCTAGTTAAAATAATTAACAACATCAGAAGTTGCAGGATATAAAATAAGACCTCAAAAATTATAAGCATTTTTATATACTACCCAGCACAAAGAAATAGAAAAAGCAATTTCAATTAAAATAATTGCAGAAAATATGAAATACTTGGAAACCTACTTGCAATAATAAACTTAGGGATTATATGGATACAATAACAAAACATCTTTCACACAAACAGATCTAAAATCGAAGTAATCTTATAGTTTACGGTTAGGCTGAGCCAATATAAAAATTATAATTCTACCTAATTTAGTTACTGAGTGCCCTACCAATAAAATTATTAAGAATTACTTAGAGCTTTTAAAAATTGAAACAAAATGAAGGGGGAAAATGTAAAGGAAGATGGACTAGCATTGCAGATTCCAAACTATACTACAAAAGAGTAATCATCAAAACAATCCAGTCCTGTCTAAGAAATACAGTGAATTGATTAAATAAATTGGGTGAGCAATACATAGTAGTAAATGCCCATAATACTATAGTGTTTGAGAAATCCAAAGATCTAAGCTTGTGGAGTAAAATCTCCAACCTTAGATGAAAGATTTCTGGGAAAACTAGAAAGTAATCTGGCCTAAACTAGACATAAACCAATTCATTATACCATATACCAAAATAAAGTCAATGTGGATAAATAATTTAGACATAAAGGGATTATAAGTAAATTAGAGGAGTATGGGCAATGTGTCTGTCAGATATATGGATACAGGCAAAATTTATGACCAAACGTAGAGATAGAGGATATTAAGGGAAGTAAAACAGATAATTTTGATTACATGAAATTAAAAAGGTTTCATACAAATAAAACTAATGTAGCCAAAATTAAAAGAAAAATTTGCAGCAATTTTCTGTGATAAAGGCCTCATTTCTTAAATATATAAGAACTTGAGCCAAATTTATAAAAATAAGAGTCTTTTCCTAGTTCAAAGGCTATGAAAAGACAGTTTTCAGAAGAATAAATCAAAGCTATCTATAATCACATGGAAAAAACACTCAAAGCTATTACTGATTAGAGAAATAAAAGTTAATGTATTTATGAGGTATAATTCCATATCTATCAAGTTGGCTAACTTGACAGAAAAGGAAAATGAGAAATATTGGGAGGTCAAAAAATTAAAATACTAATACATTATTAATGGATCTGTGATCTCAGTTAACCATTCTGGAGAATAATCTGAAACCCTGCAATACGGCTACTAAGAAAAGGAAAAAAAAATACTCATATGTACAAAATATTTATAGCAAGTTTTGTGTGGGGTAGGTGGGAGTGGGAAAAACTTGGAAATTGAGGGGGATGCCCATCATTTGGGGAATGGCTGAACAAGTTGAGGTTTATGGTTGTGGTTAAATACACTTATATAATAATCAATGACAAGCAAAAAAGTTTCAGAGAAACCTGGGAAGACATATAAACTCATGCAAAATATAATCAACAGAACTAGAACAACAATGTGTACAATAACAATAATATTGTAAAAAATGATCAACTATGAGATAATTAGCTACTCTACTCAAGACAATGATCAAAGACAATCTCAAAGAACTCATGATGAAAAATGCTATCTACTTCCAGTGAGAGAATTGATGAACTCTCAATTATACTTTTGAAAATTTTATTTAACTTTATTTATATTTCTGGCAACATAGCTAGTATCAAAATATACTTTTCACAACCTCTCATGTATAAATGAAATCAAATTCCTTGACTTTACAAGAAGAGAGTTATAAAAAAGAGAGATTTTGAAATTCAAATTTTTAAAAATTAATTTTACATGTAATTTGAAAAGATTTAATAAAACATATAGAAATTATTTAGGAAATAAACAGTTTAAATATATTGGTGACCATATTTCCATCATTTATCATTTAAGCCTGAAATGGAAATCTTTTCTGGAATGATATTTCATGTTCTATTTTAAAGAATATACAATTTTTTTTTGTATGTGAAATAATGACTCCTTAAAATGTTATCAAACTAAAGCTGAACTATGGAGCATAAAAAGTTCCACAAAACCTCCCATATGACAATAAAAACAGAATTGTGAAAAATTTTGGCCAGTTTGATTCACCTCATCCCATCTATACAGTGCCATAAATTGCAGAAATCCAGAACCAGAAGTCACTGATATGTATGTGGCTAAATTAATTCATCAGTGCTGATTGTATACAGTACAATTTTGTCAGCCAATTTTACTGTCATTTGTAAACCTAATGGGTAATGTCTCTATCCACTCTTTTATTACTTTTTAGTTTGTGTTGGGAAAGGAAGAGGAAGTTTGAAATACCACAAGACCATGTCTTCTTCAGCTAAAACGAGTTGACCAGTGAGAAACAGAAATAATGTACTAAATAAAATCTGGTTTCATGAAACTAAGTCCATGGATTTAAAATCAGAAGGATTTAAATTGCTTAAATTATGATCATTGATATCCCTCACAAAGGTCTACAAACATCATTCCCTGAAACTTTTTACTTAACATTAGTTAACAGATTACAAATATGATTACAAATCATAAGAATAGAAATCCAAGAAAACTCATAACAGTGTGATGTAATTTATTAGGCAATGCTTATAACTTTGATCTCCTAATGTGTTTACTATTGAAATACTTTGATTTGAATAAATCTCAAAAGATTTTAGTTTTTGTACTGGTGAGAGAAAACAAGTTAAAGAGATGTCATTTCCCTTTAAAAAGTCCCCTTGGTTTGAGTTCAAGTCTTCAAGGATCTATATAGAAGTGATAGAGTTAGCTATAGCTCCATCAGTGCAAGCTTATTTCATCACTATGAGTTAGAGTAGTTGCATAAGTTTTTGTTTTTTGTTTTGTTTATTTTTTAAAGCAAAAAAAAATGAAATTGGTCTTGAAAAATGGGAAGAACGTGGATAAACAAATAGGAGGGGGGAAGAGTTCAGATAGAGGGTGTTCTTGATGGGAAAATGCATCTTTAATTTCATCAGCCTTTAATTAGCCTTTATTTAAGGCTAAATTAATTTAATTAGCCTTTAATATAAACTTATCATTTCCTTTAATGATTTTGAGAATGGGTCCATAGATTCATAAGATTGCCAGAGACATAAACAAAATCAATTCAATCAAGATTAGAAAGAAAGCAGAAAGCTGGGAAATAATTTTCCAACAAGTGTCTCTAATAAAGGCCTTGTTTCTCAAATACATAGAGCATTCAGTCAAATTTTAAAGAATATGAACAATTTTCAGATGAAAAATTTATCCATAATCATATGAAAAAGGATATAAGCATTATTGATTAGAGCAATACAAATTAAAACTACTCTGAGACGTCACCTTATACCTGTCTGCAAACATGAAAGAAAAGGAAAATGATAAATGTTGGAGGGAATGTGGGAAAGTTGAGACACTAATACTCTACTTGTGAAGTTATATACTGATTCAACCATCCTTTAAAGCATTTGGAATTATATCCAAAGGACAATCAAGCTGATTTGATACAATAATACCATTACTAGGTCTATGTTCTAAAGAGATAACAAAAAAGGGAAAAGGACTTATTAGTACCAAAATATTTGTAGCAGCTTTTTTTATGATAACAAAGAATTGGAAATTGAGGGGATGCCCATAGTTGGGGAATGGTTGAACAAGTTGGGGTATATGATTGTAATGGAATACTATAGTGTGACAGGAAACAATGATTGGACAAATTTCAGACAAATCTGGAAAGATCTACACAAATTGATGCAAGATGAAATAAGCAGAACCAGGAAAACATTGTCCCCAGTAATAGCAATATTGCACAATGATCAGCTGTGAATGGCTATTATTCTTAGGAATATAATATCCAAAACAATTCCAAAGAAATCATGATGGAAAATTCTATCTACATTCAAAGAAAAAAAAAAAAAAAGATGGAGTCTGAATAAAGATTGAAACATTGTTTTTCTCTTTTTTGTGCATTTTTTTTCTTTTGGTCTGTTTCTTCTTTTACAACATGATTAATATGGAAATATTTTTTTATCTTTGCACATATATAATTTGTATCATATTGCTTGCTACTTTAGGAGGGGATTAGGGGACGAAGGAGGGAGAAAATTTGGAACCCAAAATTTTAAAAAGTGAATGTTAAAAATTCTTTACATGTAATTGAAAAAAATTTTTTTAAAAACTATTTTAAAAAGAATGTCAACGAGGCCCATAATGCAAAAAAAGATTTAGAACCCCTGATCAATGTGTTGTAATAGGGAAGTAATAGAAGCTGTATTGTAGAGGAAAGAAGACTGGATTTGGACTCAGAAGATTCAGACTCAAAACATACCTTTGTTCCTTACTCTTTACTGGCTACTGAACCTCCAGGAGCTTTAGTTTTCTCAGAGATCACAATATTTGTAGTACCTCATTCCCTGGATTATTTTGAAACTAATGTGATCTAATATAGCTAATATAATAATCTAATCTATCTAATATAATATAATGTATGTGTTTTGTAAACCTCAAAATATGCAATATCAGTTTTCTTCAAAATGAAGATGTTCATCCCTGTACTAAGCTCACAGAAATGTTGTGAAGCAAATATAAAGGCTAAAGTAATTAATGACATTATAGTCTATCATGGTGCAAAAGACAAACACTAGAAAAAGTGTCTGGAGCTCCTCATGGCTTCTTTGTACTTAAGCAATTGACACTAATGGCAAAAACTGGCCCTTTAGTCCTCTGAGCCAACCATGTCTGGAGAATGGTCTCAATAACTTTTAAGGAAAAACCATTAGCTTAAACTTCTCTGGGAACAGGGGATAATATATTCTACCAAAGAAGTGACCATTGGAAATTTAAGGAAGATTAATCTGCAGGGATAATAGAGCATGGATTAGTGTAGACATACTGTAAACACAAAGACCAACTGAAGACTGGGCCCAACTTTTAAATGCTACCCAGGTATCCTTTCTTTATCATCCCAGCTCTAAAAGGAACACTGTGCTTGAACCCCCTCAGTCATGGCCTATTTACTATTACCCTGCATAGTAGTTATTACCATCTGAATGTTTTCAATAAGGCTGAATTATTAAGGCTCAGTGATTTCTGGGTGCTTGTATACCTTCTGATGGCCAGCAAAGTGATTTAGTTGTTCTGCAAAACCTGTTCTTCCTTCTGATTTCCTTTATTTTGTCCTTATTAATCCCAATGTGCTCCTGCCTCAATTCCCTTTTATCATGTTAAATCATTCCCTACTGCCTCAGCTTTTAAATCCTTTAAAGATTTTTACACAATTATGTTCTCCCTTAGCCTCCACTTAGCCAAGACTTACATATTTTATTTCTTTCCTCTCACCACATAAATCAATCCCTTCAAGCTCTTAATTATCCTAGCTGCTCTTCTTTGAACTCCTTCCAATTTTTTGAATTCTTATGTTAAAAGAAAGGAAAAAAACCTCTTCTCAACTGAGTACTATTGCAGGTGTCTTTTACCGATCATTCGGATCCTTATAGCTTCTCCGTGCAGCAACCACGATTATTCAAAGACTTATTGTCACATTGCTTCAGGGGTATTTGATTTATGATCTATTACCTTACCCCTCTATGTCTCAATTGACCTTATTGCTTTCCAGATTTCTCCCTTTCCCTGTGTGTTTTTTATTATTTTTCTACAGATATGTAGCCTTTCACAGTTTCCAAGTTGAATTTCATTTTTTCTTTTTTGACTCTGCTTCCAACCTCCCTAGGTCATTTTGTTCTTTTCCCTATATCTTAGTAGCACTTTTATACGTTAGGCCATCCGTAAGTTTCATAAAAGTATTATTAATTCCAGAGAGTCTGTGAAGATGTTTCCAAAGACAGAATATTGATTTCTTTAGCAACTCACCAAGTGCCTATTCCCAGCAGTACTTAATCCCACTCATTGTCCTCTTTTGTTGGCATAGAGGTTTTTACTTGCCAGTTTTAAATCAGCCTATAATACCAAGCCAATCTGAACTAGTTTTATCAGAATTCATGAGGCTATTAAACAACAGCAACAACAACAAGAAGAAGGTTTGCAGTATTTCTTCTTGAATATATCTCATATCTCTACAATTTTTGCTTTATCAAATCACATTTTCCCCTGTTGGTTTATTCATAACACCAAACCTTCAAATACATTTCTAAATTTTAAGTCATGCTCCCCTGGAGCCAGTGTGGATTCAGAACTCAATGAAATACAGGGAAATGGAGTAGATCAGAAGCTCAAGATGTACAGCGAACAACTGCAAAGCTCCCAAGTTGAACATTTCACCTGGCTCCCAATTTTTAACTTCATAAATTGAAGACATAAGATGGCATTAATATTTCAAATAACATTGGAAGGAGTTTCCATAACAAGCTATAAACTTTTCTTTCACAGAATTCTCCAAGATTTCAAAAATACAAAGGAATAACTGATATAATCAGAGTTCTAGAAGACACTTGAAAGGTTATGTAGACTCAATTTAGTGTACTAAGACAGAACCATAGCTCAATTCTGTCTGCTAAATGAAATTCTAGTCCATTTTTTAAAAAAATCTTAATCATTTTACTTACCTTCCCTTTTATTCATTAGCACTTTTGACACTGTTAGACCTAAGAGAATGGGGAGGGGCTCAGAAGATTTAGGCAAGGATATGTTTGGCTCACTTCAATCAACAAGTATTTATTAAGCCCTACTATATGTCAGGCCCTATGCTAGGTAACTGGATGAAAATATCAAAAACAAAAAAAATACTTCCTTTGAAGGGAATTATATTCTGATAGGAATACACACATACAAAATACATAGGTATACATATATACATATATAAGTATACACACATATATAGGCCACATATAAAGATAAAAATATGAAATAGCTAAATACAAAGTATTGGGGGGGGGAGCATTTGTCATTTGTCCTTATGGATCACAGAGGGAGGCAGAGTTAATATATGTTGTGAGTGTTCTGGGGTGAGGAGTAAACTGATATCTGGTTTTAATGTGCTATTTCCTCAAGCTATTTTATTATATATGATTCTTCTCCCTTTCCCAGTCCAACTTCTAATAAAAAAAAAAAAAGTTTTCTTTCATTTTCATTATTCACCTGTAAAATAATAATACTAACACTGATACTACTCAGCACTTTGTAAAACATTATGCAAATGTGATTTGTTGCTATTCTACTGAAGTTTAGAGTTTGATTTTCCCCTAGACACATTCACAGGCTGAAAAGTGAAATGAACTTTTTGTGTTCTCTCCTTTATCCAAGTTTATGAACAAGATAAAGGGAAAGATATACTGATTGCATCAGAAACTATATTTGTCAACAGTAATGCTAGAAAGCTAAGCAAAGAACTCTCCCAATGCATAGGAGGAAAGTTCAACACATTGGTGATTGTATCTAGAAAGAACATTTTAGAGAATGTTTAGCAGATTTCAACCTTTCTCTTCATTTACTTAGATGCTGAGATTCTTGAGAGCAGGGGCTCTATATTAGCTTTCTTTGTATCCTCAATGCTGTGTATTTCACATAGGTTCTTAAATGTTTTTTGACTGATTTACAACTGTTTATGTTCCCTTAGGTTTTCATGCCTATGCCCTGGAGAGGTATGACAGTGTTTTGCTACTCCTAGAAGATGAAGAAAACCAATGTGGCCTTGTAAAAAGAGAATGGAAATTGGCACAGGAAGACTTAGATAAAAATTTCATTCAGAGACATACTAGTCATATGACTCTCTAAGCCTTATTTCTTCATCTGTGGAATGAAGATATATTTGTATTACCGATTTCATGGAAGTGTGATTGGGGAAAAATTATGTATGTAAACATGTTTAAACTTAGGTGGCTCATAGATAGAGTACTAGTTCTGGAGATAGGAAGACTTGAATTCAAATCCAGTCTCAGATACTTACTAATTGTGTGACCTTGGGCAAATCACCTACCTGCTTGCCTAAAAAAGCCCTTCCTGGATTATTACCTTGTTGTAGCAGTACCTTGTGTATTTCAATGGAACTTTAAGTTATGTTGTATAGAGTTATCCAAGACGTTTAGGTCATAGTGAAGAGTTCTGAGCAAAAATAGATGTTTTACTGAAGAAAGAAACGGCAAATACTCCTTAGGGAAAATGAACCATCAGGAATCAGAAGTTAAGAAGACATGAATTCAAATCCACTTTTAGCTATTTATTATCAAGTCATTTAAATTCCTCACTTTAGTTCTGTTTGTCTCAATTTCCTCAATTATAAAATAGGGGTAATAATAACACTTATCTTTCAGAGTTGTTGTGAGAATCAAATGAATTACTTAGCACAATGCTGAAAAATAGTAGGCACTTAATAAATGCTTGTTTCCTTCCTTCTCATAAAGTTATATACAAGTGTAAACTACTATATTTCTTGTCAACAGTGAATGGCATCATCTCTACTTTTGGAGGCAGATTTACTAATTGCTTTAATCACTATATCAGGAAATGATTAAAGCCTAATTCCTTTAACCCTCTTCCTTGCTTGATCTCTTATACTTTCATATCTGGCTGAAGAAATAGATGAATGTTATTTTATTTGCTTTTGATCCTTTAGTCTGTGATGCCAAAAAGGTAGAAATTGTGAAATCAAAAAAAGGGACAATAGCTTATATCTAGGATCTTATCTATTATAGCTCTGACATTTCATCTACTTAGAAACAAAGGGAAAATCCTTTAATTTCTTGAGCCTCAGTTTCCTTTTCTATAAAATATACATAATACTCATCCTACTTACCTTATTGATTTGCTATAGGGAAGGAGTTTTGTATTTTGTGTGTATTGTTGTTTCAGTTATGAGGTTTAAACATGTTTTACAACATTTTCTCCTTTTAAGCTAATCAAAGATCTGTGAATTTTTTTTTTCTTAATGGAAATGCCTTTCCTTTCACACTACCTCGAATCTCTCACTTTTCTCTCTATATAAAAATAAAAACATATTTACACATGAGTATGTGTATGCATACTGTGTTTGAATATATAGTCATATTTATGTGAACATTTATATACATATACATATATGAATATATTTGTGTGTATACATACAGACACACCATATATACACCTTGCACATAGTAATTGCATGTTGTCTTCTCTATCAGACTTTGAGATCCTTGAGAACAGGGGCAAATTTTGCTTTTCTTTGTAACTCCAGGATTTAATACAGTGCCTGGCTCATAGTAAGCCCTTAATGAATGCTTGTTGATTGACTTTTGAAACAGGGAGTTCCATCAAGAACAGGAACATCCATCTCTATAAGTACATATAGATAGCAGGAAGTTTTTCATATATGAAACTCCAGAACCTAGCACAGTTTTTTGTTTGTTTGTTTTACACATGACAAGTGCTTAACAAATGCTTTTTAAGCATTATGACTTGTTATTCATATTTTATAGATACAAAAGTGAAAAAAATCATGGAAAATGATTCTAAATAAAATTTTATCTTTAGTTCAAAATTCATTTGTACAAGAGAAAGTTACAGAAATCTGCCCCTTTAAAATGGATAGATTAGACAAATTAATAACCTATAAGAGGAATGTGAGAAAATGTTGATTTGCACCATAATGCATTTAATCACCTTATACTTTATTGTGTATTCTATTGAAATTAAAGCCAGTGTGTTACAGTATCGGTGCCAAAAGTTTGTTGTTCTTCTGTGGTTCAAACAGCCATGAGATCCAGAGGAACAGAAATGATTTTACTCTGTGACACACATTCAGATACAGATGTGAAGCAGCAAGATAGAACATTTTAAAAATATAAATAGATCATTTAAAAATGATAGATGAATCAAGCCTCGGACATAAATCATTTAAATGATCTGTGAAACCAAACAGAAAATAAATAATTTCAGCAACATATTCTTGTTTTCTGGCAATTTTTCATAGAAATAGGAAAATTTCTGTCTCCAGAAACTTACAAATTTCGAAAGTATGAGAACTACAGAAATAGAATGATCATGATGGACATTAGTCTCTTTTTCAGATAAATGGTTGTTGACATTTACAAAACCTTTCTTAGAGAGAAGTAATTCTGATAACAAAAAGAGCAGCAGAATAGTGATTATGGAGAGAGGAGAGAGAAGGTAAGAACAATAACAAAGTAGCTTCTAATTGGATTTGATTAGAAATCTCATGTATATCAACTAAACTCAGCTTCTGTTTCTACTAGAGATTTGTCAAGAAGCTGTTAATTATCAGAAATATTTAGAAAAGCTAGCCTCATATCCTATGAAAATGTTAGAAAATTACTACAAATAAATACAGACTTCCTTAGGAACCCTGCTGGGTCTGCAGTCCTAGGGAATTAGACAAACACACTATCACCACCACCTCCAGACCCTCCTACACTCCTGACTCCAAGTTTATTATGAGAATTGGTTGGTTCAAGTGCAACCAACAAGAATGACAGAAAACTGAGGCTCTTGCTTACTTCCAACAAAATTGGAGGGAAAGAGAAAGAGCACATTATTTCAGCAGAAAATGAAAAAGGATAATAGAATGTCTCTCTGCTCTCCACCTTGCCAAGAGAAAATTATTTTTAAAATTAAATTTCATTTTTAACAGAAATTCACTTTCTTTCTCCTACCCCTCCATCTTGTTGCAAAAGAACAAAATTTGTGTAACCAAATTTGCATAATCAAACAAAACAAATTCCCCAATTAATCATGTACAAAAATGTTTATCTCATTTTGCACTCTGAGTCAATTGCTCTGTCAGGAATAAGTCTTTTGGAATCATGAATGGCCTTTGCATTGATCAGAATTCTTATGAATATCAAAAGTATTTTTATATTTTTATAATGTTTTTATAATTATATGACTTCTTTTCTGATCCTATATATATATGAAAACAGTATTTAGTCAAGTAGTAAAACAGTAAGATGATGGAGAGCTTCAAGTATGGAATTTGAACAAGGTGGAGCAAGATCCTTGGGAGAGAATTATTCTTAGAAAGAAGAGGGAGTTTCTATCATTGTCTTCCCTCCCATTATTTATCATATTAACAGAATGACTGCACTACTAATACACATGACATCCATTTTTACTAGCTAATCCAAATTAAATTATTAATTTCATATTCCTTGCAAACTATAGCATTTCTGTTAAAATTAAATTTAAATTAAAAATAATTATCTTCAGTAAGGTGGAGAGAAGAGAAACACTGTACTATCCTTTTTCATTCTCTGCTGAAAAAATGTGCTCTTTGAGTAAAGAGAGCTGTTTAGTTATGTCAAAAAGTTTTGAAAGGCTTGTGGTTCCTCTCCCATATCAATTAATGTAATCACAGTAGTCCCAGACATCTCAATTGAGTCTATCAATCATTACTGTAAGGCATATGTTAAAGAGTTTTCCTATATTCCACAATATTATGTGAATAGATCGTCGATTTAATTCGAGAAGAGTGTAGTATTATAACCATCAGACAAAGGCAGATTATATCAACCATAAAACATATTATGATTAGCTGAAATAATCAGATTCACCTCTGATCCTATATATGTAAATAGTACTCAGTCAAGTATCAAAAGAGTAAGATGATGAAAAATTTCAAGTTTGGAATTTGAAGACTCCAGAGGTAGAACAAGGTCCCCGGGAGAGAATTATTCTCAGAAAGAAAAGATATTTTCTATTATTGTCCCCCCTCCCTTTATCATGTTCACAGAAAGGTTACCCTAGTAACAGATATTACATCCAGCTTGAAATAGAGAAATTAGATCAATAGGAGATACCCTACTGCACACTGATAAAATCACTCAAAGAAATGGAAGAAGTTACTCAAGAGGAAGATCCTTCACACTAGAGAAGAATGGACTTTCATGCCATAAAATACCAGGAGTTGTGAGGAATCTCTTTGCCACATGAATATTTGACACAAGTGCCTCACTGCTATTATTCTCTAAATATGAGACCTTACTTCCCATTCACTTATAAGTACTTGTTGGAGGGCATGTCCAAGACTTTAGGGGGAGTGTTTTGTACCAACTTTTCTTCTTATACCACCTTAATAAATGCCTTTGCTAAAAACTATTTAGAGCTACTGTTAATGGGGATTGCACCAATTGAGGGTTCAGAAGCAGCAGTAAGAGAAACTCAGCTCTTCAAGATTAGCTGTTTATAATCCTGTGACAGTATAGTCACCCACTTCTCTGGGAATTCAATTCAAATGAAGTGTAAAGAATGGCTGTGGAGGGAGTACTATAGAATAAAATGGAAAACAACAATAAATAAAAGTGATCTGAAGAAGCAACAGAAAATTGTGATCGTTCAAAAAGTTGGAGGGGAGAAAACTGTGACAAGGAGAATAAGAACCTCTGAATATAGTATTTATATAATAGAAATAAAGCTTTGCTGTGTATTGGAGGTGGTTGGGTAGGAACAGATAAAGCCAAATGAGGAGGAAGCAGCCTTTTTGTTCTTTGAGGAATAATGTAGATCCCAGGTAGAATCAGGGGAGGTCATATATCATTAATAAGTTAAAAAGAAAGAAAGAAAGAAAGAAAGAAAGAAAGAAAGAAAGAAAGAAAGAAAGAAAGAAAGAAAGAAAGAAAGAAAGAAAGAAAGAAAATAAATGAGTGATTATGTAATGAGGTATGCTAGATAAGCTATTCATCTATGAGTGTAATGTGGAAATGTGTTTAATATGATTATATACTTATAACTTAAATCATATTTTTTGTCAACTTGTAGAGGAGGAGATAAAGGAGGGAAGGAGGAAAAATTGAGCTCAGAATATTATAAAAG
Organism: Antechinus flavipes; assembly: GCF_016432865.1. Taxonomy (NCBI): domain Eukaryota; kingdom Metazoa; phylum Chordata; class Mammalia; order Dasyuromorphia; family Dasyuridae; genus Antechinus; species Antechinus flavipes. The sequence continues at coordinate 111,348,516 of NC_067403.1, forward strand.
AAAATATTGAAAACTATCTTTACATGTAATTGGAAAAATTGAATATTATTAAGTGTAGATGATGGGGGAAATAAAAGATGCCTGCCATCTTTCTGCAGCATCGATTGGCATATGATGAAGAACTTCCCGAGATTTCTCTAGTTTGAGAATCACTGCCTAACTTTAGTGATACAGATGGGGTGAAATGATACTTCCAGAAGGAAACTTTAAAATATTTCTAAGGATTATGAAGTCCTAGGTAAGAAATGGAAAGGATTGATATGTAGATTAGTCTGAATGATGCCTTTTGTAATTCTTTTGCCTTAAAGAGAAATTCCTTCCAAATTAATAGCTAACTCATAATGACAATAACTCACACTGATATTAAGATTTAAAAAAATTAAATTATTCATTAGTTTGAGAATAGAAAATAAATGTGTTTTCCCAGATAGATTAAGGTAAGGATCTGCAGACATGCAATTTGCAGAAAAGTGGCTTCACTGGATACAAATATTGCTGAATAAACCACAGACCAAAATGTCTAAAATATATTCTGTGAACATCCCTGAGTATATAAGCTTCCCTGCTAGGCTTTTGTAAGTATATACTCACTATCCCCAGTAGACACTGAATACTTTAGTGGAATAGTGGGATGCAGGACAGTGTTGTGGCTTATAGTGTATGTTTTGTGTGTGTGTGTGTGTGTGTGTGTGTGTGTGTGTGTATTTGCTTACTAGATGATTCCTTTCATATTGTTCTTTTTGTCTTATTAAATATTTATACATAGAGTATCCCCAAAATCTTAGTGTAATTTACAACTATTCAACTATTATATATTAAATTTAAGCTATTAGGTTAGTAGTCATAATGTTTAATGTTAACATACGTTCATTATAAATTTTAAATATATTTGTCATCATTGTTAAAGGCTAGTTATATAAATGGAAAGGCACCAACTGGGGCTCAAAACCTAAAGTGGTAAATGGGGGAATGTAATTCTTTATAAAAGTGTTATCCCTATGATCTTTTAAAAAATAATAATAGCTTTTTATTTTCAAAATACATGCAAAGATGCTTTTCAACATTCACTCCTATAAAATCTTGTATTCAAATTTTTCTCCTTCCCTTCCTCACATTCCCCTCCCCTAGAAAGCAAATAATCCAATATAGGTTAAACACATGCAATTCTTCTAAACATATTTCCACATTTATCATGCTGCACAAGAAAAATCAGATCAAAAAGGGGGTAAAGTGAGAAAGAAAAAAAAGGCAAGCAAACAAGAACAAAAAAGGTGAACATATTATGTTGTGATCTACATTCAGTCCCCATAGTTTTCTTTCTGGATGTAGATAGCTCTCTCCATCACAATCTATTGGAATTGGCCTGAATCACTTCATTGTTGAGAGCCAAGTCTATTACACTTGATCATCACATAATCTTGTTTTTACTGTGTTCTACTCTTGGTTCTACTCACTTCACTTAGCATCAGTTCATGCAAGTCTCATCAGGTCTTTCTGAAATCAGTCAGCTGATATATCTTATAGAATAATAATCTATTACATTCACATACCATATTTTATTCAGCCATTGTCCAACTGATGGGCATTCACACAGTTTCTAGTTCCTTGTCACTACAAAAAGAGCTGCTACAAACATTTTTGCACATGGAGGTCCTTTTCCCTTTTTTGTGATCTCTTTGGGATGCAGACCTAGTAGAAACACTGTAGGATCAAAGGATATGTTCAGTTTTGATAGCCTTTTGGGCATAGTTCCAAATTGCTCTCCAGAATAGTTGGTTCACAATTCCACCAACAATGTATTAGTGTCCTAGTTTTCCCACATCTCCTCCAACATTTATCATTATCTTTTTCTGTCATTCTAGTCAATCTGAGAAATGTGTAATGGTACCTCAGAATTTTCTTAATCTACATTTCTCTACAAAATAGTGATTTAGAGTATTTTTTCATATGACTAAAATGGTTTTAATTTCTTCATCTGAAAATTGTCTGATCATATCTCTTGACAATTTATCAGTTGGAGAATGGCTTGATTCTCATAAATCTGAGTTGATTCTCTATATATTTTAGAAAGAAGACCTTTGTCAGAGTCTTTGGATATAAAAATGTTTTCCCAGTTTCTTGCTTCCCTTCTAATCTTGGATGCATTGGTGTTGTTTGTACAAAAACTTTTAAATTTAATACAATCAAAATTATTCATTTTGCATTTAGTAATTTTCTCTAGTTCTTCCTTGACCATAAATTCCTCTCTTCTCCACATAACTGAGAGGTATTCCTTGTTTTCCTTATCTTGGTATGGAGTGTTAGGTGTTGATCAATGCCTAGGTTCTGCCATACCATTTTCCAATTTTCCCAGAAATTTTTGTCAAATACTGACAGAAGCTGGATTATTTGGGTTTATCAAACACTAGATTACTATAATGATTGACTATTATGTCTTGTGAATCTAACCTATTTCACTGATCAACTCTTCAATTTCTTAGCCAGTACCAAATGGTTTTGATGACTGTTGCTTTACAACATAGTTTTAGACCTGATACAGCTAGATCACCTTCCTTTACATTTTTTCCCCATTGATTCCTTTGAAAATCTTGAATTTTTGTTCTTCCAGATGAATTTTGTTATTATTTTTTCTTGTTCTATAAAATAATTTCTTGGCAGTTTGATTGGTATGGCACTGAATAAGTAGATTAATTTAGGTAGAATTATCATTTTTTATATTAGCTCACTCTTCCAATTGTTTAGATTAAACTTGTGTGGGAAGCATTTTGTAATTGTGTTCATATAGTTCCTGGCTTTGTGTTGCTTAGCAAGTACATTCCCTGATATTTTATATTACCTATAGTTATTTGAAATGAAATTTTTCTTTTTATCTTTTGCTATATATACATATATATATATATATATATATATATATATGCCAATGATTTATGTGAATTTTGTTTTGTATCTTGCAACTTTGCTAAAGTTGTTAACAGTTTCCAGTAGTTTTTTAGTTGATTCCTTAGGATTCTCTACATATACCATCATATCATCTGCAAAGAGTGATAATTGTATTTCCTCATTATCTATTCTAATTCCTTCGATTCTTTTTTTCTCTTATTGTTAATGCTAACATTTCTCATACCATATTGAATAATAATGGTGATAGTGGACAACCTTGCTTCACCCCTGATCTTATTGAGAATGCTTCTAGTTCATCCCTTTTATATATGATGCTTACTATAAGGAAAATTCCATTTATTCCCATATTATCTGGCTTTTTTTTTTTAATGGTTGAGGGGGTTTGATTTTGTGAAATGTTTTTTCTGCATCTATTCATATAATCATAAATTTTCTTGATTGATATATTCAATTATGCTAAGAGTTGAAATAATATTGAACCAGCCAGCCCCACATTCCTGATCATCATGTATTATCCTGGTATTAAATTGCTATAATCTCTTGGCTAATATTTTATTTAAGATTTTTGCATCAATATTTATTAGGGAAATTTTTCTATAATTTTCTTTTTTTGTTTTGACCCTACCTGGTTTATGTATTAGCACCATATTTGTGTCATAAAAGGAATTTAGTCAGATTCCATTTTTTTTCAAAAATTTTGTATAGTATTGGAATTAACTGTTCTTTAAATGTTTGGTAGAATTAACTTGTAACTCCATCTGGAGTTTTGTTGGAGATATTTTCTTATGTAATTCATTAATAGGTTGTTCAATTTCTTTTTCTGAAATGGGACTATTTTAATAATTTATTTCCTTCTATGTTAATATGGGCAATCTATTTTTTTAAAGTATTTATCCATTTCACTTAGATTATCAGATTTATTGCCATATAGTTGAACAAAATAGAACTGATTACTGCTTATATTTATTTTTCATTGGTGGTAAGTTCATGGCAATTTGATTTTTTTCTTTCTTTTTTCCATACTTCTGATTTTATTAATTTCTCCTTTTATTTTCAGATTTTTCAAATTTGGTATTTAATTGGGGATTTTTAATTTGTTCTTTTTCTAGCTTTTTTTAGTTGCAGGCCCAATTCATTGATCTTCTCTTTCTCTATTTTATTCAAGTAAGCATCTAGAGATATAAAATTTCCCCTAGGAACTGCTTTGTCTATATCCCATAAATTTTGTTACATTGTCTCATTATTGTCATTCTCTTAAATGAAATTATAACTGTTTCTATGGTTTGTTGTTTCACCCACTCATTCTTTAGGATTAGATTATTTACTTTCCAATTAATTTTTGGTCTCTGCCCCCCTTTTTTTTGTGGCTGAGGCAATTGGAGTTAAGTGCCTTGCCCAGAGTCACATAGCTCGGAAGTGTAAAATATCTGAGATCAGATTTGAAATCAGGTCCTCCTGACTTCAGGGCTGGTGCTCTATCTACTGTGCCACCTAGCTACCCCTATTTTCCCCTTTATTACATCTAATTTGTATTGCATTATGATCTGAAAAGGATACATTTATTATATGTGCCTTTCTTTATTTGATTCCTTTTTTTGTTTTTATGCCCTAATACATGATCAATTTTTGTGTAGGTTCCATGTAAAGCTAAAAAAAAAAAAAAAAAAAAAAAAAAAAAAACCATATTCCTTTCTGTCCCCATTCAATTTTCTCCAAAGATCTATCATATCTAACTTTTCTAAATTATATTTACTTCCTTAACTTTTTTCTTCTTTATTTTGTGTTTCAATTTATCTTGTTCTGATAGAGGGAGGTTGAGATTCCCCCACTGATTGAGTTTTGCTATCTATTTCTTCTTGCGACTCTCTTAACTTCTCTAGAAATTTGGATGCTAATACCACTTGGTACATATATGTTTAGTATTTGATATTACTTCATTTTCTATGGTACCTTTTAGCAAGATGTAATTCCCTTCCTTTTTCTTTTAATTAGATGTATTTTTGCTTTTGCTTGATCTGTCATCAGGATTGTTTTCTTTTTTCTTTTCTTTTTTTTTTTTTTTAGACTTCAGCTGAAGCATAATAGATTCTGCTCTAGCCTTATACCTTTCCTCTGCATGTATTGTTCTACTTTTAAAACAACATATTGTCGCATTCTGGATTTTAATCCAGTCTGCTATCCACTTCCATTTTATGGGAGAGTTCATCTCATTCACATTCACAATTAAAATGACTAACTCTGCATTTCCTGCCAGCTCATTTTCCCCAAATTATACTTTTCTCTCCCCTTTTCCCTTTTCCTTCCTCACCAGCATTTCTCTTCTGACCACTACCTCCCTCTATCAGCCCTCCCTTTTTTTAATCCCTCCCCCCTTTCTTATCCCTTTCCCCTCCTACTTCCTTATAGTGTGAGACAATTTCTCTATCAACTAAATTTGAGCCAAATCAGATGATTTTAAGGTTCAGACAATACTTATCCCCTCTCCCCTCTTTCCCTCAACTATAATAGGTCTATTTTGCCTCTTCTATTCAGAGGGTTGATCTAGATTTGATTCTGAGGGAAATCAGAAAAGCTCAGGCAAAGTCTCTGCTATCTTGGCTCCACCCCACCCTTATAATCTTAAGAAAGTATTTTTGTAACTTCTTGATGGTCTTTCTTCTCTGAAGATGTATGCTAGTGGGAGGACAGATTGGTGTGACCAGGCTAGTCTAGTTATGTATATATCTATGCATGAATCCTTAAAAGCTTTAAGGAGATAAGTGTATACAAATAATAATAACAATAAGAAGGCAATAAAAACTTCATTACTCACTGAGCTAATGTGGATATAGGATCAAATAACAAAATGAAACAAATTTAATTTTATATGTATATGCCTAAACTAGTGTGTTCTGTGTAAAATCTATTAAATTTAGAGAAATATCTGGATCAATTCTAGACTTAGCAAGCTATAATTCCTAATGTCATGTGTAAAACTTCATAGGATATGCTTGTCAAACAAATAGCTAATACTTATCATTCCAATTGACACAGTAGTAGGTGGTGTTGGTTAATATCATAATTGTAAGTCTCCCTTGTAATATCAACAACTTTGGAATTCCTTAAGATTAATTAATGTTTTTATAGTAAGACTAGTAGCCCAAAGTTCTATGAACATCTGTTTGCTAGTTTCATGAAGGAGTTGACTATCTTTTTTAGTTGTAATTTATTGGTATTCATCAAACTTAAAATAACTTTATTTTTAGTTCAGCTTACAGTATTTTACTTCTCAAAAACTTTGTCTTATTTTTATTTGTTTTCTAATTGAAATTCTCTAAAATAGACTGATATTGCCAATCTGGCAAAATACAAGCTTCAAGGATATACTTCATTTTGAATCAGATTTTTCAACATGTGTCAAAAACCAAATGACTCAATGAGAATATTCAGTTCTGTAACACTTTTTAAAAAAAATACTTCAGACAAATAAAGCCCATATATAGCTTTTTGGGAGGAGAAAAAATACTGGACCTGAAAGCTGAAGTTTGGATCCCTTTTAGCTCTGGCAGTAAAAATCAATGGTAACTAAATATAGGTTTTGTCAAGGAAAAACAATTGGCTTTGCAATTCGAGGATCTGGGTTCAAATACCACTTCTTGCATTTACTTGGGTATCAGTTTCCTTACCTAAAAAATGAAGGGATTGAAAATATATCTTAAGTCTCTAAATCTATCCTATCAGTAAAGTAGATCTTTTGTAAAATCCAAAATGCTCAGGGATTGTAGGTGATGAAAACTCTTCCTTTAATATCACCAAGTCTCAAAGGCAAATCTACAAGATAATACAGAAATAAGTAGAGTATTTTTTTTTAATTTTTATTTTTTATTTAAATATTTACTTTATATTGACAACATTATTCCTTGCACTCGTTTCTTTTCCTATTTTTTCCCCCTCCCTCCCTCTATCCCCTCCCCTAGATGGCAAGCAGTCCTTTGTATGTTGGATATGTTGCAGTATATCCTAGACACAATATATGTTTGCAGAACCGAACAGTTCTCTTGTTGCATAGGGAGAATTGGATTCAGAAGGTATAAATAACCCGGGAAGAAAAACTAAAATGCAGATAGTTCACATTCGTTTCCCAGTGTTCGTTCTTTGGGTGTAGCTGCTTATGTCCGTCATTTATCAATTGAAACTTAGTTAGGTCTCTTTGTCAAAGAAATCCACTTCCATCAAAATATGTCCTCATACAATATCGTTGTCGAAGTGTATAATGATCTCCTGGTTCTGCTCATTTCACTTAGCATCAGTTCATGTAAGTCTCGCCAGTCCTCTCTGTATTCATCCTGCTGGTCATTTCTTACAGAACAATAATATTCCATAACATTCATATACCACAATTTACCCAGCCATTCTCCAATTGGTGGGCATCCATTCATTTTCCAGTTTCTAGCCACTACAAATAGGGCTGCTACAAACATTTTGGCCCATACAGGTCCCTTTCCCTTCTTTAGTATTTCTTTGGGATATAAGCCCAATAGAAACACTGCTGGATCAAAGGGTATACACAATTTGATAATTTTTTGGGCATAATTCCAGATTGCTCTCCAGAATGGTTGCATTCGTTCACAACTCCACCAGCAATGCATTAGTGTCCCAGTTTTCCCGCATCCCCTCCAACATTCATCATTATTTTTTCCTGTCATCTCAGCCAATCTGACAGGTGTGTAGTGGTATCTCAGAGTTGTCTTAATTTGCATTTCTCTGATCAATAATGATTTGGAACACTCTTTCATATGAGTGGTAATAGTTTCAATTTCATCCTCTGAAAATTGTCTGTTCATATCCTTTGACCATTTATCAATTGGAGAATGGCTTGATTTCTTATAAATTTGAGTCAGTTCTCTATATATTTTAGAAATGAGGCCTTTATCAGAACCTTTAACTTGTGAAGATGTTTTCCCAGTTTGTTGCTTCCCTTCTAATCTTGTTTGCATTAGTTTTGTTTGTACAAAGGCTTTTTAATTTGATGTAATCAAAATTTTCTATTCTGTGATCAGTAATGGTCTCTAGTTCATCTTTGGTCACAAATTTCTTTCTCCTCCACAAGTCTGAGAGATAAACTATTCTATGTTCCTCTAATTTATTTATAATCTCGTTCTTTATGCCTAGGTCATGGACCCATTTTGATCTTATCTTGGTATATGGTGTTAGGTGTGGGTCCATGCCTAATTTCTGCCATACTAATTTCCAATTATCCCAGCAGTTTTTATCAAATAATGAATTCTTTTCCCAGAAGTTAGGGGCTTTAGGTTTGTCAAACACTAGATTGCTATAGTTGACTATTCTGTCTTGTGAACCTAACCTTTTCCACTGATCCACTAATCTATTTCTTAGCCAATACCAAATGGTTTTGGTGACTGCTGCTTTATAATATAATTTTAGATCAGGTACAGCTAGGCCACCTTCATTTGATTTTTTTTTTCATTAATTCCCTTGAGATTCTCGACTTTTTATTGTTCCATATGAATTTTGTTGTTATTTTTTCTAGATCATTAAAATATTTTCTTGGAAGTCTGATTGGTATAGCACTAAATAAATAGATTATTTTAGGGAGTATTGTCATCTTTATTATGTTCGCTCGGCCGATCCAAGAGCAATAAGTAGAGTATTTTAAGGGAAAAAAATTATCAAAAAATACTTGTTACTAATGAAGGTGGCCTAGCTGTACCTGATCTAAAGCTATATTACAAAGCAGCGGTCACAAAACCATTTCATATTGGCTAAGAAATAGACTACTTGATCAGTGGAATAGGTTAGGTTCACAGGACAAAATAGTCAATAACGATAGCAATCTAGTGTTTGACAAACCCAAAGATCCCAAGTTATGGGATAAGAATTCACTATTTGACAAAAGCTGCTGGGAAAATTGGAAATTAGAATGGCATAAACTAGAAATGGACCCATACTTAACACCGTATACCAAAATAAGATCAAAATGGGTTCATTATTTAGGCATAAAGAATGAAATTATAAATAAATTAGAAAAACATAGGATAGTTTACCTCTCAGACTTGTGGAGGAAGAAGGAATTTGTGACCAAAGAAGAATTAGAGATCATTATTGATCACAAAATGGAAAAGCTTGATTATATCAAGTTTAAAAGTTTTTGTAAAAACTAATGCAGACAAGATTAGAAGGGAAGCAATAAACTGGGAAAACATTTTTATAGTCAATGGTTCTGATAAAGGCCTCATTTCCAAAATATATAGAGAATTGACTCAAATTTATGAGAAATCAAGCCATTCTCCAATTGATAAATGGTCAAAGAATATGAACAGACAATTTTCAGATGATGAAATTGAAACTATTTCTACTTATGTGAAAGTGTTTCAAATTATTTTTGATCAGAGAAATTCAAATTAAGACAACTCTGAGATACCACTACACACCTGTCAGATTGGCTAAGATGAACGGAAAAGATGATGATTGTTAGAGGGGATGTGAGAAAACTGGGTCGCTGATGCATTGTTGGTGGAGATGTGAATGGATCCAACCATTCTGGAGAGCAGTTTGGAACTATGCTCAAAAAGTTATCAAAGTGTTCATACCCTTCGACCCAGCAGTGTTACTACTGGGCTTATATCCCAAATAGATACTAAACAAGGGAAAGGGACCTGTATGTGCAAAAATATTTGTGGCAGCCTTTTTTGTAGTGGCTAGAAACTGTAAATTGAATGGATACCCATCAATTGGAGAATGGCTGAATAAATTATGGTATGTGAATGTTATGGAATATTATTCTTCTGTAAGAAATGACGAGCAGGATGAATATAGAGAGTCTTGAAGAGACTTACTTGGAGAGACAACTGATGCTGAGTGAAATGAGCAGAACCAGATCATTATACACTTTAACAACAATACTGAATGAAGATCAATTCTGATGGAAATGATTATCTTTGCCAATGAGAGGATCCAATTCAGTTCCAATTAGTCAGTGATGAACAGAACCAGCTACATCCAGCTAAAGAACACTAGGAAATGAATGTGGATTGCTTGCATTTTTGTTTTTCTTCCCAGATTATTTTCACCTTTCTAAATCCAATTTTTTTTTGGTATGTTATATTTAAATTATACTTTAACATGTTTAATATGTATGAGACTGCCTGCCATCTAGGGAAGGGGGTATAGGGAAGGAAGGGAAAAGTTGGAACAGAAGTGATTGCAAGGGTCAATGTTGAAAAATTATCCATGCATATAACCAATAAAAAGCTATAATAATAATAAAAACACTTGTTACTTTAATAATTCATAGTTATTAGAGTCCATTGATGTAGATATTCTCTTCAGTGATACAGCTTTTGACACTTTCCATATGTTAGCTTCATGCAAGATTGCAATCAAAACAAATCCATAACCCACTTGCCATTCTTTTTGCAATTCATTTCTCTGGATAAGTCCGGGGACAACAGACAAAATCCCAGGTCCATTTTGGAAATTTTTTCACCTTGATGGAACTACGTTGTGCCAATATTTTAAAAGCTTTGTTTTTGAGACCCTAAGAGCATTTTATACAATGATAAGGCATTAAGATAGGACTTCGGTGGCATATAAGTATTAAGTAAGGAGTTATTAAACTATTCAAAGATGAATATGAGAAAGTTCTTAACTTCAAGGAGTTTGAAGGCTAATAAAATAATAGTTAATATAGGACATAATCTTATGAATTAATAAATCTAAAAACAATGAGTAGAGAGTTGAGTGATCTGTAAAATACCATATCAGTTACTGAAGGAGATGTTGGCATATGATTGACAGTCTAATGACATCTGCCAGGACGGGAGTGACAAGTAATTTTGTCTTTATCTCTTGACTATTTTCAGGTACCTGGCCTCTGATCACATTAAAATTCCCCAGATTTTCAGCTCCTATTGCTATCCCCAGATCTTGTAAATTCAAGTAAATTAACAATATTAAGGATATCTTTGCAAGAAAATTGGTTTCTCTTTCCCAATCTAAAAAAATGCCAAATCTAGAGTAATTTTTCTGGTTTCTGGATCCTCACTAGGAATGTGGTATGGGTAGGGAAATTATTTTTCTCCTCACTGTAGTCCATCCTACACACTATTACCAAAGTAATTTTCCTTAAGGTATGTCAGATAACTTGACTCCCCGACTCAACCAATTCCAGGGGTTTCCTATTGGTTCTCTGATAAAATAAAAATGTACAAATGTCTTTGTTAAGTTTAAAAAAAATAAAAACCTTACACTAGTATACAATCTTTCAGTCTCCTTTATTTCCCTCTATTTATCTTTCATCCAACTAAGCTGGCCTTCTCTCTATTCCTCACACACAATATTTCATCTCTCCTCTCCTGTCTTTTCACTGCCCAGTGACCATACTTGGAAAGCACTCCCTTAATTTTCTCATAGAGTGCTTCTCTTCTTTTACAATGCAGCTTAGCAATATCTTTTACAAGAGGCTTTTCCTGATTTTCCCAGATGCTAAGTCCCTCCCTCTCAGATAACCTTTTAATTAAACTGCTTTGAATGAATTTGTATTTATTAGCCATATTTATACTTCATATATTTTATATGTACTTGCTGTCTTCCTCATTTGAATCTAAGTTCCTTATGAAGATGGGATTGTGTCCTCAGTACTGGTGTCCTCAGAGTCTTGCACAAAACAAACACCTAATACAATAGATTGATTATCTATTAAAAGGACAACTATTTGTTCATATTCACTGAGTAGTTAATTGTTATAATAGATTAAAATAGCATGCTTTAAAATTTGCAAAACACTTTATTTAAACCATCTATTGATTCTTACAAAAAACAAACAAGCAAAAACATGTGGAGTGGATAATTTTAAGAGAGGAGAGTATCTGAAACTATGATTTCATTGCCTTAGGGAATTCCTAATGAAACTCTCTATACTAATTTAGATCAGCAACAACTCTTCAATGTACAGTCTTAGAGATTTTCTTGGGGGCACTGAGAGCTTAAATGAATTGCCCATTATGACTAGTGTCAGAATATTATGATTACTATATTTCTACCCAAGTCAGCTAGACTCCAATACTTAACCTCTGTTGACTACATAATCTCTGAGGTCCTACACTTGTGATGTTGTCCATTTGATTGACAAGGAAACTGAGGTTCAAAATAATTAAAACAATTGGGAAGCAACAGAGCTGGAGTCAAACAGTAACCTCTAATGATTATATGTTAGAGAATTTTCCCACTATACCATGTTTTCTCTGCTCAATCCATCTATTTTAGAACACTGGCTATCTTCTGCTGAGTACCTTATTGATATAGGAAATATTAGTCCCCAAATTACTTCAAAGAGCAATTTAAATTTCTGGACAGGAGGTAGCTTTGGATTTCTGAGCCTATTTAGGCTTCATCAGGAAAGTTCCTTCATTATTTTGATAAATATATATAGTGATGAACCTTTGTTTTGGATATTGATGATTTGTCCCTCTGAAAAGAATAGAGATGGCATAAAAGAGTTATTGCAATCTTCTTACAAAGCCCTTAGGGCAACGAGGGAAAACTGTAGGCCTACATGCATATCTGTGGTGAGACATTTGTCATAATGTAAAGTGTTGTTTCTCAAAGTTTGTTCCCTTCCAAGAGAGTCCAAATCATATTATGTATGTGGAAGATCCCATAAGATTCTGGGGGAAAAGATAAGATGTATTGGAAAACAAATAGAATTATATTTGGCTTTCTGTATTTTGTGTGGAGTGGAATAAAGTCCACAACATTTACATTGTTACCTCTAATGCTTGTGCAGAATCCTGAGATTTGTTTTCTGTGTTTGGGTCTGGAAATACAGGCACAAATTATATAAGCTGTATTTGGAGATTTCTTTTAGATAATTCTAAATGAAGGGGGGCGGAGTGGGGGAGAAGAAAACTGTTTTATTTTTGTCTTTGTATTCCAAAAGCCTAGTTCATGCTAAATAGTAGACACTATCAGTGCTTGTTGACTGTCAATTGAGAGCCATTTTGAAGTATCAAGCCATGGAAATAATAGATTCTAAAAAAGAATGCAATCTTAGACACAATCTTGTAAAGGTCTGTTATATAAATAAAGAAACTGAAGCACAAAGTGCTTCTAAATCTATGGTTATATAGATAAAAAGTGGCAGTACCTGAATTTAAACCTTGATCTTCTGACTCCAAATTATGTTTTTATTTTTACTATATAACTGGAACTGTTTTTACTATATAACTATATAATGCTAATTTTTGCCATTTAAGTAATTTTTGCCATCAAAGTAAATCTTGCCATTTAAGTAGCAAAAGCTATCATTTAAATATATGCTTTTCTTATATTTGTTTATCTTAATGTTACCTTAAGCTTCTAAAGTAGTCATTACTTGATTTTCTGCATGTATGTATATATACTATCGCAGGTTGTCTCCAATTGTCTTAAGAGGATATTGCCAAATTGTCAAAATAAATGACAAAGCATAGTTATAATATGCTTTAAAATTTAACATACATACAGCCATTTTATTAAGAAGAAATGATGCATATTCAATAAAAAAACATTATATTAAGGCAAAAATAGGTTGAGAATCATTGTCTTAGAGATTGGGATCTGTATCTTACTTTGATGTAGATCAAAATGATACCATCTAAAGAACGATGTCTGTAATTGATTCTCCATTTTTCACAACTTCAAACTCTCAAGAGACCACCTTAGTTTTTAACTTAGATCAAGACCTTATTTAGTCTTATTGTCTTTTCTGTCTCTATACATATTCTATGATTTTTGGCTCTTGCCAACTAGAAAGAGGCACCCTTAGAGGCACTAAGTGGGTAAAACTTTAGGACTTGTGATTAGGAAGACCTAAATTTCACATTCAGATTTAAACATTGACTAGTTGTATGCCCTAAGGAAAGTTCTCTTATAAGAGAACAACATTGGAGACAGTATAATTCCAGAACCCCTGGGGATCTGGTTGGCAATGTTATGTATTGCAGGAAATGCTGCTTAAATTCATAAGTTTTGTGTTGGGCTCTGCTTCCACCTCTTTTTTTTTGAGAGGGAGAGGATAAGGAAGGCTAACATTTACCACATGAATATTCATTTAGAGGGCATTTATTAGTAAAAACATCAAGGATTGGATAGGAAAAACTGTCTCTCTAGTCTTATCTCCTCAAAATCAGAAAAACAATAACAAAAAGGATTTAAAAAATGAATAGACAACAATGAGGGAGATTTATGACTATTGCTAAGAGAGAAAGAAAAGCTATAATTCAGAGGAAGGGAAGATGACCATAAAAGAAATCACAATAATATTAAAACTTAAAATAATTTGTTCCCTACATTGTTCTAGAAATCTGCTGTCAAGAGGCTTTTAGGAATGAGACAGTGGGATGGTGTAGGAAAGAACTGGATGGAATAATGCATCATAGGGAAGAAAGGTATAAGGGATTCTATGTGGTTTTTGAAAGTTGACCATAAGGTACTCCTTACTTCCATAAAGGATGAAGGAAAAGATCAAGCATTTATTAAATCCCTGTTATGGACCAAATAATATCTCATTTGAATATCGCAGCACTGAGTTAGGTATTTGTATTATCTCCATTTTGTAACTGATTGAACTGGGACCACTATAACTAAACAAAGCCACATGTGTCAATAAAGATTCTCAGAAATATCTTTGAAAGTTGAGATCCCTACAGAATGTTATCTGATTCCATCCCTGTACAAGACAAGGTAGAATGAGGTCACAAATGAAGCATAGGTTTGAGAAGTAAAGGGTTCAAGAAAGAACCCTGTTTTACATTTCTTCTTACTCTCCTCTCTTACAGATTCAATATAAATGCTAAGGAGACACCAAAGATATTCCTTCTTATTGTTGGTTGATAGATTGACAAAGCAAAAATCTATTGAAATAAATGAAAAATTCAAATATTTATTGGAAAAATGGGAGTGGGTTAAGTGGACACTCTTTATTTTTTATAGTTTTGCTCTTTTGGAACTTCCATACAAGGCTATGTCATTCTTAATGAATGTATCTTTGTTATCCATTTCTGAAAGAATGGCTTAATGAAAAGGTACTACTTTAATATTTGAATGAATATTTGAATGAATGAACAGTTTTAAGTGTTTTTGTATCATAATCTTATTGCCTTTTTTTTCACTGTTAGAATCTCTCTAAAATACAAAGGAAACTATAGTTGTTTGTCAGTAATTGGATGTCATATCCAAGTGGTGGGTGGATATGGTTTTCAACTCTATTGAAGTTTTCCAGGACTCCTCTTTAGGCAGAGAAAATCAGTTGATGAGATTTGCCATTTATGTTGTGATCAAAACCTTACGAAATTCAGTAAAACTATGTTATGCTCAAATTAATAAAATCCATTCTCTAACACTACCACCCACCAAAATAAAACAAATCAAAAAGAAAATAGCCACAGAAGAATAAAAATAAAGCAACCCACATTATACTGGCATTTTCTTCATTCCTTCTATTACTTGCATATGGTATTTTTGTGGCAAGTAAAACTGCCTCATTATTATTTCTCTCCTGAGAAGAAAGGGACAAGGCAAAAGGAAAAGACAACAGTCGGCTTCTACCTTTGCCTAAAACTGCAGCGTATTTTATTGTTTCCCTTTAGCTTTAACTGGGTTTCTACCAAAAAAAAAAAAAAAAAAAAGAGTGGGTTTGTCTTTCTTTTTTTAATTTTAGGTTGTGGGATAGTTTGAGTTTGAGGTTGGAAAACCATATTTTAATAGAGAAAATAGGATTTGGCATCAAGAAACTTGAGTTCTGGCCACAACTCTTTTTATAACACATTGTCACTTTGGACAAGTGATTTCATCTCTCCAGAGGAAAGATTCTCATCTGTAAAATGAAATGAAGAATAAACTAAATGATTATGTAGGTTTTTCTTGTTCAAACAGTTCATACCTCTCTATAGAGTTGGGCAAAATAGAGAATTCCATTTAAGAATAGATATTGACTTTGGATAATAATGTTTATTGCTGAATATATTTGGCAAGGCAAATTGAGGGAGTGGAGTACATAATATATGCAAAGTGCTTATCATAACTTTTTGGAACAGAGACTGTCTCTTTTAAAGCAATGTTTACATGCAGCAAATACTTTCTATCCTGCCTTCTTAGTCTTCACTCATCTTAGTAAATTTTTTTGTTTGTTTTTGATGGAGAGGAGTGCAAAGGATGGGGGGAAATGGGCATTCAGTTATCTTATTTATAAACTCTAATCATTAAACTGGGTGAAGGGAAAGAAGGTCACAATGTGCTGTTCATGCAGCTTCTATTTCTGTTTTAATCATGTTCCATAAGTACCATTACACTTTGCAATTGCATAGGATTACAAATTCTTGGTTTCTGGCATTTCTCTTGGATGGCTTGACATGAACAAAAAATCAAGCAGAGTATCTGGAAAAGGTCAATAGTTTATAACTTTTTATTGTTTGAACAATAATAACTTTGCAATTTCAATGAAGTTTTACATTGTTACTATCCATCAGTCTGAAGAATGTCTTTCCTCAATGAGTCACAGAACAAAATAAAAATAAAAGTCATTCAGCCCTTTTAGTGATTCTTTTCTATTCCAGAAAATAGTTTAATGAGTTTCATGTTGGACTGTTCTGAACATAAGGTCATTCTCTCCTCCCTTATGCTATTTCCTTTTTAAAATACTAGTTTCTAAGACTTAAATCCTTTATAAAGCATTTGTGATTTATATCCTTGTTAAAAAAAAAAAAGTTATAGATACATTTTCCACACTTTAGGTCACCTTTTGTGACATATTGGAATTTCATACAAATCTTTACAATTTACACATGAAGAAGCAGGCACTCAGATGTTAACCAATTTGAATCAGTTAAGTCAAGGTTGTATGAAAGACCAGAACAGCTGATGGAAAAGCAGAAAATTTAATCAACCAGTCAGTAGTATGATCATTTCAAGATTCAAAGGAACTGTTTGACAGTTTACTTTAAAATCTAAATTGATAATTTATTTCTGCATTAGTTTTTTTTCCTGGTTACAATTTTCCTCTCTTCCTCTTATAGCCCAACTCCTGTAATGTTCTGGAGGTCTCAGGACCAGCTTTGTTCTCAGCAAAGTAATCACTATGAGAACAGTCAGGAATGAAGTCCAAAAGTCTGAACTAGAGAACTCACATGCTAAACTAGATAATCCTTGTCTTATCAATTCCACTGAGTTAATACCTTGTTTAAATCAATCATACTGAGCTTTAAGTATATTTCTCCAAAGTTCCTACTCTTTACAAACTCCCAATGATCCACTCACTTTTCCCATCAACAACAAGAACAACATACAAATATACAGCAATCTGTTAAGTTCAGCGATTTTGCTGGCAAAATGTATGCATGACTGGCATCTCAAGTTTCTATCTCTGCTCTTTGTAATTATGACTACCAAAGAAACTACAGTTCCTCATCTCTCCAAGAAAAGAGAGAGATCCATCTTATCTGGATTCAAGATTAGTCATTTCAATTGCAAAATGCAGCTTCATTTTAATAAAATTTACACTTAAATTATTTTTTGTTTATATGTTGTTTCAGTCTATTTTTCATTATTTGAGGCATGTATATTGCCATTCTAGTTCTAGTTATATCTCTTTATATAGGCTACCCCATTTACCATGAATTCTTTATATTTGCAGTTTTTTCTGGTATAATAGTATTCTATTACAAAGCAAAATTAGTAAATTTTCCCCTAAAACCTTCCCTTCTTCAGACAACTAAGGGGTATAGCAGATAAATCATCGATCATGGAGTCAGGGAGAACAGAGTTCAAATACAGCCTCAGATTTTAAATAGTTTTGAGACCTTGGGTAAATTACATAATCTCCATTTGCCTCAGTGTATAACAAGGGGTAATAATAATACCTACCTCACAAGTTTGTTTTGAAGACTAAGTGAAATAATATGTGTAGAGTTTTTTGTATGCCACATTGCCTAGAACTTAATAAATGCTTTATCTCTTCATTCCTCCTCCAATTTCCTTGTTATCTGTACCATTCTTTTAATCACCTTGTTTTACAACAATAGTGTCATCTTTGACTCCTCATTCACAGCTCCTCCAATATAAAGTCTTTTGTGAAATCTTTCATTTCTACTATGACACCATCTCCTGTACATCCCCTTTTCTCCCCTCACACAACCATCACATTTGTACAGACACTTTATGCCTCTTACCTGGACTATAGCAATACCTTTCAAAATATTCCCCCTTTCTTAAATCTCTCCTCACTCCAATCCATCTCTCACTAGATTGCAAGTGAATTTTCCTAAAGCACAGGTATACTGCATACCCTCCAGAAAAGTCCAGTGATTCTCTAATAACTTGAACAAAATATAAAATCTTCTATTTAGCATTTAAAACCCTTTAGAAACTTACCCTATCCTATTTTTTCTTGGCTTTTTATTTTTTATCTTTTATGTTAGTCCATACAACTGTACTGACACCCTTGCTGCTCCTTGAACATGAAAGGATATTTATACTGTACCTTTTCATTGGTTTTTACTTATTCCTGGAATATTATTATTTTTTTCTTCTACCTATTAATTTCCTTAAAATCCTATAAGACTCAGCTTAAATCTCAGTTCTGCAAATGGCCTTTCCTAATAACCTTAACATCTAGTATCTTCTTTTTTGTCTTCCATCTACTCTTCAATTATCTTGCATATACATAAATGTTTACATATTGTTTCCCTCTTCAGAATGTAAGCTCCTTAAGGGCAAGTATTATGATTTTGCTTTTGTATTCCCAGCTTAATACAATGCTTGGCACACACACACTCAAACTTATGGACTTACTGAATTTCATATTCTGTTGTATAATCAGCAAATCAACGAATACGTTTATTTCTGAGTTTTCTTTTTTGTTTTTGCTATAACAAATATATCATGATGATTATATGGATTTATATGGGACCTTTCTATCTTTGACCTTCTTAGAAAGTGGAATAATGGGATTTGTGTCTCAAACTTTTAACTAGTAGTTTTGTTTACTTATGTATTCAAAGGAACAGCTTGACAGATTCATTTAAAAATGAACTAAATGTTTATTTTGGCATGATGTGATAGTCATGAAAAATGGAGGGCTTTGAATCCAAACTATTTTTCCTACGTTCTTTATTTAGATATATAACTTCCTAGTACTCTTTGCATGCCATGATAGTAGCAATCTTATCTTATTTCTAGTACTTTTCTAGTTTATTTTTCTAGTTTCTAGTACTAATTTCTAGTACTTTTTCCTCTTAATAAACTTTGATTATCATATTTTAATAGCTTCTAAGTGTATTTCATTGATTTTTTGCATATTATTTGGCAAGATACTAAGAAAATAATGACAAATAGTAATAATAAGAAAGAAATATAATTACAAGGAAAAGGTAAAAAGTAGCAGTCACATGATAACTGGCTACTTTGTGGCAATATAGTTTTTAGATTTGACATATTTATTGAACGTAAACAATTAATTTTTGCCACCAAGGTATATATATATATATATATATATATATATATATATATATATATATATATATATATATATAAGCCTGGCATCTGGAGAGTGTTATCCACAATTCTGAAATAAATATCCCTCTGCCTCCTAGCTTTCCCGAACTCATTCCAATCCGCTTAAATCTTGCTTTCTGTAAAAGGGGGAAGAAGCTCCCTCAATGCTATTTATTCCTTTATTCTGATATTAGATAGAGAGATATAGATATAAATATGTATATATACATATATATTGTGTATATACATATACATACATACATATGTGTGCATATCCACATTTGTTTCCATGAGACCATAAGCTTCCTGAAGGCAAAGACTGTTTTAACCTCCTTTGAATTCTCAGCATTTAGAACAGCATCTAGATATACTAAGTGCTTGATAAATGCTTGATGCCTAAATAAATTCATGCCATTAATAGCTGTTAAGAATGAAAAGCTAAAATCAAAACTTAGATTGCAATATTGTTTTCAAGCAAAGGTAAAAACTCTACAGGAGCAAGCTTGTTAAAATTTACAGTATTCCCTTTACAGACTCAATTCCCAACCATTCCCCTCCTAAAAAAAAGATAATTGAATATGTTTTTTGAAATAAAAACTCAACTGAAACACCAAGTTAATTTTCTTCTAGTCTTTTTGTCTCAAACCCACTTTTTTCCCCATTCAAAAATGAATGAACACTATCTTCATATGAAGATGATGGAAACATTAATAGTTAACTAACAAAATATATATAACTAGATTGACTTCATAGTGTGATTGGTGCTAGTTCTCCAGAACCATTGAGGATTTTCAGGGTATAAAATGTAATTTTCCCCTTGTCTACTCTAATTTCCAATTTTACTTTCTCTGGAGAGATTCCCTTTCTTCTCATGGACAACAATCCTAGCAGAATAAAAAAAAAAAAAAAAAAAAAAAAAAACAAGAAAATTAAAGGATAGACAGCTTCCTACTCACACCAGCCTAACAAAGCATTCCCACCCCAAGGTGGCAGGGACACAAAGGTAGCTTTCATTCTAAGGAAAGACTTTTTTCATTACTCTTCTTATGCTAATAAAACCAGGAGGGAAGCACCTGGACTGTAAATCATGATTGAATCTTTGATGGATAACTTCAATTCTTTTCAGGGTGAGTTTCTTTTTAGACATCATCATCTCATCTTACCTTTTTAATCTCCTCTAAGCATGTGTTCTTGGATTTCTCCTTTTGTGCATTTTTGTTCAGATAAGCTTTTTTCATTACCAAGTATTCTTTGGGGTTTTATGCTTCTGAACACATGTACTTGCGATATAATCTTCTCATAATATCTCTTCCCTGAATTCTGAAGAAGTCACTTGGCCTTTCCTTTTTTTCCCCTCCATGCACCTGCTCTTTAACTGCAGAATCAATTAGAGACAATTTTATTTCAGTAATTATTCCTACTGCTTCTCTGAACTTAGTACCTCTACTATATGATCTAAATTAATATTGCCTAGAAGACCTAATGATATTGAGTTTCTGGCAGGGAGTAAACTCAGTATTGTCAAATGTTGGCAAAGCAGATATTGTAATTTGCGAAGTATCCAGTTGTGCTGCTGTTTTTTTTTCCCACTCCTACAATAGTTTCATATTCATTGACTTATCCCTTGCAACATGTGGGGGGGAAATGAATATAAATATAAAAAAATTAAGTCCAGAATGGAAAACCATTTGGACAAGAATGAAAATTTTTTTGTACTTTCAACAATTTTTGTTCTAATGGACAATGTGTTAATAATTTTGTGACTTTTCCAGTTATCCCCTTCTTTTGAATGTACTGATTTTTTATTTGTTTTTAAGACTATCATCGTAGAACAACTAAAGCAATCAGAAGTCTTCAGCAGGGGATACTGTATCCATAGCCTATAATTAAGTTTCTTTAAGAAATCTGGTTATTCAGTTCTAATTGTTCAGTGATAAAGAGAGCCATTCTACGTCCAGAGAGAAGACTGTGGTAACTGAGTGTGGTTCATAACATAGCATTTTCACTCTTTTTGTTTGCTTGCATTTTATTTTGCTTCTCTTTTTTTCTTGTGTGGCACGATAATTGTATAAATATGTATACATATATTGGATTTAACATATATTTCTACCATGTTTAACATATGTTGGAGTACTTGCCAACTAGAGGAGGGAGTAGTGGAAAGGGGGGAAATTGTAACACAAAGTTTTGCAAAGGTTAATTTTAAAGAATTATCCATGCATACGTTTTGAAAAATAAAAAGCTTTAATTAAAAAAAATTGTTTATTCAGCTACCTTGAAATACAATTTTCATCCTCTACTTTATTTTACCTTCTCTTTTCTTAAAGCTATTAGTTTTCTTCTACTTTTCTTCTGCTATGTGAGTCTTCAAATAAAACAAAATATGGTATATTGCTTCTTATATTTTTAGTATGTGGTCATACTCTGCATTCAAAGTAATCAAATAAATTTGATAGTTTCCAAATAGACTATTTTTCCTAAAAGGGGCATAATTTATTTGCCATGATGATCAGAGAGGACAAAATGAAGGAACATAGCAATTAACAGTGAATTAAAATGTGTTTGGAAAGGACTTTAAAAATAATTTAGACTAATTCTGGCCTTTAAAAAATATTTGAAACCATGTTAGAAAGATGAATCTCTATCCTCTGTGTAAGACCTTCCTATGCTTCCACTTTGGTAATCTACTTTATTGCTAAACCATCCTCATCATTGCTTTGTTCTCCATTTTAACTAACATTTAGCCTATACCAACTTCCTCTTATTCACTTTATTACTGAAGATAAAACAGAACTCATCTTCAGTCATCCTTTAGAGCTATCATTACTGTATTGGAGATTGTTGGTTGTCCTTCATCCTCAAAGAGGACCATGGCATCAAAGAGGTGATGTCATAATATGCAAGTGAATTGGATTTAAGTGTGGGAAAGCTGTGCAAAGTCACCAGCCTCACTTTTTCTTCCAGAGCCATCTGGGTCCATTGGCAAGATGTAGATCAGGATGACTGGAGATGGCGCTGGATGTAATGGAAGACTTTGATTTTTTAAACCCAAGGTCTTTAACAGGTCTCAGTTTGACTGAGGCTGCACCTAATCAGTGATTAAGGCTAGGTATGAAATGAGGGTGAGAATGGCCTCTTTTATCAGGAAAAAAAAAAAGCAGCAAGAAGAAAACAAAGAAAGAAGAAAAAAAGAAAAAAGGAAGGAAGGAAGGAAGAAGAGAAAGAAAGAGAGAGAGAGAGAGAGAGAGAGAGAGAAAGAAAGAAAGAAAGAAAGAAAGAAAGAAAGAAAGAAAGAAAGAAAGAAAGAAAGAAAGAAAGAAAGAAAGAAAGAAAGAAAGAAAGAAAGAAAGGAAAAAAATTATTAATCTGGGAGGGGAAGACTCTCAGGTTTTCTGAATAAAATAAAAATAAGTGCTATTTACAATCATTCTGAGCCAATCAGAGCCCACACAATGACAAAGTGGGATTAGGCCTGGGATCTATTGTTGCTCAATCATTGAAAAGCAGAGTGATTTGGGTTTAAAGTATGGTCCTAGTCCATAACCCTTAGCATGTTTTGTGAGATTTCAGTGATCAAAAAAATTTTTATAGCTTTTTATATACAAGATATATGCATGGGTAATTTTTCAGCATTGACAGTTGCAAAACCTTTTGTTCCAATTTTTCTCCTCCTTCCCCCCCACCCTCTCCTTCAAATGGCAGGTTGACTAATACATGTTAAATATGTTAAATACAATATATGTATACATGTCCATACACTTATTTTGCTGTACAAAAAGAATCGAACTTTGAAATAGTGTACAATTAGCCTGTGAAGGAAATCAAAAATGCAGGCAGAAAAAAATAGAAGGATCAGGAATTCTATGTAGTGGTTCATACTCATTTCCTGGAGTTCTTTCACAGGGTGTAGCTGGTTCAATTCATTACTGCTCTATTGGAACTGATTTGGTTCATCTCATTGTTGAAGAGGGCCATGTCCATCAGAATTGATCATCATATTGTGCATACCCTTTGATCCAGCAGTGTTTCTATTGGGCTTATATCCCAAAGAAATACTAAAGAAGGGAAAGGGACCTGTATGTGCCAAAATGTTTGTAGCAGCCCTGTTTGTAGTGGCTAGAAACTGGAAAATGAATGGATGCCCATCAATTGGAGAATGGCTGGGTAAATTGTGGTATATGAATGTTATGGAATATTATTGTTCTGTAAGAAATGACCAGCAGGATGAATACAGAGAGGACTGGCGAGACTTACATGAACTGATGCTAAGTGAAATGAGCAGAACCAGGAGATCATTATACACTTCGACAACGATATTGTATGAGGACATATTTTGATGGAAGGGGATTTCTTTGACAAAGAGACCTGAGTTTCAAGTGATAAATGACGGACAAAAGCAGCTACACCCAAAGAAAGAACACTGGGAAACGAATGTAAACTATCTGCATTTTTGTTTTTCTTCCCGGGTTATTTATACCTTCTGAATCCAATTCTCCCTAAGCAACAAGAGAACTGTTCGGTTCTGCAAACATATATTGTATCTAGGATATACTGCAACATATCCAACATATAAAGGACTGCTTGCCATCTAGGGGAGGGGGTGGAGGGAGGGAGGGGGGAAAAAAATCGGAACAGAAACGAGTGTCAACATAAAGTAATTATTAAATAAAAAATTAAAAAAAATATTTCTTTCATGATTGACAAATGAACAAATTCTTGAATAAATAAAGTCATATTTTATTTCTCTTGGGAAAAAAAAAGAATTGATCATCATATACTATTGTTGTTGAAGTATATAATGATCAGTGACCAAAATTAATATTCCTTTGGGTAGAGCACCCAGAGGTGCTTTATGTAGACAAAAGGATTGGAAGGGAAAGGGAAAGGAGAAAAAGAAGAAGGGGAGGTGAGGGGAGGAAGTGTACTTAGAAGGATTAAATTTAATTAGGATTGGGTGGTGTAAAGTCACCAGCATAACTTTCTCCTCCAGAGCCAGCTGAGTCCAGTGGCAAGATATAGATCAGGATTGCCCTGGATGCAGTGGGAAACATTGGTCTTATTAAACTAATGTCATTAACAGGTCTCAGTTTGGTTGAAGCAACTGATCGATTAATGATTGAGGCTAGGTAAGAAATGAGACAGAGAATAGCCTTTTTTGCCTAATCAACAACAACAAAAACAACAAAACTCACAATCTGAATATGTTGTTTACATGAAACATATTGAAACAGAGAGACAAACACAAGATTAAAATGAAAGGCTAGAACAAAATCAATTATAACTCAACTAAGCAAAAAAAAAAAAAAAAAAAAAGGCAGAAGTGGCAATCATGATCTCAATCAAGGGAAAAGCAAAAATAGACATCCTTCAAAAAGGAATATGCAGAAAAATTCTATCTTCTAAAAAGAATGATAGACAATGAAATAATATTGATGTTAAATATATACGCACCAAATAACATAGCATCATTTGTTAAAGGAAAAGCTAAATGAATTACAGGAAAAAAACAGAGAGTAAAACTATACTCAGTGGTGGACCTCAGCTTTCTCCTCTCAGAACTAGATAAATCTAAGGAGGAAATAAGAAAGAATTCAAGAACTTGAATAGAATATTAGAAAAGTTAGATATGATAAAACCTCAGGAAAAAACTGAATGGGGATAGAAAGTATACCTTTTTTTTTTTTTTTTCAGCTGTACATGCTTGGATATTTAAACAAAAATTTCCTATAAATTAGGTCATAAAAAACATCACAAATAAATCCAGAAAAGCAGAGGTATTAAATTAAATAAAATTAAATTAAATAAAGCAGACTACAATTAAATAAAATCACATTTAGTAAATAGCCAGGAAAGCATAGATTAAAAGTTAATTGAAAACTAAATAATTCAATCCTAAGGAATAAATGGACCAAAGAAAGAATTAATTATTTCATTAACCAGAATGACAATGAGACAATATTCTAGCATTTGTGACATGTGGTCAAAGAGTACATATTTCTCTCCCTAAAGGTAAACATGAGTATAAGAGAGAATTAGCACCTTAATGAATTGGATAACCTACATTAAAGAAAAAAAATTTAAATCATCAAACACCATGAAATTTAATCTGACTATCCACTTATAACTTATTCAGAAATGACTTCCACAATGGATTCCACTATTCTATATATTCATAATAATTTCATTTTTAAAAATGTATATCCTTGAATAGTGCCCAGTACTTTCTGATGAATATCTAGTGAAAGACTTCATTGTCATTTCATTTGAGGTTTCTGAATAGTTTACAAACTTTTGGCATATCATCCCTTACTTGAGAAACATAGTTTGTAATATAGCTTTTGCTATCACCTCTCTGCTTTCCTTTGCATTGGAACTACTCTATTTAATTTAGAATCTTATCAATTTCCTTATGGGATTTCCCTTTTTTGTTCTATAACAAATGTAGACATGTAAATATAGACATAATAGTATTTTTACAACTATATATATCATGATAGAAAATGCAATGTAAGATTACTAAACATCCAAGGAAATTATATTTCTTGTTAGTTTTGAACATATGGCAAAACCAATTTCCACTCCTTTAGTTGTTTCTCTAATAAGATCTTATCATTTTGAATCTAGCTGCAACTTTTTTCTCTTCAAGTTTTCATTTATAGCAAGAATTTCAAAATTGATATGATTTAGTACTTTAAGTAAAGTGTCCATGAATGATCACTGAATAAAGATGTCACATTTTAAAGTTTTGTGTGTGTGTGTGTGTGTGTGTGTGTGTGTGTGTGTGTGTGTTATAAAAACTATGTAACACTTAGTACCTGGAAGAGTCAGTCAGGAAATTTCAAACTCCCCCGAGCAGAACAAACAGAACAAAATTTTGCCTCAGGGTGATGAACATAGATTGATGAAAAACAAGTAAGATTTGGGGAGGAACAAAGGTCTTCCTTGGACAATCTGAGAAGACTTGATGAAAGATGCCAGGACAGAGCTTTTTTTTTTTAAATTAAAGTTTTTTATTTTCAGATCATATGCATGGATAATTTTCAACATTCACCCTTGCAAAATCTTGTGTTTCAAATTTTTCCTTCCCTTCTCCCTCACCCTCTTCCCTAGATAGCAAGTAATCCAATATATGTTAAACATATACAATTCTTCTATACATATTTTCACAATTATCATGTTGCACAAGAAAAATCAGATCAATAAGGAAAAAATGAGAAAAACAAAATTCAAGCACACAACAATAAAAAGAGTGAAAATATGATGTTGTAATCTACACTCAGTTCCCACAGTCCTCTCTTTGGGTGCACATGGCTCTTTTCATCACAAGACCATTGGAACTGGTCTGAATTGTCCCAGAATTGATCGTCATATAATCTTCTTGTTGCCATGTATAATGATCTCCTGGTTCTGCTCACCTCATTTAGCATGAATCCATGTAAATCTCTTCAGGCCTTTCTGAAATCATCCTGCTGATCATTTCTTATAGAACAATAATATTCTATAACATTCATAAGCCATAACTTATTCGGTCATTCTCCAGCTAATGGGCATCCACTCAGTTTCCAGTCACTTTTCATTTTTTTATGATGTTTTTGGAATACAAACCCAGTAGAAACACTGCTGGATCAAAGGGTATACACAGTTTGATAGTCCATTTGGGAATCAGTACACAACTCAACCAACAATGTTGGTTTGCACAGGACAGTTTTTAACAGGGAAGAAATATAAACTCTTCAGGCTTGCCATCAGAAGAATTCTGTAATTAGCTGGGTTCATAGGAAGCTTCAGCCTAAAGCACAGGAACTTTCACCTTCTGAATACTGATAAGGAACATGAAGCCCAGCTGAGCCTGCTGAGAAACCTCCCCTGGGCAAGAAAGAACCAGATGAGAGCAGAAACAATGGGTTAGGGGTGTGCTGGCTGTAGATATTTGCAGGAGTGAGGAGATTTTGGTTTGGGATTCCAGATCAGAAGGGAACACTGAAGTAAAATGAAAGGCATCCTTCCCTTACCCCCTAGTATTAGAGGTACTTATGCTAATAGTTCTCATTAAAAAATAACAAATAGGCAAACAATAAAGAACCCAACCATAGAAACTTACTGGGCTACCTTCCCAGAAAGAATTTACAGAAGAACTCAAAAAAAGACTTCAAAATCAGATGAAAGACCCTGAGGAAAAAGTTTAAAAAATAAATAAATAAATAATTAGGAACCATCCAAAAAACTCAACAAGATTATGAAAAAAAGTTAAGTGATCTAGAATCTTAAAGAAGAAAATAATTCTTTAAAAATTAGAATTGGGTAAAGGGAAGCCAGTAAAACTATGAGACAAAGAAATAACGAAATAAAATGTAAAAAATTTTTAAAAAATTACAGAATGTGAAACAGAAAAATAATAGGTCTGGAGAAGAGATCAAGAAGAGAAATTGTAAGAATAATTGGGTTACTGGAAAGCTGTGACCAAAAAAAAAATAAATAACCTTAACACAATAATGCAAGAAACAAAGAAAATTTGTCTTGGAATAATAGAACATGAGAGGGAAATAGAAATAGAAAAATATGCTGATCACCACATTATTGCTAAATTTTGAAACCTCCAGATCAAAGAGAAAATTCTATAAGGAACAAAAATTAATAACAACAACAAAATTAAAATATGCTGGAATTTCAATCAGTATTGTACAGGATTCATCCATAGCTATGATAAAAGACTATAGGTCCTAGAATTTCATAAACAATCAAAAGAATTAGGCTATGATCAGCAAAACCACACATCATGTTGAATGAAAAGATAAAAAAAGAACATTCAATGAATTTATAGATTTTCAGGACTTTCTCTTAATCAAACCTGAACTCAATAGAAAATTTAACACGTTTAAAAGCCAACATCAATGATCAATTTCAAGGGACTCAACAAGGAGAAATTATTTGTTTTTTTTTTTTTAACAAGGAAATCTATGCCATATGTTTAAGGTTAATAATAATTGGGTAGTTCAAAAGAAAGCAGAGTTGAGTATGATCTGACTCTAAAAAGCAAAACTGTCTAGGAAAAGGTAAAAATAGTAATTATACTATATGAATGAGGTGCAAATGAAGAACAGCCAAAAAGGCATTAGTGGGATTGGAGGGCTGGTAATTTTGATAACCTACTCGCATATAGAATGCGAGTAATAAATAGGGAACAATACATCTATATACCATGAAGGGTATAGTACCCTCCAAAATCTATTAAGAAATAAGGGAGAAGGGAATAAGATAAGGTGGGATAGGGAAGGGTATATAGATTCATGGCAGTGGGATAAGTGGATTTATGGGAATGGGATTAAGAGGGAAGGGAAGGGAAGGGAAGCATAGGGTAAAGTGGAGGCACAAAAGGATATTTAGATTTATGGCAATGGGACAAAGTGAGTAGATTAATAGAAATGGGATAAAGAGGAGGGAAAAGATGAAGAGAGAAAATAAGGGAGGGATCCATGGGTGGAATGAGGTTAAGTAATAGCAAGACAAATTAAAGATTTGAATTAAAGTAAAAGAGTTAGTAGGAATAAGAAATAAGAGACATACATAAACACTATAACAAGGACCAAGAGTAGAATTTATTAGGAAAAAAAAGTAAGGTTTGTAATCATTGATCTCAGACAAAATCAAACTTAAAGATTCAAACAAGAGAGAAATTTACATTATATGTCAGTCATATTAATAGTTTTAGATGCATGTCTATATATGTGTAAATGAGTAAGTATATCATTGTGCATGTATATGTATTATATATGCATTGTAGATATACGTGTGTGTATGAATATATAAATATACCCATACTTAACTGTGTCCTGCTTAGGGGAGATAGAGTGGATGAAAGGGGGAAAAAAAGAATAAAGTAAAAGTATACAGTGGAGAACAACAACAAAAAAAAAATAACCTTCAAGGAAACAAAGATGGACAGTCATGAATATATAATTTCTTCTTTTAGTATACATGCTTTCTTGAAATGGAAATTTATCATTACATATTTCGAATCCTGCTTCATTTTCTGCTGGGCACATGACAGTGTTTTGTTTTTCTTTTCTGTTTTTCTTTTTCTATTTTTTTCTTTTTCTATTTTTTTTCTTTTTCTTATTTTGTATTTAGTTTTAAATAAAAATTTTTAAAAAGAAAGATACACACACATGTGCAAACATACACACATACACAGAACCGATGGCCATTTTTCATTTTCCTTTGTTTCATGATTTGCCATGGCCAAATAATTCACCATGTAGTAGTCAATGAATTGATAACAAGCCTCTCCATTCTTAGTCTAGCCCTTGGAAAACAAATAAAATCTGAATTAGGATCATGTTTAAGCTTTGTTTTCATTCCTTTCTTCATCTTTGTGATTCTATGAACTTTATTCAAGTTATTTACGTCTGGTTTGGATTGTGAAATTCATGATTAATTATACTTCAATATTGTTCTTTTGCATGCAATGGGATAATAAACTCAGTCAATGTCAGCTAGAAAAGACCTCAGAAGATGCCAGAAATGAATAAAATCAGAAAATTTTATATGTAAAAATGACCTTAGAGCTCACCCAGTTAATTGTCTACTTGAAATGAAAATCCATCTTATAATGCCCCTGCAGTCTTCTTGTTCTCTCTTGAAAATTCCAAATTATACTACCCCAAATTGTCCCCTTTCCTGGACAGTTCTAATTGTTAGAAAGTTTTTCTTACATTACATTTAAGTTGTTTCTTGGTAACTTGTATCTATTGGTTCTTAGTCTGCTCTCTGGAGTCAAAGAGAACAAGACTAATCCATTTTACACAATTCATCTTGTCCCCCATATACTTGAAGGCAGCTGTAATGCTTCTCTCTAATTTCTTTTTTTATTTCCCAGGCCTAGCATCCTCTATTCCTTCAAACTGTTTTCTTATAGAATAGTTTTAAATCCAACTATTCTGAACATTCCCATGCCAAAAAAAGTAATCTCTACCCCTACATAAATTATGATAAGGAAAATTATAGAATATTATGCTTGAGAAGATAAACAACTTTCAAATACCAAGTGGAAACTGGCCACATGTAAGTAAAACTGAGATTCATTCAGTGGCATTTAATATAGAATGAAGTAGAAATAAGCAAGTTATAATTTAAGATTACTTTAAATAAGAAAATAGGATGAGTTCCACATTAAATTTCCCATACTACCAAGTATTTATAAAAAATCTCAGAATAATTTTTATTTGCAATATTATAGTTTTTAAGGATATGTTATACTGATAACTATTCTGAACACCTCCTATGTAGGAATAAGGTGATTGGTACTAAGATTGAGCACTAAGTTAATAACTGGATATGAACAAACCATCATCATCAACATGGACTTTTTTAGTTCTTATTTCTTGATTTTAGTCAATATTACAAATATGCACATGAACATTCCCCCCAAAAACACATCTTCTCAATAACTACACACATAAAGAATGATCCAGACCCTCAGATCATGGACTCATCAGAATCACTTCTCCTTTTAATCTAACCTTCTCCTCTTCCTGGCTACTAGATGGCCCTGTAGAATGTGCTGGGATTATAGTCAGAAAGACCAGAGTTCAAATCCAGCCTCAGACACTTATTAGCTTGTTGGTCCTAGATAAGTCACTTAAACTTGTTTGCTCTGTTCCTCATCTGTAAAATGAGCTGGAGAAGGAATTGCTAACCACTTCTATGTCTTTATCAAGAAAATTCCTAATGTGTTCATAGAGTCAGATATGACCAAAACAACTGAACAACACAATCTCTCTTCCTATTCTTACAATACTCATTAACACTATATGGTCTATTTCAAAACATTTGAAGATCCCAGATGATTAATCACCTATTAGCATCATTTGTACTGTCCTGCTGTTATTAATATTTTAGAATAAGTGTTCATACAATTTGTGTCCACTGCATGGTTCTGTTCTCCAGAACCTTAATGCCATGGAAATGCATAAGGAATCACATCAGTCTATGTACTATCTATCCCCTCTTTCATATAATGGCCCATGTAATATTTCCTTATTATGCTTACATTGGATTGTCAGGTGACGTTTATTGAAAGAAAATCTACTTTAATATTCTGTCTACCTGTAATATTTTGTTTCTTATATGAAAACATTAATAGTTTCAATAATTAGTTTTTACTGATCCCTAAGCAATTGTTTTGACATGTCAGTCACACAACAAGCATTTATTAAGTTTCTATTGTGTACCACTCACTGAACTAAGCACTAGGGATACTAAGAGAGACAAAAGATACTTCCTGAAGTCTAATGAAAGAGATAGAATGCAAAAAAAAAAAAATTTGCAAGCAATATCTATAAAAAATGGAGATAAAGAAAAGATGGAAGACAGTAGTTTTAAGTGACGACACACACACAAAAAAAAGATTTTAGCTGAAGCTTGAAAGAATCTGGAGAAGTCAGCAGGTAGTGACTAGGAAGGAAGGGGTAACAGTCATAGAGGATAGATAGACACCAAAAAATGCTAGTAATCTGGAAATGGAATGTCTAGTGGGAAGCAAAGGAAGGAGGCCAGTGCTACTGATTCAATCATAAAGTATGTGGAAAGAATAATAAGACTAGAAAAACACAAAGTGTAATCATCTATAACAGGGATGAAAACTTCAAATAATTTTAAAATAAGACCTCAAATTTCATTCTAGAAAGGCAGAGTTTTAAAAAAAAAAATGTTACAGTGAGATATTCTTCTCACCCAAGACAATATAAGAAGGCAGAAAAAGAGATCTGAGATATAGGAGAGGAGGTTGACTCCTAGAGCCCTCATTGATATTACAGTGAGATATTCTTCTCACCCAAGACAACATAGGAAGGCAGAAAGAGAGATCTGAGATATAGGAGAGGAGGTTGACTCCTAGAGCCTCATTGTAGAAGCAGTAGCAGTTCAAGAATTCTAAAGCCAGAGATAATAAAGGGACCTGATAATGAGTTAAAAGAGACTACAGTTGACTAACATTCTAGAATTGAAAGCAGAACTAGATGCAGCTTTGTACTTCTATTGCCTATAGTCATTTTTGAGTCATGGATGAATGGGTGAAAAAATAAATCCTAGAAACAATCAGTATTTTCATAAAATAAAAATGACAATAATAATACAACTTTTTAAAAAAAATTGTGGATTTCAATCACATCCTTGCTTATGAGAAAATTTAAGTCTCTAAATGAATACATCAAAAGAAAAAACAGATCAATGAATTGGTAATAAATTAAAGGAAAAAAAATAACCCTAGAAAACATTTTTTAAAAAGTTATACAAATTTAAAATCCCCAATTAAACACTGACATGGAAATCTTGAAAATCAAAGGAGAAAACAATGAAATTGAAAGTAAGAAAACCACTGAACTAATAAATGAAACTTGGAGATGGTTCTAATGAAAAAAATCAACAAAGTAAATGTCATTATTTAATTTGCTTTTTTTTAAGAAAAAAAAACAAATTGGCAAAAATAAAAAATATGAATGCACTACCAATGAAGATAAAATTAAAATAATTACTGAGTTATTTTGCCAAAATATACATTGATTAAAATAATAATCTTAGTGAAATAGTTGAATATTTATAAATTATATTTTCCCAAATTAATAAAAGAGGAATAGCTTAAATGAGTTCTGTCTTAGAGAAAAAAAATTGAACACTGGGCTGCCTAAATGATTGGGAAAAAATTCTCAAAGCCACATGGATATATAAATGAATTCTCCAAAAATATTTAAGGAACATAAATAATCCCAATACTACATAAACTATTTGAAAAACTAAATAATGAAGGAATACTGCAAAATTATTTTAATGACACAAATATGGTTTATATCTAAATCAGGAAGAGAACAAATAGATCAATTTCCTCAATTAATATCAATGCTAATATTTTAAATAAAATAGTAACAAGAAACTTACAGTAATATAGAAAGATAATATATTACAATTAAGTGGCATTTATAGCAGGAATGCAGGACTAGTTCAATATGTGGAAAATTATAATTGCTTATATCAAAAATAACCACAAAATCATGTAATTATATCAATGAATGCAGAAGAACCTTTCAGAAAATAAAATTCCCATTCCTAATAAAAACACTAAAAGTATAGGAATCAATGACACCTGTCTTAACATTAACTATAATAATATAGTTAACTATATTAAGGTAGCTATATTACATTTCATTAGCTATAGCAATATAGATATTTATACTAATAAGACATAAAAAGGAATAAAAATAGGCAATGAGGAAACAAAACTGTACAGATGATATGATTATTTACATAGTGAAATCTTGAGAATCAACTAAAAATATAATTGAAAGAAATAACAACTTCAGTAAAGTTACAGGATAGAAAATAAATTTACATCAATTATCAACCTTTCTTTACACTACCAACAAAAAGCTGCAGGAAGAGAAAGAAAGAAATTCCATTTAAAATAGCTACAAACAACATAAAATAATTGGGAGTCAACCTGCAATGTTAAACCTAGGAATTACATGCATGCAATTACAAAACAATTTTCACATCATGAAGACAGATCTAAACAATTGGAGAACTATTAATAATTCATCTGTAAACTGAGACAGTATAATAAAAATGATAATTCTACCTAAGTTTATTTAATTAGTGCTGTACCAACTAAAGTAACAAAGAATTATTTCACAGAGCTACAAAAAAAAAATAATAAAATTCATTTGGAAGAAAAAGTGGTCAATAATAACAAGAGTATTTATAGGGGAAAAAAAAGGTAAAGGAAGGCAGACCAGCAGTTCTAGATTTCAAAATATATTACCAAGCATAAGAATAATCTGGAATTGGCTAAAAAAGAGTTGGTGCATCAGTAGAATAGATTTAAGTATATAATATATAGTAATATGTATTAGTACTATTAATAATATGTAATAGTAAATAACTATAGTAATCCAGTGTTTGATAAACCCAAATATCCAAGCTTTTGGTGTAATACTCAACATTTGAAAGAAAATGTAGGAAAAACTTGAAAGCAATTTGACAGAAACTAGATATAGACCAACACCTCACACCATATAACAAGACAAAGTCAAAATGGATAAATAATTTAAACATAAAGAATGACATAAGTCAATTAGGGGAGCATGGTGTATTTTTCCTATCAGATTTATGAATAAAGAGTTTATTACTGACTATCCAAGAGATAGACAAGATCACTGAGTGTAAAATGGATAATTTTGATTATCTGAAATTAAAAAAAATTTTGCACAAACAAAACAAATGCAGCCAAAATTAGAAGAAAAACAAAAAAGCAAGTGTCTCTGATAAAGTCCTTTTTCTCAAATATATAGGGAACTAATAAAAATTTATTAAAAAACAAAAACAATGAGCCATTCCCCAGTTGACAAAGGGTTCAAGGATATAAAAAAGCAGCTTTCAGAAGAAGAAATCAAAGCTATCAATAGCCACACATGCACACAAATGCTCTAAATCACTATTGTTTAGAGAAATACAAGTTAAAACAAGTCTGAGATACCACCTCAAAGCTGTAAGAGTAGCTAGCATGACAGCAAATATTTGAGGGGATGTAGAAAAATTGGGACACTAATACACTAAATGGTGAGTTGTTAACTAGTCCAACCACTGTAAAGAACAATTTGGAACTACACTCAAATGGATATAAAACTTCATATACCTCTTAACCCAGCATTTAGATTGAAATTGCAAAGATATCAAAGAAAAATAAAAAGGACATATTTGTACAAAAAACATTTGTAACAACTATTTTTGTGATGGGTAAAGAAGTGGAAATCAAGGATATACCCATCAATTGGGGAATGACTGAACAATTTGTGATATGTTACTGTGATGAAAATTATTGTATTACAAAAAGTTATGAGCAGCATGGTTTTAGAAAAACCTGGTATGACTTATATGTCATCATGCAAAGTGAGCAGAACCAAAAGAACATTGTACACAGTAATAGTAATATTGTAAGGATGATCAACTGTGAAACACTTAGCTGCTCTGATCAAAACAATGACCAAAGACAATTCCAAAGGACTCAGTGAAAAATGCTAACCATCTCCAGAGTGAGAACTGACAAATTGTGAATATAGATTGAATCAGACTTATTTTTTATTCTCTTTACTTTTATTGTTTTGTATTTTCTTTTGTGACATGCTAATATGGAAATATGTCTTGCATGACTTTACATGTATAATTGAATCAAATTGTTTGCCCTTTCAAGGCAGGGGAATGAAAAGAAATTTGTTAAATTTTTATATATAATTGACAATATTTGATAAAATTAATAAAATTATTTCTAAAAACAATGTAATAGGCTATTGATATTAAATGATTTGATTATTGTAATCTGACAGATTGCCTTATTATTATTGGACCCCCATATCATCCTCAAAACTCCTGAATATAACAGGAGCCAGATTAAAATGCAATTAATAGTAAATATTGACAAAATAAATGGAAATACAACAAAACATAGCTAATTAATTTGTTTTTCCCCTTAAGGCAATAAGTGTCCTGCAAGAATCTATTTCTATTTGATTTGATACTACTGGTTTATTTCCACACAATCAGAAACTACTATTTTAATTAATTTTGCATGTTTACATTTTAATTATTAACAATTAACAATTAATTATTAACAATTAAAAATACATTAAATACTTGCCATAGTACTCTGATGTCCATTCAATCTTCTTCAAATCGTGTTGTTTCAATTTATAATATATATTTATGGAGTATACACTCTGGGGCAGACAGAAGATATGAAGGAATCTCCTCTTTTTCTTTTTCTCTCTGGCCTTTCAGTTTTCATCCACCTTGATTTCTTTCTCCATCCGACCACATTTGCCAGTTCTGAAATCATAATATATTCATATCTGACATTGCTACTGGAGGAACCACCTCTATAGCTTTCAAAACCCAACTCCTCCTCTCTAATTCTTAACCTTGCAATGTTTTTCTCCTCCTATTAGAATATACTCCTTGAGAACAAGGATTATCTTCATTTATGTATTTATATCATCATCTTTTAGCATAGTGTATTGCATATAGCAATTAACAAATACTTTTTCATTTAAATATATTTCATCATTAAAATGTTTTGCATTTAAATGTTTAAATGTTTTAAATGCTTTTTGTTTTTAGAGAAACAAAAAAAATACAGTATTTAAATAAATGATTTCTCATACAGTGTGTGTGGGGGTAGTGATGGTATATTCTTGGATTAATTTTGACTGATAATGAAAAACCAATTGCTGAAATATAAATGATGGGAGGTTGGGTAGGCAGGCAATGTTGAGAGGAATGAGCATGACATAGATACAAAGCAAAAACCATGTATTCAGAGGTGTGACTTAAATGCTTTCATATTAATTCGTTTCTTCAATTTGGAAAAAATGACCCTATTAAAGCTGTTAAAAACTTAATGAAACTTGCATACCTCCACAGGTTTGGTTTATCTTTTTCTGAAGTATTCAACATTCATCATTATTTTTTCCTGTAATCTTAGCCAATCTGACAGCATGAGTGGCAAAAATACCTAATCTAAAATTAAAGAAGATTAAATCAATCCTCTGGAATAGCTATATAGTGGCACATTAATAGCCATTTATAATTGAAGCTTAAAAATTGAAATTGGAGAAATTTGGCAACTTTTAAGGAATGCATGATTTCATTTTATCCTAGGATACAATTGTACTTTCAGGTTCAGAAAAGGTATGTCATGAATTCTGTCCAATGCTTTTTAAATCTTTATTATCATTCAGAAAACAATACAATTCATGTTTCCTCTGACTAAGGCAGAAGAGTCATAAAGAAACCTAAAGAGGAAACTTTTATTTGACAATCTCAACTGGAATAACATATAGTCTTTCAGTACACAGAAATATTCAAGAATTTAATTAAATAATATTGAATCTCTATGTGGTACAAGAATCATATGCATAGAAATGGAAGGTACCTTTGAGGTTATGTTATCCAATCTCCTCAATTTATTGATGAGGGGTTTAAACAGCTCTTGCCATAAAGGAGGTTTACATTTCAAGATGGTTGCATTCATGCATGTGTTAATTATTCCAGGCATGCGAATACTGCCCTAACTTACAACCAAAGCATTCTAAGAAGGAATCATCTAAGTGGTTATCTAGTTCAACCATTTCCCTTACACATTTACAACAATTCCAACAAATGAAATTGATTTTGCTTTTAAAGGACTTGAATAATAAAGAAATCACTGGTACAGAACCTCATTTCACTTTTGGGGAACTTATAGTTAGAGGTTCTTTCTTATCAAAAGTTTGTTATGAAGACTCTCCTTATTTTGGTTATATAAGCATAATTTTATAAATACAACTAATTATAAATTTGAGATCAGTGAAGTATCCCACTTTTTTCTGTTAAATTTCAATATGCTTACACCTAAAATGTCTGTTAGTCTCTTGAAATAGATTCTAACTTTTTTTCATAAACTGAACCATCCAGCTCTGACCAAATAGACAAGAAATGAGAATCAGTACCCTTGTCAAGATAGAAAAAAAATTCCCTATAACAACACCTACAGAAGTAAAGTGCATATAAAGTAGTTGTTCCATTAAGAGTGATTCTTGGCCTAAGCAATGGAAAACTTAGGTAGGCTAATTAATAGCTTTCTTGGGGAAGTATCATCAATTATTTCATATATTTTGGATAATATTTTGTTTTAAAGTTGCTTCTTTTCCGTATATCCTAGAAATAGAATTTCTCAACATTGACAGCAGTTCTTTAATATTCTTCAAGCAAATGGCCTATTTAGACCTTGGCTTTTGTGCAGAAAGATTTAAAGGTTAGAAATGGTATATGCCAATTAAGAATATAAGTTGATGATTTTATCAACATCTGGTTTTAAACTATTTTTCTAGCTCATTAACATATTTCCCTTATATTTTTTATTTGTTTTATAATAACTTTTTATTGACAGAACCCATGCCAGGGTAATTTTTTACAACATTATCCCTTGCACTCACTTCTGTTCCAATTTTCCCCCTCTCTCCCTTCACCCCTTCCCCTAGATGGCAAGCAGTCCTATATATGTTAAATATGTTGCAGTATATCCTAGATACAATATATGTGTGCAGAACCGAACAGTTCTCTTGTTGCACAGGGAGAATTGGATTCAGAAGGTAAAAATAACCTGGGAAGAAAAACAAAAATGCAAACAGTTCATATTCATTTCCCAGTGGTTCTTTCTTTGGGTGTAGCTGCTTCTGTCATTGATCAATTAAAACTGAGTTAGGTCTCTTTGTCAAAGAAATCTTTGTCAAAGAGTCTTCCATCAGAACACATCTTCAGACAGTATCATTGTTGAAGTATATAATAATATCCTGGTTCTGCTCATTTCACTTAGCATCAGTTCATGTAAGTCTCTCCAAACCTCTCTGTATTCATCCTGCTGGTCATTTCTTATAGAACAATAATATTCCATAACATTCATATACCACAATTTACCCAACCATTCTCCAATTGATGGGCATCCATTCATTTTCCAGTTTCTAGCCGCTACAAACAAGGCTGCCACAAACATTTTGGCACATACAGGTCCCTTTCCCTTCTTTAGTATCTCTTTGGGGTATAATCCCAGAAGTAGCACTGCTGGATCAAAGAGTATGCACAGTTTGATAACTTTTTGGGCATAATTCCAGATTGCTCTCCAGAATGGTTGGATTCGTTCACAACTCCACCAACAATGCATCAGTGTCCCAGTTTTCCCACATCCCCTCCAACATTCATCATTATTTTTTCCTGTAATCTTAGCCAATCTGACAGGTATGTGGTGGTATCTCAGAGCTGTCTTAATTTGCATTTTTCTGATCAATAATGATTTGGAACACTCTTTCATATGAGTGGTAATAGTTTCAATTTTATCATCTGAAAATTGTTTATATCCTTTGACCATTTATCAATTGGAGAATGGCTTGATTTCTTATAAATTAGAGTCAGTTCTCTATATATTTTGGAAATGAGGCCTTTATCAGAACCTTTAACTGTGAAGATGTTTTCCCAGTTTGTTGCTTCCCTTCTAATCTCGTTTGCATTAGTTTTGTTGTACAAAGGCTTTTTAATTTGATATAATCAAAATTTTCTATTTTGTGATCAGTAATAGACTCTAGTTCATCTTTGGTCACAAATTTCTTTCTTCTCCACAAGTCTGAGAGATAAACTATCATAGGATATCATAGGAACATAGGTTCTTCTAATTTATTTACAATCTCGTTCTTTATGCCTAAATCATGGACCCATTTTGATCTTATCTTGGTATATGGTGTTAAGTGTATATTTCCCTTATATTAAAGCAATGTCCTCAACTTAATCACCAAAATATTTTAATATAAAATTTTGGATTAGCTTTTTAAAGAAATCATTAAAAGAAGCTAATGAAACTATGATGTGAACACATTTCTCTGAAACTTTCAGGGCCTAAGATACCATCAGTGTGAGCCCCACCATTAATATTGTAAGGCCTATATCTAAAGCTTTTCCATTTGATAGAAGATGCCAAAAGGATTATTTTTGTCATGATTTTTGACAAACTAAAAGCATCACCATCACACCAATATAAGTCATATTATCAGAGCTGCTTTGGAGCCCATTTATATCAACTTTCAAGAGCTGATTGTTAAAATCTCAGTGTGACAATTTATATCTTGGAAATCAACCAGCTATAAATAAAGACTTGGCTTGTTTTGTTTATTATCTTGACTGAAGAAAGTGATTGAGAAAATATTAATAATGCACATTAAACTTAAAATCATCATATGTCAATTGTCCTCCAGACAGCCATCTGCTAAATATTTATCAACATATCCCTTTATTAATGCATACAGCCACTAAAAGTTAGAATCACAGAATATCAGAGTTGGAAAGAACCTCCGAAGTTATTTAAATGAATGTGTTCTTTTTTTTAGCTGAATAAACAGAATCAGTGAGAGGATGTGATTTGTCAAAGTTCACATAGAGAATTCATAGTAGAGATAAGGGAAAGAGTATTGAGTTTGGAGGAAAGACCTAAGTTCAGTTATAGCCTATATGCCTATGATGAGATCACCTATTTCCCCCACTAGATTGAAGTCTCCTTGAGGGTAGAGATTGGATTATTACTTATGTAGCTTCACAGCAGAGAGTAGGGCCTTGCATATAAAACATGCTCAGAGTGTTAACTGGATTAAAGCAAATAATGAAATTAAAACTTTTAGATTCTGAAGTTATTTTATTCATGGATAGTGGGTGAAAGGAGTATATACTTTAGGAATAAATTAAGTAGCAATCTAATATTGCTTATAGTTTCATGATAAGTCAATATTCCAATAACTCTCAGAGTTTTTAATCAAAATGGCTTTTTAAATTTTTGAGCTTGTCATAAGAGTCTGATCTGCCTGTGTTGTGATGTATGTCAACAGACAGATCTTTTTTTGTGGGCCACATTTCCTGTTGTCCCAAATTGTCATTGTTGATCACTCCTCACTTGATTCCCTTCCAGCTATAGATCACCCACTACTATCAGTGCCATTACTCTGATAACAACCACAATTTCACCTTCCAATAATCCAATAAATTTCCATATCCTCCATTGTAGCCAACTTGTGTCTCCTTTTCTTGTTTCTTCATCTTTCAGACCCAACTACTGGAGACTAATCTTGAGTGGAGCTAAATGGCTCTCACCATTCTTGTCATTTTCCACATTATAGTGCTGAGGCATCTAGCTCATCTTACAGATTGCCAGACTTGCAGTTAGGAAGATCTAAGTTTGAATCCTAGTTGTGTTACTTTGGATAAATTTTTTAACATTTTTGTGTTTCAATTTCTTTACCTATAAAATGGGAGTAATAATAGTTTCTAGCTTCCAGAATGTGGATTAAATAAGATAATATATGTAAATATTTTGCAAAATGTACATAAATGGTTAAAGTGTTCTATACATGCTAGCTTTATTATAACTCCTTTCTCCTTTATTATAACTTCTTTATTATAACACCTACTTTTCTACTTGTATATATTCTTATATATAGTTTATATTCTAAATAAGCTTTTCTTAGTCAGGAACTGTCTTTTGGGTTTGTTTGTTTGTTGTTTTTTGAGGCAACTGAGGATAAATGAATTGCCCAGGATTATCCATCTAGGAAGTATTAAATGTATCTGAGACAGGATTTTAACTCAGATCCTCCTGAATTCAGGGCCAGCACTCTATCCACTGTACCACCTAGCTGCCTCTGGTCAGGGACTGTCTTACTTTTATATTTGTATTTTCATTGATTAATACTTAATAAGTACTTAAATGCTTTTCATTTATTCATTTGTTCATCTATCACTATATGATGGATGGGTAGAAGTTATACTACTTATGAAAGATGGCAGATCATATGGATTTCAGGAAGAAGAGAAGTTTATTGTAGAGGGTCACAGATAATGGGGAACCATGACAGAGATATAAGACCCTTTAGTGCAATAAAAGGATCCCTGCTGACATGTCTGGTTTGGCTTCCACCCCAACTAGGGGTGTCTCGATGTTTCTGAGAAGTCAAGGGGTCTGACAACGTGTGCTGTAATTAAAGCAGAGTTATACTAAAGAGGCAGGGAAACATCTGCACACAATAGCAAGTTGTATATGTGGTCCCATATGCACAGTATCCTATAAGCACATGCACAGCATTTTATGTTATGTAAGTGTTTTAGGGTATATAAAATCTTTAATAAATGGACTCCTGTTGACAATTCTCATGAATTCATCCCTTCATTCCTCACTCATGATCAGGACTTGGGCTGGTACTGAAGTCCCTTAGTGAGCAGGTCCAGACAGTTTGTGAATGTAAAAGGATGAAAAACTGGGGTTAGGGAGTTACATGAGAAATTTAACATGGAACTAGGTCCAAGATGGTAATATGTAAAGTCACATTAGGAGGAGTTTGGGGTGAGTTCTTGCTGGCACATAACAGATGTGAATTACTGGAAACCTTGGCAAAGGAAAACCATTGTAGAAAATTCTCATTTCTTTTACAAACATATATATATATATATATATATATATATATATATATATATATACATATATATATATATATATATATATATATATGTGTGTGTGTGTAGCAATTAGGGTTAAGTCACTCATCCAGGTTGACATAGCTTTTAAGTATCAAGTGTATGAAGGCAGATTTGAATTCAGATACTCTTGCATTAAAAGTCATTTAGTTTAACCTGCTAATTTTACAGATGAGGAAACTGAGGTTACAAATGTCAGAGGTAGAATTTGAACCCATATCCTCTGCGAGTTTTCATTGTCCTTTTCCACTTCATTATCAACCAGCCTCGTTATAGGCCTGCCAGATGTCCTGTCTACTTTGGCAGAATGGACACAGTTACTTTGTGCCTCATCAAATCCATGATTCATTAAAGGTTGTTTTAATGATCAGTATGGATGCTCACTAGCTAATAGGAAGAATGGTTATTGAACATTACCAGCTGCATTCCTCTGTCCTGGTGTTTCTTTGATTACACATAATAGCAAAGATTATATGCATAGACATATATGCAGCCAAAATAGGAGATCTGGAAGTAAGGGGTAAAAATGAAATATGTTTAATAAGTATCAGGTTGCAAAATATTTTTAAAAAAATACTAGTCTGAAAATTACTCTGCGATAACTCCCTCACTCATTAAAATTGTATGTAAAACAATACAATTCAGTTGTTGATTGTTGGAAAAATCACAATATTATACTTCCTGGGGGTTCAAACTTGTACAATGTTTGGATAAAATATAACTATACTTTGTAATAAAAATGAAAACTAGGGTTCATAAGATCAAAGACATTAAAGCTAGAGAGTATAATTAGCACAAACTAGATAAGAAAACTTAGATCCTCACTAGGACTATACCCTAAAGATATAGAAACAGCTCATTTGATTAAAGGAGATGACTAATTTGCGGCATAAGAATATAATGGAATATTATTGAAAAATATGAAAAATTAAGAAG
The DNA here is from genome assembly GCF_016432865.1 of Antechinus flavipes. Classification (NCBI taxonomy): domain Eukaryota; kingdom Metazoa; phylum Chordata; class Mammalia; order Dasyuromorphia; family Dasyuridae; genus Antechinus; species Antechinus flavipes. The sequence goes on from NC_067403.1 coordinate 111,391,968, forward strand.
AAACACAGGAAAGATCATATAAAATTATATGTAATAAAGGTCACAAATCAGCACAATAATGGACATATTTATTATAACAATGTAAATTATTTTCAAACACTACAGAAAAATATTTAAATGGAAAATTCAGAGATCAAAGGTATAAGTAGAATGGTTTTCTGTTACTACCCTGTTAAAGTGAATGTGCATATTTAAAACATTATATATATAATGGAAGTTTAGTTTTCATATACAATCCCATTTTAGTTTTGATTACATTTGAATGTGATTTATGGAGATGGTTACTAAGTTAATAAAAAAAAGAGATGGAAAAATACTTTTTGTTGAAGAGTTTTTTTTCCATTTCTCTGAAATCAGAAAGCTTCTTATAATCTTATTACAAAATTATATTGCAGGTTATTTCTTCTTATTTTAACAATGCAAGATAAATGAAGATTTTTTACAACAAAATACTTGGCCCCAAATGTAGTACATATGGTATTCTCTGTAATTATTGGAAAATTTGCCAGAAGAAAATTATTAAAGAAACACATTGTATTACTTTACTTTCTTCTTGAAAAACCAAGAAAGCATCCCAAATATTTTCAAACTATAAAATACATTCAACTCTCTAATTTCATTGGCACAAGGGATTTTTAGTATGGAAACTCCTTCAGTCATTGCACACTAACAATTCAGTTGTAATTTAAAATGTTTTCCCATAGTTTCTTGACACAGTCAATACATTTTGAGGAAGTAAATTGAAGATAGGTCTTTGGAATGAAAGATTTTAAGGTCTGATTCTATCCATTGATCTATACTATCTTCTCATATATATGTGTGTAAACAGTAATTTTAAATATCTATCTACTGGTTTAACACTATACTAAAACTTTTGAAATGCTCTCTATATAAGCATTTCTGTGTTTCACATTCATATATATATGCACATAAGTTATATTCATATATATTATATAAAAACAGGCATGGCATCTATTTTCCAATTTTAGTTTCATCAAAGTTATAAGTGAAATAATTACTACTCAAATTTTTAATCCATTTAAATACTTGAGAGCACATTAAAGGGTTAATTATGCAATAACGATCCCTTGATCTTCAAAACCCCCATTGGTTCCAATTTGGGCATATATATTCTGCTTTGTTTAGATCATGTTGTAATTAGCTATGTACTCCTGAATAAGTCACTTTACCTTTCTAAGTCTCAGTTTTCTCAGTTTTAGAGTACAAACATTGTTAGGGTCCTTTCCAACTTTCACCATGATGTTCCTAAGAAGCCTAACACATGTAGAGGCAGAGTTAGGTAAGTTGGGTCAAGGTTACAATGGACTTAGTGATTAAAAGGTTGTGGGATATGTGCCTATGAGGGAGGCAATTATATATCAGAAAATGAGTAGTAAGGGTACTGTGTTAATTGCATTTTGAGTTCACAATTAACCTTGCCACATTCTTAATATATGTTCTGAAAGCCAAACAATAAAGAGTTATAAAGAATCATCCATCATGTGAAAAATCCATTTATGGTACAGGAGGTGTCAACATAGAGAGAGAAAGGGGCCTATTGAGACACTAGATCTTAGATATATCTAATTCACAAATCCAGCTCGTATCCTGTGATACTTGTGTTGTGCAGAACTGAATTGAGGGTCAAAAAGACTTGCCAAAGTCTCAAAAGAATAAATAACTTACTGAAAAACTTAAGTAATAGTTAACAAGAAATAAATAGTTCATAATAAAGCTCACAGATTACAAGGATAGTTTTACTTTTATATATAATTTGGAATTCATTTCTAGATCTATTCCTTCCTATCCGTGTGATTCAATTTCTGACTACATCTGTGCAAATTCAGTTGAGCCCCAAATTTATATTGAACCAAAAATCATGACTTCCATAGTGTTTTATACCCACCACAATCCTTTGAAATCAAATTGGCAAATTGATGCATCTTCTCCATTCCTGTCTTTCCCTTATGTCACCTCTATTAATCTGTAGAAGAAAGAGAAATGCATCTGTGAAGATTACTGAAAACAAAAGGACAATCCAGAAAATGTCATATTCTGTTTATACATGATTATATATAAGGAACTATGTTTCCTTAAAGCCCTTGTTTCCATTATAAAAGAACTTTCAATATAATTTTTATACTTTTATGTTTTCCTTTTTTTTTTTTTTTTTTTTTTTTTGCTGATGCAATTGGGTCGTGACTTTTCCAGGATCACACAGCTAGGAAATGTGAAGTGTCTAAGGCCAGATTTGAACTCAGGTCCTCCTGACTTCAAGGATGGTGATAGCTTTATATTTTCAAAATGCATGCAGAAATAGTTTTGAACACTCACTCTTCCAAAACCTTATGTTCCAGAATTTTTTTTTCCTCCTTTCCTCACACCCCATCTCACAGATGCCAAGAAATTCAATATATGTTAAAGATGTGCAGTTCTTCTATACATATTTCCATACTTTTCATGCTGCACAAGAAAAATCAGATTAAGGAAAAAAAATAAGAAAGAAAACAAAATGCAAGCAAACAACAAAAAAGTAAAAATACTATATTGTGATTCACACTCAGTCCCCATAGTCTTCTCTCTAAATGCAGATGGCTCTCTTATCACAAGACTATCAGAACTGGACTGAATCCCCTCACTTTTGAAAAGCCTCAGTCTATCAGAATTGATCATTGTATAATCTTGCTGTTGCTGTGTGCAATATTCTCTTGGTTCTACTCAATTCACTTAGCATTGTATCATGTAAGTCTCTCCAGGCCTTTCTGATATTCTTCTGATCATTTCTTATAGAATAATAATATTCCATAACATTCATATACCATAACTTACTCCTCAACCATTTTCCAACCGATGGACATCCACTCAGTATCCAGTTCCTTGCCACTACAAAAAGAGCTTTACAAACTTTTTTTTTTTTTGTACATGTGAGTCCTTTTCCATTTTTTATGATTTCTTTGGGACACAGACCCAGTAATGGCACTGTTTGAACAAAGACCATGCATAAGTTTATAGCCCTTTGGCCATAGTTCCAAATTGCTCTCCAGAATAGTTGGATCAGTTTACAACTCTACCAACAATGCATTAGTGTCCCAATTTCCCCACATCCCCTCCAACATTTATTATTATCTTAGTCATCTTAGTCAAACTGAGAGGTAGATAGTAGTCCTTCAGAATTGTCTTAATTTGCATTCCTCTGACCAATAATAAATTAGAGCACTTTGTTAATTTGACTAAAAATGGTTTTAATTTCTTCATCTGAAAATTATCTGTTCATATCCTTTTATCACTTTGACAATGGTTTGTATTCTTATAAATTAGAGTCTCTATGTATTTTAGAAATGAGACCTTTATCAGAACACTTGAATGTAAAAGATTTTTCCCAGTTTACTGCTTCCTTTCTAATCCTGTCTGAATTGATTTTGTTTATACAAATGCTTTTTAACTTACTATAATAAAATAAAAAATTGTCCATTGTGTATTCCATGATGTACTCTAGTTCTTTAACCACAAATTCCTTCCTTCTCCACAGATATGAAAGGTAGATAGATGATCCTTTCTTCTTCTAATTTGCTTATAATATCACTTTTATTTATTTATTTATTTGCTGAGGCAATTGGGATTAAGTGACTTGCCCTTAATTCACAATCTAATTCTACAATCTAAATCTAATTCACAAATCCAGCTCATATCCTGTGATACTTGTGTTGTGCAGAACTGAATTGAGGATCAAAAAGACTTGCCAAAGTCTCAAAAGAATAAATAACTTACTGAAAAACTTAAATAATAGTTAACAAGAAATAAATTTATATTTTATAAATATAAATCCTGGCCAGGGCATCCAAGGCCAGATTTGAACTCCCTGACTTTAGGGCTGGCATTTTATCTACTGCACCATCTAGCTGCCCCAGTAATATCACTCTTTATGTCTAAATCATGAACCCATTTCAACCTTATCTTGGAATAGGTGTTATAGTTTCTAACATAATAATTTCCAATTTACTCAGCAATTTTTGTCAAAGAGTGATTTCTTATGACCAGCAGGATGATTTCAGAGAGGTCTAGAGAGACTTACGTGAACTGATGCTAAGTGAAATGAACAGAACCAGGAGATCACTATAATTGGTAATAACATGACTATATTATGATCAATTTTGATGGACGTGACTCTCTTCAACAAGGAGATGATTCAAATCAGTTCCACTTGTTAAGTGATGAAGAGAGCTATCTGCACCCAGAAAGAGAACCATGGGAACAAAGCATTCTCACTCTCTCTATTGTTATTTGCTTGCTTTTTTTTTTCTGTTTTTCTTTTTCTTATTTCTTGATATGATTTTTCTTGTGCAGCAAGATAACTGTATAAATATGTATACATATATTAGATTTAACATGTATTTTAACATATTTAACATGTATTTGAGTACCTGCCACCTAGAGGAGGGGTGAGGAGGAAGGAAAAATTTGGAGCAAAATGTTTTGCAAGGGAAAAAATAGAATAAATTTTTATGAATCAAAAAAAAAAAATAGTGAGTTCTTATCCCAGAAGCTGGATCTTTGGGTTTATCAAACATGAAATTACTATAGTTATTATTGTGTCTTGTGAACCTAACCTATTTCACTGATCAACTACTCTGTTTTTTAGCTAGTACCAAATGATTTTGATGTCTGCTGTTTTATAATACAGTTTTAGATCTGATATAGCTAGATCACCTTCATTTGCACTTTTCCCATTAATTCCCTTGAAATTCTTAACCTTTATCTTCTACATGAACTTTGTTATTATTTTTCCTAGTTCTGTGAAATAATTTCTTGGGAATTTGATTGGTATGGCACTGAATAAGTAGATTAATTTAGGTTCAGCCTACCCCTGAGCACTTGATATTTTTCCAGATTAGATCTGACTTCATCTATGTGGAAAGTGTTTTGTAATTATTTCCTATAGGTCCTAATTTTTTTTGACAAGTAGACTCTAAAATATTTTATATACTCTATAGTTATTTTAAATGGAATTTCTCTTTTTATCACTTCCTGTTGGATTTTGTTAGTAACATAAAAAATGCTGATGATTTGTGTGGATTTATATCCTGCAACTTTGCTAAAGTTGTGAATTGTTTCTAGTAGTTTTTTAGTTGATTCTCTAGAATTTTCTAAATATACCATCATATCATCTGCTGAATGATAATTTGTTTTCCTCATTATCTACTCTAATTTTTAAAATTTCTTTTTATACTATTATTGCTAAAGCTAGCATTTCTAATACAAAACTTATTAATAATGTTGATAGTGGGCAACCTTTTCCCCCCTGATCTTATTGGGAATGGTTTTAATTCATTCCATTACATTTGATGATTGCTGATGACTTTAAATGGATGCCATTGATCATTTTAAGGAAAACTCCATCAATTGCTGTACTCTCTAGTGTTAATAGGAATTGGATTTTATCAAATACTTTTTCTGCATCTATTGAGATAATCATATGATTTCTATTAGTTTGGTTATTGATATATTCATTTATGCTAATAGTTTTCCTAATATTGAACCAGACCTGAGTTCTTGATATAACTTTCAATATAATTGATGATAAAGATTAGAAACAGAGGAGTCCATCATAGTGAATGGAAAAGAACCCTATTGGAAGTCAAGAAAATCTGAGATTCAGTCTAATCTCTAACTCATACTACCAATTTGACTAAAGGGGCAAGGTACTTATTTGTACCAGTAGAAAGGGATGTTCCCACCAATTACTTATTTTGATCAAATAATAAATCTTTGTTATGGATAATCCCCTTTCCCTCTAAAATTCAAGAGTGTGATATTGAGAAGGGAAGTTATAAACACACAACCAGAAATTTTTTTAAAGCCAGAGATGGAAATTTTTCATTTAATTCTCCATGTTCCAAGGAAGGAATGTGATAGAGTAATTTATAGAGAGAAGAGGAACTATAGTCAGAATAAAAAAAAAAAAACAGGAACAAAAAAACAAAGAAGGGAAAGAATATACAATGAGAAGAAAGCAAAGGATAAGGAGACAGCAGAAGCAGTCTGACAAATGAGAGATTCAAGTGCACAGCTTTTTTGAATGCAAGTTCATTGATAAAAGAAGAATAAAAGGGAGAGAAAAAGAGCAATGATTATTACATTTCTGCAATAAACTGGTAGTTGTGGCTTCTGTTATTTTGTTAAGGGAATCTGACAGACTAAGCAGAGTGGTGATGTTATTCATGAGTCATTAATGTATTGTTCCTTTAAGGTTATTCCTTCAAATTGCCATAGTGAAAGTTTATCTTACTTGGAGAGAGGAAAATAAAGACGAGATTTTCAACTCATGGGACAAGGTATGCCAGGGAAATAGTCCTTTGTTCTTTTTCTAGTTCCAATTCATTTCATGAGCCCTTTTCTCCTATATTAGAGTTGGGGGTATATTCCTCTATGGAGAACCTGCTGAACCCCAAGGTTGTGTTTAGTGGTTTGTAAGCAGCTAAGTTGCTAAAGTAGCTTCAATCCAGATGATCCTTATAACCTGGCTGGTTTCTTTTCTTTCCAAATTTTATGGAAAAGGAGAACATCTGATGCCATGACTGGGTCAAATGTCATTTTTTTTTAAAAGCCATTTAAGTTTAGATCACCCAAGAAGTTGAAGCTGTGATTTTTTTTTTTAAGATCCTGGTAGCAATCTATTTTTTCCCCAATTCTATTCCCAAGTTTTACATTAAGCTTCAGTAATTGGACACTCTACATGCCTTCTGTGTATATCTCAGGCATGAGGCCACTGCAATGAATGGTAGGTAGGATGATTAAAATGAGGACAGTTAATGAGAAGTCAACAGTTATCAGCAAACTTTATTAAACAACCTTACTCTGGAGTGAGATAGGATTTTTTAAACTGTTTGAGTATGCGATTGCCAAAAGCTAATTAACAGGATCAAGTTGCGGAGTTATTCTTTTCCCACTGGACAAACTAAACATTTAGAAAGATATACCCTATCTAATCTTAAATTAGTCTTGTGCTACTATGTTTATGTCTAACCTTTAAAATGGATTTAGAATATATCAACAGACCATGAGTTATTGCATTTTTCCCAAATGAGTATTACAGATAGAAAAATAGAGGGGACAATGGTTGGAATGTTCAAAGAGAAAGAAATGAAAAGAAGATATAAAATAGCTATGACCAAGAAATGTCCAAAGATTTGCCTTGAGGATATTGCCTATCTTATAACTAGAGTATCTGAATCTAGATTTTTATAGAAAGTTTTTAGCATTGACCTTTGTACAATGATATTTGATTGAGCAAATAGACTCAATCCATGACCTTGAGGATTTCATGACCTAAATCATAGTATGCTACTGTGGGCAAATGTTTAAATGGATATTATAACATACAAGACTGTCTACAAATATTCACAGCCTATGAATGTCATGGAAATCCTAAAATAAGCTATCTCAGAATGACTAATGGATAAAGAAAACAAATAGGAAATTATGGACTGGTCAGGAGAATGGAATGGTTCAAGGCAGAGTTATGACCAATCTGCCTGAAGTCATGTAGTAACTGGCACAGGGGAAATGACACATGGCTATGTAATTTCATTATAAGGATGAATTCTAATCTCAGTCATTCAATGAATTCTGGTATATAAACAATATACTGTTCATTGATATGCTTAATGGAAAAGATGTAAAAGATTGACTTGAGAAGACCAGCAAGTCTGTTGGAGGATTAAGTAAGTGTAACATAAACTAGAATAGATCCAATGTAGTATGACTGATAGAATGTCAGACTTGGAGTCAAAAAGACTACAGTTAGAATGTCACCTCAAAAACTATCCGTGTTACCTAAAACAAATCATTCCTTGAATGCTAAGTATCTCATCTGCAAAAGGGGCTAATAATAGCACCAACTGCTGGAGAGTTATGAGGATTAAATGAGATAATGTAAGCAAAATCAGCTTAATTTTTTTTTAAATTGTAAATCAAAACAAGCAAAATATATGTAATTTTATTGTTATTGTTAGTAATAGAATTTGGTGGATACTTGTCCCTATTTTAAGGTTCAATTCTAGTGCTACCTTCTACAATATTTTGAGTATATTAATAGTTTGAATCCACTCATCCCACTTTATTATGTGTTTTTTTATATTTATATTATTTTCTCTAGATAAATGTAAGACACTTGAGATCAAGGAATGCTCCATTTTTGTCTTTGCATTCCTAGTGTCCAGTACAGTGCCTGTTGTAGAAGAGGTGCTTAAATGTTTATTGAATGGATAAATGAATGTCAAACAAAGGGGAATGAGCAGTTCAAGAAAGAAAGCATTATTTCTATCTGAGGGGATCAAAGAGGGTTTGTTAGAGGAGGTATCACCTGACATGGACCTTCTGTAACTCAGTCTTCCCATTTAGTTTCCTAAGCACTTGTATTAATATCATATATGAAATATATTCTATGCTCAATAGTAAGTCACCAACATCATCAAAAAAGAAGTCTGTAAATTTAGTCTACTAGAGGGGTAATAGAGCTAATCACAGCACAGGCATACTTAGCCAAACAAACATGCAGAGAATATATGACAGCAGGATACATCCAGCATATATGGCATAAAGTATGCCTTCAAAGAGTATGGCATAATTATGGAACACTGAAAGACAATAGAAGCTGACTGTCAAGTTTGCTAGCTGTGACTACACAAGCTTTATAAATAGACATTTCAGCCAAAATTCTCTCATTGATACTTCCCACTAAATCATTGTGGCCTTTCACAAACAGCTTGAAAAAAATGAAGTTGAATGTTTTGCAAAGGACAAACTTTGCCACTGCACACTTTTCTGTTTTGAAAGCAAGATTTGATGATTATTTTTAAACAATTGATTATTAATTTAACTTCAAATAATAGTTAAAAATAATTATTTATGATAGATTTGGAAAGGAAAAATACTTGAAGCTGGAGGACATATATTTGAATGCTACTTCTGATATTACTGTTTTAGGTGAGTGACAATTTCTTGCTCATTTGTAAAATAAAGACATTGATAAAAATGGCTTTTAAAGTTCCTTGTGACTATATATTTAAAGTGAACTTCAACAAAAGTGTACCACAATTTAATAGTTATCCCCTCTTTTTATACTCATATTTCTTTGTGTATTCATTTGTTACCATATTATCAGAGATCTGGTAAACTTCTAGGTTTAGTTCCTATGTGTTCCCTTTAAAATGACTTTTTAATTCAAACAGAGGACACAGGGTTCATAAATATACATTGCTGTTATATGATAAAATTAAACTCAACTATTATTCATAATGGGCAGAAAGGTGGTGCAATGGGTAGATTCCCACTGTGACCCTTGATAAGTCATTTGGCCCTATTTGCCTCAGTTTCCTCAACTGTAAGATAAGCTAGAGAAGGAAATGGTAAACCACTCCATAATTTTGCCACGAATAGTCCAAAGAGGTCACAAAGAATGAAACATGACCGAAACAATGGAACAAACAACAATAACATTTATAATGTATCTAAGGTAGATAATATATCTACAAGGCACATGTCTATTTTTTTTCATATGATAAAAACATTGGTGTCAAAATATTTACATTCAAATGGGATGGAAAAACCATTGGAAGTGGTATGATGTAGAATAATAGACCTGAATTCACATCTACATGAGCTCTGATACTTTGAAAATCTAAACTTTCTGGGTCTAGTTACCTCTTCTATCTCTAAAATCACTAGGTCTCTAAAATTCCTTCTAGCAAAAAATCTCTTATTCTGTGATCACAAATATAAATAACATAGATTAGAAATCTATGAAGCATAGAGAACTCAAGAAAAGCAATATTCAAAAAGGAAGAGACCATTTCCAGCTTGGAGGCATTATGGAAGAGAGGTCATTGAGAATCTCAGTGAAGAGTTCCTGAAAAATGTAGTATCTGAGTCTTAAAAGAAGAGAATGATTTCATTAAAAAAAAAAAAAAAAGAAGAAGAAGAAGAAGAAGAAGAAGAAGCATACCAGACAGCACATACCAGTGTAGGAAGATGGGCAAAGCAATTCAAAATCATTGTGAAAATGAAAAGTTGTTGAGCCTGAGTTTCATTGGCTATGCCCCATGTCTAAAATGTCCCACTTCATCTTTACCTCTTGGATTTCCTGACTTTCTTCCAATTCTAATGGAAACCTCAATTTCTACAGGGGTTTCAACCCCACGTAATTCTAGTGTCTACCCTCTATTATTTCTTAAATTATTTAAATTTCTTATGTACCTTATTTGTGCATATTTGCATACTTTTTGTCTCCCCTATTAATCAGTAAAAGACACATCATTACTTTTCCTCACACATAATATTCTACTTCGCATTTCCCTGGCTTTGCACTGGCTGAGGTTTCTCCCCACCCACCAGTTCCCATACTCATGCCTGGAGTATGCTACCTCTTCTTTTCAGACTTTTATAGAATTCCTAACTTCCTTCAGGGCTTAGCTGAAACACCCTCTCCTAAGGGAAGCCTGTTCTGATTCCTCCCATTCACTAATACCTCACCTTTAAAATTCCCTTTTAATATATTTTATATTAACTTATCTATGTTATCTACCAACTTCCCCAGAATGGAAATACCATGAAATGAGGGAATATTTTATTTTTGTCTCCTTATCCGTAGCACCTAGTATTTTAACATAATAAAAGTTTATTGATTGATTGATGGAGAGTTAGTAAAGTTCATTTTTAGAAGATGAGCTTGATCAGTAGTAATACAGGAATTTCCATAGTTTGATAAATACTCACATGACTATAACTTAAATTAGGATGGTTAAAACAAATGATGATAAAACAGATGAATGTATAAGTGAATAAATGAAACAAATGATCAAAGACATGAATGTTTAAGTGAATAAATAAATCATGAAGTAACAAGGTAGAGTTAACATTTACATAATGACAAGGTTTGCAAAGCATTTTAAAGGTATTATCTCATGTTATGACAACAAACTTCTAAGGAAGATGCTATAATAAGCCCACTTTATAGTTTGGAGAGATTAAAAGATTTCCCTGGAATCTCATAGCCAGTATATATCAGGGAAGGAACCCAAACTCAATTTTTTTTTTTTAATCCAAGGTCAATTCGATGTTTTCTATGCATATTACCTCCCTTAAGCTCCAGAGCATCAAGAAAGTCAACCAAGTCCATTCTGGTCCTCTAGAAACCTCTCTTCAGATGGAGGAAGAGGAAGGGAATGTGGTGGCTGCACTCAATACACACATTATAACCAGCTGCAGAGATAACCAGAACTCCTATTGAGCATAGAATTAATCATAGTCTGCTGGGCCACCTACAGGTTTAATCCTGGTACTGCAGGCTATTAAATTTTCTAGGTCCTTATACACAACCTACAGACTTAGGAGATCTTGATAACGTCAGTTTTATTAAGTCAATAACCAAGCTTGCAACGGAAGAAGCAAATACTAATATAATATACTAATATTATTATTAAAATACTAACATCCACTGCAGTAGTGCCTAGGATTTAACTGTCTCTCTGGGGCACCTAGATAGCAACAATGGATGGAGCTGTTGGCTGTATTCAGGAAAACCTAAATTTCAATTTGATTTTAGACACTTATTAACTGTGTGACTCTGGGCAATTCATTTAACTTTTGTTTGCCTTTTTTGCCTAAAACACAAAATGAGGCTGATTATAATAGCACCTACCTTGCAGGGTTGTGGCAGGGATCAAATGAGATAATAATTGAAAAATGTTTAACACAATACTCAGTACACAGTAAGATAATACAAAATTGAGCTATAATTTATATGAGGTGTCATGCATGATGTCTATGTTTGCTATGTGATGTTTTATTGTTTTGCTTCTTTGTTATTTATGATCAAATGCCATGTATTTTTACTACATGTTAATAGAATATATAGACTTGAAAATTTGCACAAGATGTGATATGTTAACTACTGCATGAAATTAATGTCCTTATGCAATGTCCTCATGCATTCCATTACTTAGGTAATCTACACTAATGTAAACTTCATATAATCCAAATAAGAATGCCATATTAGGTACGTTCATGTATATTATAGCATGCAGTTAAATTAATATATTATATGCCAAGTTATGCTTAACACATATATGTTCACAGACATTCCAGTATACCACATATATTTAGAGGGACAATGAATGATATTAACAATTATAGCAAATCATAAATATCTAAAAATCTGCCAACTTCTGTTTTGGTCTCCATAATAATTTTTCTAGAGAAAAGGATTTCACAAAAGGATTTCATCATTTATAGGGAATGTTCATTAAATATTTTATATCAGTGTTTTATAAATTTTATTTTATATAAAAATGATAGTTCACATTTAATAAGCTGTTTCAAGGTTCACAAAGCACTTACTCATACTATCTCTATTTAATAAGGGAATACGGGAACAAATTGAAAATTAGAAAAATAAAGGCACTTTTGCAAAGTCATATAGCTAAATAAATGTTGGAACGAAGAGCTTCTTTTAATAGCATGCTATACAATAAGATTAATAAAGTATCCCAAAGTTCTAATTTAGAATTGGGGAATTATTGCTATAGGAATTCCCTGCACTGATGAAAGTTAGGCAATTCCTCTGCCCTTCAGAATCCTGAGAGGTTGCTCATGGCCACACAGTTGTCAGGTGACAGAAAGAAATTGTCCTTATAATCTGCTGGTTTTAGCATAGCTTTGTCTTATATCCCATTGCTTCTTTATAATAATTATGATTTATTAATAAATTCTTAATCAAGTTTTATATGGCATTTTCATACCATATTTGTAATCTGTTTTTCCCTCCCTAAAATCTGCATTAAAACAATGGCAACACCAATGACAACAACAATCTGTACATTACTTGGATCTAAGGATTATGTTTTAGTTTTTTTTTTTTAATAATTTATTTAGTATTTTATTTTCCCCAATTACATGTGAAAACAATTTTAAACATTTTTTTTTAAACTTTGAGTTCCAAATTCTCTCCCTTCCTCTCTCCCTTGCCCCTTTGCCTTGAGAAGGCAAGCAATCTGATATAGGTTATATATGTGTAGTCATGCAAAACATTTCCATAATAGTCATGTTGTAAAAGAAATCATTCTCCCCTCCTCCCAGAAAAAGAACCTTAAAAAAAATAAAGTAAAAAAGTATGCTTCAATCTATATTTAATCAAACATCAGCAGTTCTTTCTCAGGGGATGGATAGCATTTTTTTATCATAGGTCCTTCCAGAGTTGTCTTGGACTGTTGTGTTGCTGAGAATAGCTAAATCCTTCACAGTTTATCATTTTACAACATTGTTGTTACTTTGTACACAGTACATTTAATTTTGTATCTGCTCATAGAAAGCTTTCAAGTTTTTTGTTTTTTTCTGCTTATCATTTCTTACAGCACAATAGTATTCTTTCTATTACAACCACGTCACATAATTTGTTTAGCCATTTCAAAAGTGATGGGCAATCTCTCATTTTCTGACTCCTCCCAGAAAAGAACTGCTATAAATATTTTTATACATATTGATCCTTTTCCTTTTTATTTTTTTCTTTTGGGATACAAATCAAATAGTGGTATTTTTAGGTCAAAAGGTATGAATGGTTTTATAGCTCTTTGAGGCATAGTTCCAAATTGGTCTACAAAACAATTAAATCAGTTCATAATTTCACTAGCATTAATGTCTCATTTGCCCCACATCCTTTCCAACATTGGACATTTTCCTTTTCTGTTCTATTAAGTAATTCAGTAAGTATGAGATACTACCTCAAAATTGTTTTTTCTTTAATCATTTCTTTAATTTCTTTAATCAGTTTTGAGTTAGAACATTTTTAATATGGTTTACATAGATTTGATTACTTCATCTGAAAACAGCCCAAGCCTTTCTTCAAACTCTCTAAATTATGATGAAAATCCTATTTTATATATTTTGATGATTTACCAATTGAGGAATGGTTCTTATTTTTATAAATTTGACATTCTCTATATGTTCAAGAAATGTTTTTATCAGAGAAATTTGTTTCAAAATCTTTTTCATAGTTATGTAATGGGCCAGAACTCTATACTTGAAACAAGGATTCTTACAAATTCAATAATTGATAAGACAATGGTTATCTAGTTTAGTATGGTGATTAATAGTTCTCTAGTTAGTATGATTGATTTAATCTTACAACAGATAATGGTTCTCTAGTCTGGAGCACAAGCCCCTGGACTCAGAGAGACTTCAAGACAGAGACTGTTGTGGTGGTCCTCCTGCCTCCCTCACAAAAACCTCACATTCTGGAGGACCTGCAGAAATTTGGCCAGGGCTCCAGGCAAGAAAACTAGACTGTGAAGGAGATAATAAAGAAGTTGGACTTTATCCCTGGCTATTCTCATGGTGATTACTCTGCTGAAACAAAGGCTGGTTCAGAGACTTCTAGAAAACCAACCAGGATATTGCATAGTTAGTTTTGCTAATTGTACCTTCTTCCATTCTACTCCTAATTCAATTTTTAACTGCAAATTTTCAAGAGAAAATATTGGATTGTTAGAATTATGGCTTTCTTTCTTGGCCTCCCTTTAAGATATATTCTGTCCTGTGTTTTAAATGTAATGACTAATTTTTAAAAAATGAAGAGTCACCTAATAATAAATATTTTAGCTTATTTGTTTAAATACATCATGAGAATAATTTGTGGTAATACTAATATTGTAAATACCATGAATCTTACAATTCTGTACCACCATAAGTAAAATTATGTATATTTTCTAAAATGCATGGAATTTTATTTTAGAGTATTGTCTAATAGCTCCCTAAGTATAACTACGATGTGGTCTCATGAAAGAGATGGTTATGGTCTCTAAAAAGCTATAATTGCAATTCCCTTAAATGCTTTTTTTTATTGTCTAGTGGAATCTGGGTAGAAATTTTCCAAAGCACAAAGTATAATGTGAGGAATTTTCTTTTGTGGATTAAAAAATTAGCCATAAACATGACAAGTGACAGTGTTTGACAAATATAACTCATGCCAGATGTAAGGCATATCCATTTCTATTGCCACAGCCAAAATGAGGTGGGGGTAAGAATTCAGAGAACACAATATCCTTTTCCAGTGAGGAATATGTTGAAAGTTACACAAGGTTGCAGTTTATATTTTTGAAGGCTTTAAATGACTCCCTCATTTCCTACTCATTCCTCCTTAAAATAGCTGAGTTGTCATTCACATTGCACTATTCCTGAAGTAATTCAGTTGTGCTAGTTCAATTTCAATTAATTCACTAACCATTTATTACTTCATATGGCCAAGGCACATTCCTAACTGGATAGTGGCAATAAAGAATTGGGGATGAGGAGGGGGAGTAGTGGAGCCAAAAGCCTTTGTTTCTGTGGAGTTTACATTTTACTGGGTAGAATGATGGACTTAACTTATATTGAGTTTGAGACAATGATGAGATATATAAGTGGAGAGGTATGCAGCAGGTAGTTTGTGATGTAGTTTGAATTTCAAGTGAGAGTTCAAGGTTGAATTTAGGATTTCATTATTTAGAGATAACAACCTCTAAAATCTTCTAATATCTTCAAGTTGCTTCAGAGAGGAGAAAAAGAGCAAATGATGAAGGAGACATACATTTAGGAGACAGAAGGTAGAATCAGTAAAAGAGCCTGAGTAGCTGAGGAGGGTCGTATCAGATTTAAAGACTGAAGAAATGTCAATAAATTATCACTAGGAACAGAGAATTGGAGATACATTCTTGTATAGTACAGGTATGGGCGATACCTCTCAACTCCTACCCTACTGCTCACCAATAATACTCTATATACATATACACAACTATATTCATGTACATATATATGTATTTTCTCTCTCTCTGTGTGTGTATGTGTGTGTGTGTGTGTGTATCTTGAGGTAATGAGGTTTCAAAATTCAAGGAAACAATTTCTTTAGTTTTTTTTTTATTTGTTTGTGTGTTTTTAAAATAGAACCATGAAGATTGTTTTAAAGGCAGCTGAAAAAACATCATGAAGTAGGGGGATTGTAGTGTCCAGTCTAGTTCTCTGGAGAGCCTCAGGATCAGTTAGAGTCAGGATCAGTCAAAGTCTTTGGTCTTCGGAAGGAGAAGTGAAGGAGGCAGGCAAGCTGCCACATGGCTTGCCAAAGATGAATCCTGTTCTCTGGAGTCTGGAGCCTGAAGTCCTCTCTCCTCAGCATACTGTGGCACAGAGATTCTGACCCTCTCCCTCAGCCCTCCTATCCTTGTCTCTGATTACCTCATCAGCAAGCACCAATCATGAGGAGAGCCATCACATCACTGTGTGTTTATAGAACCATTTTCACACATTGAGTAGGTAATTAGCCTTAAGTGCTCTGCTATCTTAGGTTCAAATATACCTTTTCAGAGTTCCAACTCTCTACAAGGGACATTTAAAAAGAAAGGGAGAAAATTATTAAGGTAATTATGGACACAAGTATTGAGGCTAGACTTGGTAAGGAGATTGTCCTTTGGGGTCAGAACAAAGGAAGGAATAATAAGTGAAAATATAGAGATTGTGAGTTATGGATCAGGGGAGATGAAAGAATGCATGCAAAATTGTCTCTATTTTCTCAGTGTAATTATGCCTATCTTTGCCCTCCATCACTTGATGGCCAAATGTGCTCCATTACAGCTTTCTCCATGATTCTCTAATACTGTTAAATGGGGTTTGGAGGATGGCTAGGTTCTTTCCTAATGGTTTTAAGCCCTACTAGTGTCCCCCCCACCAAATTTTATGTGTTCCCTTTGCCCCAATTTTTTTAGCCACTTAATCAAAATAACCTTTAGAAAGAAATTTATTTTAAACATATAAATAGAACAGATATTTTAAATCTCCCCAACCAGAGGTTAATTGCATTTCTCCATCTTCACTACTACCACTACTCCTCAGTCCCTAGAGAGGGGAAGTTGATTAGGTTCACAATTTTTCTTATTTTTTATATAGCAGAATTTCTACCCCTTTGGGGCAGACATCTGGGTTTCTCAGGGCTTCTCTATTGGAACTGGTTCCAATATCTGACTGAGAAAACTGCTTCCAAGGTTGCCATGGACTAAGCTTTTGAGTCCATGGGGTTTTTACTTCCTGTTTTTACATCTAAATAAGACAAGTGAAACAAAACAAAGTAAACAAAGTCCCAACTTCAAGCTCAAAGGGGTAAAGGAGAAGGTCCTTCCCCTCCCCAACTCAATTCATGACACCTCATCTGTGGGTGAATAAGAACTTGATTCTTTTTATATTATGAGGGAAAAATCAGAAAGAGGCTGTCCTTGTCTTCTAGTTTTAAAAACACATAGTATTCTGACTATGCAGCCAATGGGAAGAAAGGTGCTACCTGGGACAAATATGTTTTCATCTTCAAGGAGCTCCCTAGTATTTGTATTTTTGTAGACTATATTTTAAATGTTCTGGGCCCCTATTATATCAATAATTTAGGAGAAAATGTTATCTCCTGGGATTGAGGAGGTGTTAGGGGCCTAAAAAGAAGGAAGACTTCAGAAGCTGCTATGGGAAATAGGATAGATGGTCAATTAAAAGAAGTAAACAGATTTTATTGTGGGACACTGATTTTAGATAATATTTGATAGCAAGCTCACTCTCTCAAATCCTATTCTTCTTCTCCAGAATAAAACTATAAATGTATGAACCAAATTGAAAGATTTATAGAATGTGAATGTTGGAAGGTAAAAAAGAGAAGGACAAAGGGAGAAAGAGGGTGAATTATGGGATTCATTTACTTTAGGACCAAGATTATGAAGATACTAAATTGGGATCAAAATAGGAGTGATAGACTGGGAGATGTAAGGACAAAGTGATTTAAGGGCTGGTACTATGATACCAGGTGCCTTTTGTTTTTTGAAGGGCCTTAAATCTATAACATGAAAATTTTTAAAGCAACTAAAGCTACTTGAAGAAATTCAAGCTCAAAGGCATAGGAGTCTTCAAATACTTAAAAGGCTTTCATGTGGTTCAGGGACTAGTGGTTTATTGTTTGTTTTGGTTATGGGTTTGGGCTTTTTTGGCCACAGAATGCAGAACTAAGAGGGATGAATAGAAGTTATAAAGAGTTTGATTTAGACCTAATGTCAAGAGAGAAAAAACAAACAAACATTACTTTCTAAAATTGAGCCATTCAAAAATAAAATGGTTACCTCACAAAATAGCGAATATTTTTGAGAAGAAACTGGATGGCCATTTACTGAATGTGTTGAAAGAAGAAAGGATTTCAACTCAAAATTTCCATAATCCTGTAATATGTATGCAATAGAAATATAAGACAAATTGTCTACTTTCTAATAATTTCTTACAATCTGAAAGACAAAAGTGGAAACAGACACACAATATTTGAAAATATTTTTTAATGTATATAACATATAACATGGATCGCTAAGTGTATGTTGTATCAATCATAGATGGCATAGAAGACAACTGATAATGGATGTTTTTATCTATTAATTATGAAGGGGTAGTGTGAATACACCATACAACTTAAACATGAAGTGCTTTTTTTTTTCATCAGGAATGTTGAGTTAACATTAATTATGTTTATATTGTTGTACTGGTTTATGTTTATGAAAATATTTTCATATTCATTATCTCACATAATCTTCACAACAATTCAGTCAAATTTATTAAATACCTACTATGTACCAGCCATTGAACTAAACTATAGAGCTGCAAAAACAGGTGAAAGGGTCTTTGCCCTAAAGGAGTTAGCAATCTAACAGAGGAGAAAACATGGAAGAAGAAAAAAAAAAAAAATATATATATATATATATATATATATTTTAAAGGGTAGAGCCAAGATGGCAGAGAGTAAATAGAGTTTGCTTCAGATCTTCCTGATTTCCCTCAAAATCAAAACCAGATCAAGCCTTTGGAGTGACAGAGCCCACAAATAGTTGGAGTGTAACAAATTTCCTGCAGAAGATATCTTGGAAAGGACTTCAGGAAAGATCTGTCTTGATTGGGCAGAGGGGTAATGGACCAGCGCAGGCACACTGCAAGGAGGCTTAGGGTTGAAAAGGCCTGGCTCAGGGGACTCTATTGGGAAGCTCTTAACCAAAATACAGCAGTGTTAGCTGTTCTGTCCTGGTTCAGAAGCCAGTGAATCGATGGACTAGCTGTGAGACTTCCTATGCAATTACAGAAGGCAAATAGTGAGCTCCTGAATCTAAATTCTTGAATTATCAGATTGAGGAGAAAATATTGTAAGCAGCCAGAAAGAAACAATTCAAATATTGAGGAGCCACTGTTGGAATCTTTACTGACTGCTAACTCATTAGAGTTGATGTTTTGGGCCAGAACCTGAAACAAGGTACTAAGTAGAACTAATTGATACAATGCTTGTGTTTACACCTTTACTCATTGGAGTTCACACCTTTACTCATTGGAGTTCACAAGTATGAGAGATTCACAAAGTAAACTTTGTAACTTTGTGAATTCACACCTCCCTTGAAGCTCTTAGGGCCAGAGAGCACTCTGGGAAGAAACCCATAATCCCTCTCTCTCGTATCCCACAATTCCTCTCTCTCATATATAAAGAAACAGACAAAGGCTCTTGGAGAGAATTCAGCTGAATTATACGGGGAGTGGAGCTGAAGATTGAGAAGGGAGCATCAGTTCAATTGAGGAGAAGCACTCTCTCTGAGGCACAACCAGATTCATCTTCATCTCACATCACTGTGGTTGGTGGCTGGGCTCCTGCACTTCCCCCACTGAGACCAAGCTGGTCTGAAAGACTCGCCAGAAAGCTAGTCGAGCCCCAAGTGAAGGAGACAAGAGATTCATTCCATCTTTGTGCTGGCTGGAGGCTGAAGAAAGCAGAGGTAGAGGCTGAAGGACAAACCTTTGGATTTGGAGACATTCAGAGGGAGCTCTTGGAACCAAGCAGAGAGATAGGCCTCTAAGCTAACCGGGCTATATTGGAGGCAATAATAGATCTGAACTTTTATCACCTGGCTGCATTTTGGGTGATTATTTACTCTTAACTGAAACTAAGGCTGCCTCCAGAAATCCTCCCCGAGAAACCTGCTTTCTCCCAGAGAGAACCATTACTATATTATTTTAAAAGAAGAAAATCACCACAAGCCACAATTAGTTTTTCCCAGGACCTAGCAGATTTAACTTTAAAGTATAAAAGGACCTGGAATATGATAGGGCAAAGGATCTTGGATTGCAACCAAGAATCAACTACCCAGCAAAAATAAGCATTACCTTTCAGAAAATAAAAATGGAGATTCAATGAAATAGGGGGTTTTCAATTATTTTTAATGAAAAGACAAGAGCTGAACAGAAAATTTGATCTTCAAATATAGAACTCAAGAGAAGCATAAGAAGGTTAAAAAGGAAGAAAAAACCTATATTGGTTAAAAGGGAAGAAAAAAAAAGCTATGTTTAAAAACTCTCCACATATATACTAAGCTAGCCACATACAAGAGAAATAGAAAATAATTAACAGAAGGAAGGCACTAAAATTATGAGGGGTTGGAAACACCTTCCTATAGAAAATGGGATTTTAGTGGGGTCTTAATGCAAGGAAGTCAATAGTTGGAGCAGGAGATGAAGAATAGCAATCTATTATTGCTATCTACATTTTAAAGATGAGAGAAATTAATTGATTTATCTAAGCCCACTGATTTAACTAGTGGTAGGGACTAGTTAACTAGGGTAGACTTGAATTCCATCTTTGGATTATAAATCCAGTACTCTTTCTAATATTAACTTTCTATGTACTATGTCTACTAAGATGATTTAATAAATTGTAATTTGACTAAAGTGACATATATATAATCAATAGATGCACATACATATATCAATAGATACATATATGTGTGCAAAATCATGTGTATATATGCAACTATAATTTTTTTATTTTAATAATAGCTTTTTATTTTCAAAATATATGCAAAGATAATTTTCATCATTCATCTTTACAAAATCTTGTATCCCACATTTTTTTCCCTTCCTTCCTCCCCACTCTTTTCTCCTAGATAGCAAATAATCCAATATAAGTGAAACATGTGAAATTCTTCTAAATATATTTCTACATTTATCATGCCACACAAAAATTAGATCAAAAAGGAAAAAAAGAAAAAGAAAAAAAGCAGGCAAACAAGAAAAAAATGAAAATACTATGTTGTGATCCCAAACTCAGTCCCCATAGTCCTCTTTTTGGATGCAGATGGCTGTCTCCATCACAAATCTATTGGAATTGACCTAAATAGCCTCATCATTGATAAGAGCCAAGTCCATTAGAATTGATCATCACATAGTCTTGTTGTGCAACTAGAATTTTAAAAGACAAATTACACTGATTAGCAAGCAGCTAGGTGATAGAGTGAATAGATTGCTGGGCCTGGGGTCAGGAAGAATTACCTTTATGAATTCAAATTCCAGAAAAGATATGTTCTAGGTGTGTGACCCTGGACTTTTTGCCTCAGTTTCCTCATCTGTAAAATGAGTAGCAGAAGGAAATAGAATATCACTTTAGTCTCTTTGACAAAATACAAAAACAAAAACAAATGAAGTCACAAAAATACAGACATGACTGAAATAACTCAACAACAAGAAAAAATTTTCATGACATTACTTTGATGAGGTGTGAGAATTGAGGGTTTAGAGATCCCTTCTGGGCAATGTTACAGATCCTTTGCAAAAGTTTATGGCAAAAGGGAATTTATTTAAACTAAGAAGACAGCTTACTTAGTGGGCAAAGATTCCTTTTAGGATGATTTTTGCAAAGATGGGTTTACACTGAAAAGAAAATATCTTCATCAGTGAGCAAACTTAGGACTTCTGCAAAGGTTTACACTGAGAAAGACCCAGGGGGCTAAATCCAGAAGGGCATTTAGCAAAGATTCGAGGTTCAGAGTTGTCTTTATTAGCTTTCTGAAGTTTGAGACTGAGGAGATGAAGGACTAATTTTCAATTCAATAGAGGGCAGTGATTATGTCCCTGGTCAAGATCTCTAATTGAATGAGATTACTTATGAATGGATGTGGCTCCTTGCAGAGGTCTGGAAGATTTGAGAGTCAGGAGCACCCTGCCCCCAAAAGTTCCTTTCCAACCCTTCCCTCCAAGATTAAAGGGGATACCATTTACATCAGTATTAACAACAATTTTCTATTTGCTTTATTTCTTTTGTAGTCTGAGGACTAGGATCATAGGAGTTTCATATGGACGGGTCCTTAGAGAGTGTCTAATCCAAACTTCTTATGCTAAACAACATAGGAATAGACAGCTCAAATGACTTGTTCAAGATTATTCAGTAGTCAAAGCCAAAATTTAAATGTTTCTTCTGACTTCATTTTCCATGCTTTTTTCATTTCATCATCCTGGAAAGACTAAATAGAAGGCTATCCTGATTGTGACATTAATCAAGAGAAATGAGGAATGGATTTTAATTCTACTTCATTTAAGTGAATATATTTCTAATACCAGAAAATTTTGGCTTACATTGCCCATAACTTTATTTTGGATTGTTATATTCGTGTACATCACAGAATATTTTCACTGGATAGTTGCACATGGGACAGAATACAGTATACATAGAGTACCCAGATAATCTTGTTCCTGCTTAGTTTATAATTCTTTTATTTTCCTAGAAGATTATAAAATTGTAAAAAGAAATTCTATTTAAAATTATTCAGAAAGTATATGTAGATATGTGATTTTATTTCTGGAAAATAATGTTTGCCAATTTGGGTTTCCATTTGATAGAAAAAGGAAGGATTCCATCCTTGTTGTCAGGTAGATGAGGCACTGAAACTCTTTCAAAACTTGAAGTTTCAAATTTTATTTTGTAAGAAACATTCTACTCAATTCTAGGACATCATATTAACTTCTAATTCACTTTGAGGATTTGGGGCTGACCAAAATTATGCAAATATAGCCCAAGTCCATAACAATTACTTTTCTCTATTATGGACTAGGAAGAAGTCATAATTCAAATAGTAAATCATTTAGAATGTATTGGTAAAATAAATAAGAATAAAAATTGTGGAGTAATTCTCTATATCTTTCCCCCATTTTTTAAACCATGAAGATTTCTTCTAGAGACTTTTGCAATAGTGTGAAAGGGAACATTGTACATCTCAAGATTCTAGGTTATTTTGGATTGCATTGTATATGGAATACTTTTTATTCATCTTCTTCATCTCCTGGTTTTTAACTATGCCTTTTGATGTTCCACTATGTATTTTCAAGCTGTTATTCTCTATTTTATTACCAAGTTGCTAATCATAAAATCATATTTAAAAGGGAAGCATGGATTTGTTTTGCTTTTAATTGTAACAAGTAGGAAGAACTCACATCTCATACTCCCTTTCTAACACTGGAAAACAATTGGCTATTGTTGATTTTCCATCATATCCACTAAAAAATCAAATATATAATTGTGTTTCTGGTGCAATGGGCTTCCTAAGACAACTTAGAGTGTATTTCTCAAAATTCTCTCTCTCTGATCTTTGTCTTGAACTCGAGTTCCAGAGACAAACAAAATGGAATAAAACTACATACAGTAGCAATTGCCCTTGACCTCAGAGTTCAGGAAAGCTTCTTCACTTGTAGGAAAGAGGGGTCAGTTGTATGATTCCCCACCCCCATTTCAACAAATCCTGATGTTGGCAGCACTATACTTATTCCTTATTTGTATGAATAATTAATAATCACTTAATTATTAGGGCTGATATTTTACCCTTTAGTCATATCTCTCTATTTTTGTTTTTTCCATTTCTTTGCCTGGATTGTAGGATCACAAACTAATAAGACATGTCCTGCCGACCCCAATGTGTTTGTGATTATCGGTTCCTAAAAATCACTTTCTGAGTGATTCTCTATAACAGGAAGGAGTTAGGTTATCAAAACAAATTGATTTATTTTGAATAGTTCACTTAATCATTTGCAAATAATCCTGTATGTAGCTTGAAAGCCATACAAATCTCCCAGAGGTATTTCATCCTGGCAGGGGGACAGATTTTCACACATTTTAATAAAGCACTTGACACTGGGGTTCCAATTAATACCAACATCTGAGTAAGAGACCAAGCATTGACCTCTCCTAATTGTACTGTGAAGCTATTAGGACAGAGGGCCCAGCTGTTCACAAGTCACTTCTTCTTATCCAATTGGCAAGACAACCAGACACTCCTTGACTTTTTCATCTTCCCACAACCCCTCCCCCTTTCCTGCCCTTTAGCTCTTGTACTTCTCATTAGTGCTCTGTTCAGAGGGCAGGCAGGCTAAGACCTAGGAGGGGAAATTCAAATCACACAATTTAGCAATTTTTGTAAAGGTTATTGAATGAGAGGAGTGGAAATTAAATAGGTCAAGGGAGGCAGTTTGGGTTGTAGCCAAAAGAAAGCCTTCCTCCAGTTCGATTCAGATCTCCACTCTGACCCTGTTTTCCTGGGACAAGGCACATGACTTTTTGTACCTCAGTTTCTTCATCTGTGAAAAAAAAAAAAAAAAAACACAATACTTACACCTCCTACCTGAAAGAGTTGTGAAAACATGCTTTGTATACTATAAACAACGATGTTAAAAATAACCTAAAATTTCCCTATTCATTAACTTCCAGTCGTTCTCACAGAAACTATTTAACTCTGCCTAGAAACGATATTACATTTTCTGCTTCCCTCATAAGATAATATGCATATCCAGACTATATTTTCCATTCCTTACTAAGGTTGCCTTTCATGCCATTTGACCCATGCATGATTTAAAGTGTTTTCCACAGGTCAAAAATTCATAGTTACAATTTGGTTTTGCCCACCTATATGGGGGCTGAATTCCAAAAACTTACCTCTCTTCTAGATAACATCCCCTTCTCCTGCTAAAATATCTATGCTGGAAGATTCCAGCCTCAGGCTATACTATATTAGGCCTCCTAGCAATCCATGGCATCTCACTGACTGTTACATAAGAGGTATAGAATCTATCAGCCAAGCCTGAACCTCCTTGCAAAGTGCAAGGTGCTGATGGTTTGATGACCCAGTTGTGGATTTCACTAGTGTTGCTATCAATCAATACATGTGACCAGCTAACCGCCTATAGAGGTTATGATACTTGTCATCAAGGTTGATGATCCTGAAAGTACCTGAACAACCTGTGTATGTCAGGTCTGGCTAACAGCCTCTCCCCCAGTTTAATGACTCCCTTCCTCCTCCTGCTATGATTCCAAATTATCATACACGAGCCAAAAAACCCTTTCTTTGGCCATTAGGGCACAGTTACATCTTTGTTTCTCCAGTGACTGAGCTGCAGAGGTATCTTTTGCTTTGAAACTCTTTCTAGAATCATTCCCCTGACTACCTTCTCATGTCCCTGGGTGTCTTAAGTGGAGCCATAAGCCTTCTCTCATGCAAGTTAACAATGCATCTCTAATAAAAACCTGCTGTTTTTATCATTCTTCACAGGTCTGCATATATCAGTGCAATCAATGCAATGTTGATATGTAATATCTTCTGAGAAAAAAAAAAGA
The DNA here is from genome assembly GCF_016432865.1 of Antechinus flavipes. Lineage (NCBI taxonomy): Eukaryota > Metazoa > Chordata > Mammalia > Dasyuromorphia > Dasyuridae > Antechinus > Antechinus flavipes. The sequence goes on from NC_067403.1 coordinate 111,417,472, forward strand.
TTGTGTATCCTTTATCTCAAAAAAAAAAAATCAGAATTCTTCAAGAAACAGATCACTCCTAAAGTGAACAACTGACATCATCCTTCACATGCTATTTCTTGAGATCTCTGTTATGAAGTCTTCTTTGATCCTTTCCACAAGCCAAAATTCATCTTTCCTTTCTCTTATGCTAATTCTTTCCATATCCTATTACAATTGGTTTTTGGAGGGAGAGGGAAATATAGGCATGGGATGACTTACTTCTCCACTAGATAGTAAATTTCATGACTAGGGACTAGTCCTTGCCTATTTTTTTTATGCTCTCTAATTCTCTTTGCACAGTACCTTTCATATAGTAGCTATCTTATACATATTTTAAAAAATAGAATTCAAAATATCTTAAAGTTTGTCATTTACCTCCTGAAAGAAAAGTTATATACATGTTTATTTATATACATGTTTATTCATATATGCATATATATTATACACACTTATAACTGTTCATTCATTTCACTTGTGTCCAACTCTTTGTGACTCCTTTTGAGGTTTTCTGGGTAAAGATAGTGGAGTGGTATGCCATTTTCTTCTCAAATTCATTTTACATATGAGGAAACTGAGGCGATAGAGTTAAGGGATCTGCCCAGGGTCACTTGGCTTATAACTGTCTGAGGTCATATTTGAATTCATGAAAATGAGTCTTCTTTATTCTAGGTCTGGCACCTATCTACTGTGCTACCTAGCTGTCCCCTGATCCCCATATATGATTGTAGATAGAAGATAGATTAGATAGATAGATAGACAGATAGATGAGTTTGGATAGATGGATGAATAGATAGATACATAGACAGATTGATGAATAGATACATAGAAATATGATAGATACATGATAGGTAAGTAGATATACAGACAGATAGAAGATAGATGGGTGGATGGGTAGACAGACGGAAAGACAGACAGACAGATAGATGGCTAGGTGGATAGATAGAGGATAGGAAAAAAAGAAAGAAAGAGAGAGAGAGAAACATACACACACAGAAAGGCAGATACAGAGAGAGAGTGAGAGTGAGAGAGAGAGAGAGTGAGAGTGAGAGAGAGAGACAGGAGAGAGAGAGAGAGAAGAGACAAGAGAGAGAAAGAGAGAGAGAGACAGAGAGAGAGTGAGAGAGAGAGAGAGAGAGAGAGAGAGAGAGAGAGAGAGAAGAGACAGGAGAGAGAGAGAGAGAAAGAGAGAGAGAGAGAGAGAGAGAGAGAGAGAGAGAGAGAATAGCATTCTTTGGCCATTATCTAGAAGATTTCAATTATTTGATGGCACTTTTTAAAAAAGTGTAACATAAGATTAGCACCATTTCTTGCATAATAAATATTTGCTAAATGACTGACAGGCCTTATGAGACTCTTATATTTTCATCTCCATGACTCATTATAATATTTTCTAAATAACAGATAATGAATACTGCTTGTGTGAACAGTTTTGATGCTTTCGTAATCTTGACTTTTGAATACTGGAGAAGGACTATTAATTTTTCATGTGAAACCCAAATTTCTTTACCTTTTCTCCTAGGTTTTAATTTCTTAGCTTTTCTTAGAAATACATTGAAATTGGTGGGGGGAAGAAGGGAAGAATTTACAACAAAAGATTATGCAAGGGTCAATGTTGGAAAAATTACCCATGCATATGCTTTATAAATAAATAGCTTTAATAAAAAAATACATTGAAATTGACCTCATTCACTTTTGCTAAACCCAATTTTTGCCTAAAATCCATCTAAGAGAGAAGACTAGTCTTCCTCAAAATGTTATTAATCATGAATATGTTCTTATTATTAGCCTATGTAATAAAGTCTAAAAGGGGGAAAAATCAGTTGATATTGGTACCAGAGAAGTAACTTTATTTTTGCAAAGTTTTGTAACAGTTCCACCAGTCTTCATTCTATCCATTAGTGTGCACTCTCTGTATTTAAAGTAATCTGACAATTCTGAGTTGACATATTATACGGACCTGAATTATTTAAGGCCAGGTTCATCCCACGCAGCTGGAAAAATGATCTATAGCTTCCTGAAGAACAGACTGACTTCTTCCAACTAAATTATAAGACTTTTTATATCTAGGATTAGCAAACAAATTACAGAACTTTGAATGCCAGACACTTTAGATAAGAAAAATGCTATTTTAATATAATTTTGAAACACATTAGCAGAGGAAATGGTGCCATATCAATTTACCACTGGAGCATAAAAAGTGTATTTGAAGTACAACATCCTCAGTGGGAGAACGGGTTTTCTAAAGCTGAACTACACACAATTATTATGGAAATTCCTTTATGAATCTTGGGAACCAAAGTGAAATACAGGCAGTCCTCAATTAGGAACAGGGTGTGTTCCAAAGGATTGTAAACCATTGTTTGGAACTAAAAAAGTCTTTTCCCATACTAAAACCCTGAAGGTAGGGACTAGGATTAGGGATGGGGAGAAAGAAAGGTATAGAGAAGAAGGAAACCTGAAATGAAAAACAGAAATGTAAGTTCAAGCTGAGGGCATAGTAATGGATGATAGATTTTAGGGCTAGAAAAATGAGAAAAGTCAGGAAATTCTTGGGGCATTTGAAAGTGAATTTTTCTTTTCCCTCCTTCTTTCTCCTTACCTGGTTTCCCAATTTGTAATGCTACTTAATTTAACGCAACAAATCTTTGATTTTTTACTATTGGAAAATGGAAGAAACAGAAACAGAGGTCAGTTAGATTACTTATAAGTTCCAGATAACCCAACTCTGTTCTTAAATCAGAACTAAAATTGCAAATACTTGACTTAGGAAGGTAAAGGAAACAAGTGTTACTTAGCATCTACAGTATGCCAGGCACTGTGCCAAGCACTTTTTTGCAAATATTATTTAATTTGCTCCTCACAATTCTATGAGATAGGTGCTATAGTTATTCCCATTTTACGTTTAAGGATACTGAAGCAAGTAAAGGTTAAAATAACTTGTCCAGCATCACACAGATAATAAATATCTGAGGCTGCATTTCACTGTAGGTATTCCCAATTACATTCAAGAAATATAGTGTTTTGTATATGACAGGGCTATTTAGAAGAGTGAATAAACTGCTGGGCCAATAGGAAGACCTGAGTTCAAAACTGACTTCTGATACTAGCTATGTGACTCTGAGCAAGTCACTTAATCTTGTTTGTCTCAATTTTCTCATCTGTAAAATGAGCTATTGAAGGGAATGGCAAACCACTCCAGTATTTCTACCGAGAAAACCCCAAATAGAATCATTAAGAATCAGATGTAACTGAAATTATTGAACAACACAAAATGTCAGACTTTAAAAATGCTCTTTGATGTAGTCTGTTGTGAAATTATTTCTGTAAATTTTTAATTTGCTTACCAGGTTTTCTGAGTCATCTTTATTTCTTGGGGGGACATGTAAATACTAATCTTTTTATAGTTTCTTAGAGAAGACAGGCTTAGAGTTTGATTAATAGCTTCTGGATTTTGTTTGGATATTTTCTGAAACCAATGGGCTAATTCTTTTAAATGTGTTTTCCTTATCAAGCTTCAACTTCAAGATGCCAAGTAATTCTTTTAACATATGCAATGATCACTTTCTCCTTGGTAACTAACTATATTCGATATGTTTTGACCAAGGTATTTAAAAGTATTTCCTTCATCTTTCAATTTGACCTCCACATTCAAACTAAAAGGCTTGTCTTTTTTTTGTCTTCATTAGGAATCAAACTTATTGAATTCAAATGACATTTTGATATCATTGTAGAAAGTATTCTGATTTTTTAGTGGTTACACATTTACCATATATAGGAATTGTTATTGGCCTGTTCACAGAGGGTAAGAAGTAGAATAAATCAGTAAATAAAGCTATATATGGGCAGAACACTAAATGGTACAATTTAAGAGGGGAATAAAAAACCAAGTTTGAAATCTTTCTAACAAGGATGAAAATCTTTGTGTCCTACCTACCATAAGGCATGAGGCTAAACAACCAAATAAATGTAGAGAATTTTATATCACACTAAACATCAGTGATTGATAATATTATTTCCTTAGAGCTGGATTGTATAGGAAAAGAATAAAAGTAAAAAGGGGGATAAGAGATAGGAATTCGAATTTATATTATGCCTACTATGCATTGTACAAAGTTCTTTTACAAGTATTATCTTATCTTTTCCTTACAACAATCCTGTGAGGTAATTTTTTTTTTTTTTTATCCCTATCTTATAGTTAAGGAAATTGAAATAAACAGGATTTTTGGAGGGAATATCCACATAGATGAACTCACAGATTTATTTTGGCTTTGAAGCTATTTCCTCAAAGACTTTTATAAAATAAGTTTTTATTTTATGAACAGATAATTTAAGATAATATTTTTCTGAAGACAAATGACAATATCCAAGCAAGTAAGTAGTCTTCCTTCCCCTTCTACCTTCTCTGTGATTTTTGGTGTGTGAGTAAAACTACAAAATTTTAAACCTTGATGGAACTTATATATTTGAGTAGTCCTCAAACTAACTTGTTTTTTTAAAGGCACTTATCTTCAGATTAGGCAACTTTGAATTCATTTCCAACTCAAATTTAGTGGTTTGTACAAGTTCTAAAGAAAACAAATTTTGTAATTTCATAACTAGAGGGGAGGATTTTTCTGTTCTAATGACTATGAAAATCTTGGCAGGAATAGCTTTCTCTGATCAATATATTTTTAGAAGTTGTTTATTTCCATGATATTTCATAGCATTAATGAATGGAAGGAATGAGGTGGGAAAAGGGGTTAGAAGAGGATAGGAAAGAAATTCAAGGAAAACTATCCCAAAACTCAGAGTCAAGAATTCTGAACCAAAAACTATGAGATCAATGTTTATTTTTAGAGATATGCCATATGTATATTGTGTATGTATTTATGTATGTGTATTCTTTGTGTGAACAAGTTCTTAATAAATGATATTAAGGACTTGAAAAAGTAAAATTTGAAACATACACAAGAAAAGACAAAATTCACATATTAAAATCAATTAGAGAATAAGGCAACATATAAAATAATTTTAAATTGTGTATTATAAGCTATCTATGTGCAGCAGAGACTATTTAAAATCTTTCTTTTCCTGGTGCAATAGTTTGACAGGAATATATGATCCTCATTTCCTGGGATCAGAGGTTCTTAACTGGAGTCTATGAGTCAATTTCAAGGGATCTGTGAACTTATATAACTTATATAAAGGGGAAAAAATTACATTTTTATTTTAAGTAACTTCTAACAGAAATGTAACATTTCCCTCAATTATTTCAAGATATTCTTTTGAGAAGCCTGGCTTCACCAGACTGCCAAAGATGTCCATAACACAGAAAAGGTTAAGAATCCTAGCCCTTGTTGTTTTAGGAAACATGACTCCATATGCCCCAGGAGGAATTGCTTTGATTGAGAGATAATTGGGGAAAGATTGGGATAAGACTAGACTTAGGGAGATGTCAACTTGGACACAAAGTATACTGAGCTATGAAAACAGCCTTAGAAAACATGAAATAGGAAAATAGAAACATTTATCTAAATTAATTTTTAAATCAATGAAAATATTCTTTTCTCTCTTACACCCACCTCCAACCAAGAAAAAAAAAGGAAACATAAAAAATCCTTGTTATAATCATAAATAGTGAAGCAAAAAAAAAAAATACTGCATTGAACATGTCCTGTTTTTAGGTATGTCTCAACACACCCATAAGTCTATCATTTCCCTTTCATCAAGAATTCTCTGGAATAGTAGTTTGTCACTGTGTTGATTAGAATTCCTATTTCTCTTTAGAATACTGTTGTTTTGTATATAAATAGTTCTGTTTTTCATTTCATTCTACAATTAATACAAATATAAGATATGTGTGAGATAAGTTGCTGTTGTTTGCCATGTGTGTGCACCTAGAGCTGTGTAGACACGATTCACAGGAAAGCAAGAATAGATATTTCTAGAGTCTCCTTTCATAATTTTTCTCCTTGAAACACTTTGATTTCTATCAGACAGGGAAACAGGAGGCCATTTGTTAACAGAAGTTTACTACTGCAATCTCCTTAGAGAGAAGGGATATATAAGACTAGAATAATATCTCCATGCTTCCCTAAATATCATTAGTCCAAAAATAATTTGGATATTCAAGATGTACCTCTAATAGTTATCCCTTAATGGGACAGGAGTTCCCAAAGCTACATAAATAATGAGTAACTATATTTTCATCAGATAATAGTTCTGTTATGACACATAGCAAACAGCAGAAAAAATTATTTATCCAAATAAATAGAAAACATAAATCAGAAAAAGTATACCTATAAAACTATTTTTTAAAAAAAATCTATCATTTGAGCTTTTTTTTTTCCCAGAAGTATCTTTAGCATATGACATTTATGTGTCCTTCAGGTAACAAACTGATCACTTTCTAAACATATCAAATATTTCTTGTTGTAGATATATATATATGTATATATATATATATATATATATTTCATATCTTAAACAATAAAAGAAAAGTTCTGCCTCATTTAAAATTTTACTTGATTCATTTACTCAAATTGAAATGAATACAATGAATTGCTTAGACAACCTCTGATTAGCTATAACCTGATGAAGGACTTTCCTACAATATTGCATGCTTATGCTTTCATAGCTTCTAGACTTAAACTTCACTTGATTTCATAAACCCATGACTATTTCTTGGAATATCTTCCTTATAACTAGAAGCAATCAAGTGGCATAATGGATAGAGGGCCAACCTTAAAATCAAAAAGATCTGAAACCTCCCTGGTGTTTACATGCTGTGTGATCTTGGGCAAGTCACTTATGTTCTGTCTCTCAGTTTCCTTACCTGTAAAATAGGAAGAGTAACCTAACTCCTAGAGTTGTTTTAAGGGTCAAATAAAATAAATGTTCTCTGGAAACCTTATAATTCTGTAATAATTCTAGGCATTGTAACTTGAATCTATATGATATGTTAAAAATCAGAAACGTGTAAAAGGATCAAAGTTGGGTTCTCTTAGAAAGAGAAACAACCATCACTAAATTGTCAGCTGTGAAATTTGATAGCTTCCATTAAGAAATTCATATATATTAGTGAATTTTATATCCTTCAATTAATCAAACAGCTAGATGATGATTAATAACTAACTTTAAAAAACATGAAATATATGGCATGTATTCTTTGACAAAGAATTACAAAAGCTTTTTGTTTGACTGGATTTAATGTTTGTAACACGCTTTACAAATATAATAGCATTTGATTCTTACAATGATTCTGGGAGCTAACTGCTATTATTATCTCCAAATTACATACAGATAGACTGAAGCAGAATTTCAGTAATTTGTCCAGGGTAACATAGCTAGTTTAGTAACTGAGGCAAAATTTGAACCAAAGTCTTCTTGACTCCAAATCCAGTTCTCTACCCTCTGTACCATCTTGATACCTCTGATATTAAGTATGTTTCAAGAAATCATGGAAATTACAGATTAGCTCATGGTCTCAGATGAGACCAAAAAAAAATAATTATATGACTAAAATGGTTTTTGTGCAAATATTTTTCTTCTATAAACATGAAACCCCAGTAAAGCTTACTACTGGTCTCTCATAATAAGAAGTATAGAATTTCTAATCATAACCTATCAGCCTTATGCTATTTTTGCCTGATCTCACAACGGTAAATTCAACAATGTTGCTTACTTTTTAACAATTCTACAATGAGTTTGGAGGCTCTATTTCATCTGACTCAAATGGAATGACTCCAGACTACATTCAGGATGATTCCAAACCAATTAAGTTACATTGTAAATATTTTACATAGTAATTTTGCAGAATTACTTTCCCATACATATAACTATGTATATATGATGTAATATATGTTTATATTTTATATGTATATAATGTACACACTATATATTCTGATTTTAGGAGAGGGATATAGCTTTAATATTCTGTGGGGCAATGGGAAAATAGATTTAGATCTTGAAGGTATTTTAGAAGTCATTTAGTGAAATTTACTCAATTTAGGTGACTTCCAACTATGTCCAGTGTTAGGCAGAATACAACTATAAAAAATGATTTTAGGAGTGCTGGAATAGGGATTGGCCACTGAGCCCCCACATAAGTTCTTTCCATTGGTTAATGTTAGAATCCCACTAATGTTTCTTCATTCTTTTAGGATTAGCAAATAAAATTCGGATATTTCTAGGACTAATGATCTAAGCATATAGTTCATACCTTAACAAGTTTGGTTACAAAGAAGAAAAAAAAGAACTTAAAGGTCCTTAATACTTATAGATAATGAGGAAAGAGTGCGATTGAGGGACAAGCAGAGTAAATATAGTGGAGTCAGAAACAGAAAAAGACCATTTACCTAACAGCTTTGCTTAAAGCTGGATCTGAGAAGAGTAATACCTTTAAAGATTCAATCCAGACATACATGTTCACTATAACATACAGGGATTAGAAACACTATTCTTACCTTGTAGGACAAAAAACCTTTTCAGAGGCAAGGAATCTTTTTTCTTTGAAAAGAAGTTAATTGGGGGCAGCTAGGTGGCACAGTGGATAGAGTACCAGCCCTGAAGTTAGGAAAGGACCTGAGTTCAAGTTTGACCTCAGACACTTAACACTTCCTAGCTGTGTGACTCTAGGCAAGTCACTTAACCCCAGTTGCCTCAGCAAAAGAAAAAAAAAAAAGAAAATAATTTAATCTCATATATTTTGTCATAATTTAAAAATGAACATTAAAAGTTATTTTCTTATTAGTTAAAATATTGAAGTGGGAGTGGGGAATGAAGCAAACAAAAACCCATTATGACTTGGTCCTCATATTTTTATTGTTATTATTCATTATATACAGGGTTGCTTGTTTGTTTTTTAAATCCCACTAAATACTGAACTAAGTTCTTGTCATTTATCTAGAGAATTTGAGAAGTTTTTTTTTTCAAAATTCATTGTAGAATAAATTGTCTAAGCTCACATAAATTTTAAACCTTTCTCTGCTATAACAAACAAGTGATTTTTCAAAGCAGACGTTCAGAAATTCCTTGAAGCCAACACATTTTTATAGGGGATTATCTAGCAAAAATAGAATTTAAAAACTGTCTTTTTCTTGTGTGCCTGTGAGCAATCACTTAAAAAAAAACTTTCCAAGATTTAAGTGGTAAGGAAACATTTGCTATTGGAAAAATCATGCTTCTTCGACAGTTGGTTATACTAAGAACAGGAATAAATGTTTTTAAAGTCTGTATTTTAAGGAGTCTTGGCAAAACTCTATATATGTGCTCAAATGATTTAATGTTAGGTGTTCAAGTTGAAGGGTATTTTTTCCTCTTTTTACTTAAAATGTTTTTGGTTATTCTTAAAATTCATTAATAACCTAAAGAAATCTTTTTATACCAAAAATAAAATGTTAATCACAGATTTTTTTATTTATGTATATAAAATAATAATAATCAAATCAAATCAAAATTTCTCAGAATTATTTTTCATTATTTCCTACTCTATGACAGTTAGTCTAATAGATAGTAACTTATTTTTCAAACAATTAAGCATGCTTAATTTAAACATTTCACTAAGTACCAGCTTTCTAAGAGCTTGGAACTAAAGTTTAACAATGATGTCTCTTTGTCTGATCATAGGAAGGTGACTGAGTTTTTGAGACCTGCACAGTTTCTACCCAAGCACTATTAGGTCATATGAAGCTAGAAAGATTTCAAGTATGGATCTGCTCATAGATCATGGGTTTGTCACCTGAGGACCAGATAGCATGAGAAGAGCTTGGATTATCACTAGAAGCTGAGTCTTTTGCTACCTGTGTAGCAAATAACTACCTGTTGAGCCTGAGCACTCCACAGGGTTCCTGGGTCTCAGTTTTCTCAGCTGTAAATGAGAAAGAGAATTGAAAAACCATCTGGTACAATTTATTCCTGAACAAGAATAATTGCTATAGGCTATCCAATAAATGGTCATCCAGTTATTGCCCGAAAACTTCAGTGTACTGAATGAAATGAAATGAAAGTATCCCCCTACCTTGAAATGATTTCTGAATATTTGCACCAATGTCTTTAGCAACAAAATACATAAAAAAGTGAAGTAAGCAAAAGCAAAAGCAAATGTTTTATGATAATAGCAATATTGTAAAAGATCTCCATTCATTGCATTTATTATTGCATATATTAGGATTTCCAATGGACCAATGAGAAAACATGCTATCCACCTTCTGACAAACTCAAGGTGCAGAACGAACACATATTTCAGAGCATATACAATGTAGTCATTTGTTTGTTCAACTAATAAATCTAATGCAAAGTTTAAGAGACAGGGATAGCTAGATGTCACAGTGGATAGAGCACTGACCCTGAAGTCAAGAGGACCTGACTTCAAAATCTGGCCTCAGACACTTAACACTTACTAGCTGTGTGACCCTGGGCTAGTCACTTAACCCCAATTGTCTTACCAAAAAATAAAAAACAAATAAGTTTAAGAAGCAACTGTGTGGCACAGTAGATAGAAAACACTGGTTCTGGAGTCAAAAAGACCTGAGTTCAGATACAATACAGGCACTTTTTATAGGGATTACACTAGATAAATCATTTAGTTTCTGTCTCCCTCAGATTCTTCAAATGTAAAATGAGGATAATAATACCTATTTTCCAAGTCTGTGATCAGAATAAGACGAGGTATAGCACATTGCCTGATATATAATAAACAGTTTAATAAATGTTTGTTTCCTTCCTTACATGGGTTTTGACTTTCAATTTAATGTAGATAGGGCATAAAAAGAAAAATGAAAAAAAATGAAAATGAATTACATTTTCAAAAATGAAAATGTTAAATTTTTTGTTACAAAACATTACAAAAATAAAATTAAAAAAAGAAGAAAAGAGGATCACAGAAGTACATTTAGAATGAATAAAAGAGAATACGATGTAGGGCAGTAGAAAACATAAAGCAGGATGGTTTTTAAAATATCACCTTGAATTTTCATATATATTTGGAGAGAGAAGCAGGCAGAGTCCAACAACACATGTGATACTTTTTTTCTATCCTGTTTTATATAAAGGGGATTAATTTTATTTGGCATTCGGTAAATTTATTTTAAAAAAAAGATCATTGAAATATAATTGCAGCAATGGCTTTAGTAATGTTAAATAAGAGAGGCACTAAGATATTAAGATGCCAAAAATAAATATTTATGTATAGTCACATTATAAGAATGTTGTTCACCAGGGAGCCAGATTAGACTTCATATTGTTTTGTAAAAGGGAAAATATAGTATAATGGGAAAAATTCTATACTTGTAGTGAGTAAACCTTTATTTGAATCTTGACTCTGATGTAAGCTGCATAACTCTGACTAGGAAAGTAAGGTTATTAGATCCAAAATGAAGGAAAGAAGAGAGGAGCACAATGATGGTAGCACATTGTATATCAGTCACATGTGACACATAGCCAACACTTGCTCTATTAAGAAAAGGAAGAAAAGACCAGGAAAGATATTACTCAAGAGCATTCCCTTTTGTGTGGGCCCAGGAAGTCACAGTTAAAAGTCTTTATTTGGATAAATAATGGAGACACTACAGGAATTTCAACTGAGATGAATATAAAGAAGGGCATTTTTAGAGTTTAACAGATATTGTCCTCTAACTTCCTTTTAGGGGATTGGACAACTTTGCAGGATGGGCCACAACTGTTTGATTATTTCTAATATGTCCCTATGAATTTTGCATTGGAAGTTCCATCACTCTTTTCAGATCATAGCACAGGCTATTTGAAAGATTTGCCAATGTGAGAAAATTATATAGTCTGAAAAACAATTTTTAGTTTATGGGAATACATGTTTTATCTATTTTTATATGTGTCTGCTAGATACATACAACATGTACATATGTTATAGATAGATATATGTATATATATATATCTGATATATACATAGAATGTATATTATACGTTAAAATGTATATATACATAGGATGTATATCCCTGATAGAATGTAAGTTTCTTGAGGATAAACAACAATAAATTATTAAATACCCTCTATAAGCAAGGTATCATGCATTGGTAATACAAATACAGGCAAAAAAAGAAAAAAAGTTTCTGCTCACAGGAGGCTTGCATTCTAGTGAAGGAAGGTGACATGCAAAAAAGAAGGAAAAAATAGAGTTGGAATGGAGAAAGGCATCTACAAAGGGGCCTGGTGCCAAAACATGGAAAGTTAGAAGCACAGCCAGGAGGTGAATGAAGGTTGATGGGTCTGAGCTTTGTCCAAAATGAAATTCCCAAGAAAAATGTATTGATTTAGCACCAAAAACCAATCCTTTAAAATAAGAAATCAAACTAGAAGTATCTGAGATTTATTCAAACTACATTTGTGATCTTCAATTCTGAAAGAAACATATCCTGCGTTGTGGAGAGAGTATCTATATTTCTCCCACCCTTTAATATCACATTTCTCTTGAAGTATGACAAAATCACGCAGAATTTAAGTCTTCAAGGAATTCATAGTAAAGTAAGAAATAAAAACATGTATATAAATGCTGATAATGCACATTAGAAAATAAGAGAAAATACAAAAACTTATGAAGAATTCAGGAAGTAAGAGATGACTTCCAATTATGGGTTCTGGAATGGATCAATTGCTGTTGAATTGGTCCTTGAATAAAGGGAAGAATTTCAACCAATAGAGATGAGAACACAAGTTCAATCCAGGTAAAAGGAAGTAGAATGAGAGTAAGCAGGACAAAAATGGGGATGGGGAATAGTTTGGTTGGAATGTAGCGTACATGAAGGGGAGTAGTATTAGGTAACACTGAAAAGGTAGATTGGAGCCAGATGGTAAAATGCCTTGAATTCCAGCCTCTCATTTGTACTTTATTTGGTCGGCAATGAGGACCCATGGGAGGTTTGGAACACAGAAAGTGGGGAGTGATATGATCAAAGGAATGCATTAGGAAGATTATACAAGGAGCGGTTCGAAGGTTGGATTTTAGTGGGAAAAGAGTGGTAATAGAAATTTCCAATAAGGGGCTGTTATAGTAGCGTAGATGATGAGAGCTTGGGATAGGGTGGTAGCTTTGGGAAAGAATGCATTCAAAAGATATGATAAAATTATTACTGATCAGAGAAATGCAAATTAAGACTCTGAGTTACCACCACACACTTATCAGATTGACAAATATGACAAAAAAGAAATGACAAATGTTGGAGGGGATGTGGGAAAATTAAAACACTCATGCAGTGTTGTAAAGTGGTATATTGATTCAACCATTCTGGAGAGCAATTTAAAAATATACTCAAAGGGCTCATAAGAGCATGCATACCATTTGGCCAAGCAACACAACTATCAGATCTTTAAAAATAAAGATTTTTTTTAAAAAGGAAAAAGACTTATATCTACAAAAATATTTATAGCAGTAGTGGTAAAGAAAAGTTGAGGGGAATTGGGGAATGACTGCACAAGTTTTTGCATCTGATTGTGATGGAATACTATTGTGCTATAAGAAATGATGAGCAGGATTCTCTCAGAAAAACCTAGAAAGACTTAAATGAACTGACGCAAAGTGAAACAAGCACAAGCAAGAGAACATCGTGAACAATTTAGCCATTCTCAGCAATACACTGAGCCAAGAAAATTTTGAGGAAATTATGATGAAAGGTGCTAATCCGTCCAAAGGGAGAGAACTGATGGACTTTGAATGAACATCAAAGATACTTTTTCTTTATTTTTCTTGGGAAATTGACATCCACAAAGGTTATAGGATTAGTCTATTGCCACATAGCTGGTAAATGTCCAATCTATCTCTTTTCATCTTTGACTCCACTTATCCCCTTTGCTCAATTCAGATATGAATCGCATGATTCAACAAACAAACCTGGGAATTTGCTGTGTAGATGAAGCCTTTGGGTTTAGAAGATTTGACTAAAATTATTATCATGAAAATATTTTATGGAATCTTGGAGCTTTTCATATAATTCAGGAATATTTATACAGATTGAGAGATGCATTTGAATAGGTATTCACAAAGCTGTACTTCTCAGTTCAAGTTCTTAGGATCCTTTAGGTTCTGGGTGTCCTAGTCTTAGAAGTTAATTGATTAGTTAAAAAAAAAAAATCTGAGTCAAGGAGTGAGGTGTTTGTAATTGTTTGCTTTAGATACATGACTAGATGAATTAACTAACTGACTGAATAATTTGGTTTTGAGTAGGTGACATAGATACTGATTTTTCTAATGCTTTTATATCACCCAATAGATAGTACTGAATGAGATTCTGAGGCATCTCTGTGGCATAGTGAAAGAATGCCAGATCTAAAATCAGGAAGAATGTAATTCAAAACCATCCTCAGCCATTAAAGAGTTGTGTCCTTGGGCAAGTGGTATTCAAGGAGGACCTTCAGGATTGCTCTAAGAATAAAATGAAATAATATTTGTAAAGAGGTTTGCAAACCTCAAAGTGTTACATAAGTGCTACAATAGTATTTTGTTTTATTTACCTAAGGAAATGCAACCTAAAACTAATCAAAATGATCAACCCCCATTTTCTTACCTATAAATTGAAATTAAGAGGTAGCAAGATAGCATAATCAATAGAGCATCAGCCCTCAGGAAGACCTGAGTTCAAATCAGACCTCAAATCAGACCTTAAATCAGACCTTAAGGCACTTAACACTTATAAGCTGTGTGAACTTGGGCAAGTCACATAGATCCAATTGCCTCTCCAAAATAAATAAAGAAATTGAGATTAAGAGGAAAAGGTCCTCTGCAAAAATTCTTTGAATGCGAATAAATTACATGAAGTAAAATTTTCCTCAGATAACTTTCAGTATTGCAAGTGATAAAGAGAAGAATACTTTCTGCTTTTTGTATATACTCTTGTTTATTTCTTTCAGTTCCAACGGCAACTAGGTAGTTCACTTACTGTCTGCATAACCTTAATCAAGTAACAATTTCTCTGAGACTCAATTTCCTCATCTGCAAGAATCCCATAGTTATATGGGATCTACGTTTAAGAGTTGTTGTGAAGATCAAATGAGATAATAAATCTGAGCAATTTTGAAGTTATCTATTACTATACTATTACTATTAGAAACAAAAGTTATATTTTTAAAACCTTAAAAAATTCAAAATTAAAATTCTATCATCATTATAATCTTCAAGGCATCGTAGAAGTACTTTTATCTTTTCCTTCTATACTTCACTATTAATGGATGAGGACAACTAGGTGGGAGAGTGGGTAGAGCACTGAACCCTGGGGTCAGGAAGACAAGTTCAAATTCAGCTTCCGATATTCATTAGCTATATGTCACCTTGTTTCCCTGAGTTTTCTCATCTATACAATGAACTGGAGATAGAAATGGAAACCATCCCAGTATGTTTGCCAAGAAAACACTAAAAAGAGGTCCCAAAAATTCAGACATGATTGATATGGCTGAACAAAAAAAAGCAAGACTATTAGAAGGCTAAGATGATTTTGCTAAAGGTCATACAATAAGTTGGTAGCTGTGCCTATTCCTGTTCTTTGTTAATGTACCAAACCATGAATCAAGGTTATTAGTTTAGCACAGGGACACTTTAAAGTAGCCTGGGAGGGTTTTTAGAGATTTTTTCCTAACTTTTCTTTTCAGCGTCTCCTGAGTGATTTAAAAACAAATTTTCTTCCTTATTGATTTGTCTCTTTTTCCAGTTAGCAAAAATGATTTTTCTTCATGGCACTCATAATAGAATAGAATTCTATATGGTTTCTTCTTATGCTCTGGTGATAGAAGTTTCTAGCCAGGCAAACATAAAAATGTCCCCCTCAAAATAGCCCATTTGTCACTAATCCCTGCAATTTTGAATATTTGTCTCTTTCAAGAAGCTACTTATGATGGGGCTCTTTCTTAATTAAAGAATTTTCAGTAGGCCGTGTCAAAGTAGAGAAGTCTCAAGAAGAAATTGTCAACTAGACTCTAACCTGTGGGTAGGAACCATATAAAGCAGGTCAGAGAGACAGGATACAAACAGAAGTTTTAATAATTTCACAATGAGGAAAGAAGGGTTAATGCTGTTGATGTTGGGGCCACCCACAAACATGGACACATGTGTGTATATACATATATACATACACATGCATAAATGTAAATAAAGGGTTAGCCCCCACCACATTCATTCTTAGAGCTTGAAATAGTTCTCATGATATAGGTGTTCTTGGGTCCCATGGGAGCAGTCATTATCTCTTATCTTAGAGGTTGTGATTGTGGTCACAACAAAAGGGCACAGAATCAGAGTTCTGTGATGGGAACAAGAATACTGTACCTGTCAGTGACAAGTACCAGGGATTTGAACATGTGATGGATGACCATGGGAAATAAAGGGAGTTAAATTCCTTAGTGACACTTTTCCAGAGGATGAGATCATTCCAGTGTGCAAAGGATTACTGTTATGCCAAACTCAGGACACAGCCTATTCAGAGCCTTAGCTCTGGGAAACATGGTATCTCCAAAATATTTTGACAAAGAAAGCCAACCTCTAGCCCACAACTCCTCCTCATAAATGTAAAAAAGGCAACAGATTGTGTCCTGATCAAGAAAGATCATGGTGAGTCATTCTTCCAAACTGGCTCATCAAAGAGAAACAGAGAAGTGTGTGACAGTCTCTCAGCAGGAATAACCATACCAACCATTACAGCTTAGGGAAAGGCAATGAATCCCAGCAACAAGAGGTTTTAGACCCAATACAAGGGGCTCTAATGTTATGCAAGGTGCAGGAATAAGTGCCAAGTGATACCAAATTCAGATGCTGGTCCAAAGGGAAAAGGTCCCCAGGCTCTGAATTTGGTAAGGACCAAATTCATAAGTAAACAGTGACTAGCTATGTGGTTTGACTGCAAAAGGGGTGGGATCTCAGTTTCAGCCCCAACAGAGTATAATGTTTACAGGGGAATAACCTAGACAGTCATCCTAGACCAAACGGGAAGCTGAAGTTCTATCACACTAAATGTGCAGCTCTTCCTAGCTGGCTAATAGTGGCTGAATCCATGAGCAGTGTATTATAACTCCAATCAGAACACAAAGCAGCAAGATAATGATCAGACTTTGCCTTATATCAGAATACTTAGAAAGCACTGAGAACTTACAGGTTGTCAGCCTGTGATATCTTTCAAATTTAGTAGTAACACAACATTAAACCCAAGAAAACAACAGAAGGATCCAGGAGGATATAAACTCAACTGAGATATTCCCTCTATAAACTTGTAGGACTTGACCAAAACATAAATTCTGAAATCAAGTAATAGTCTGGAAGAATATGAAATAAAAAGATTCCCACAATAAATAGTTATTAACGTGACTCAGAGATGTTCAGGATATGAATTGAAAAGAAGAAAATTATTCCAATATTTATAAGCACAACTTTAGAGGAAAGTAAGAGTTCTCTGGAAGCTTGGATATTAGTTCAACTAACACACTGAATTCCTGGAAGAATTTTAACAAAAGTTAAAAGGTGGGAAGTTTAACACATTTTTTATAAATGAAAGGAGAACACAAGAGAAAACAATGGAAAAGAACCAAAAAGGAAAGGGTGGGGAAAACAAATTATATTTCAATCTCATTCTCATCTGAAATAGTCTAATATGGGGAAAATAGACACATTCACAAGAGTACAGAGATACATTTCACTGTTGGGAATAGGATAATAATAATAATAGTAGTAGTAGTAGGAATAGGAAATAGGAGGGAAAATAGAGGAAGACAAAAAGGACATAAGAAGGAGGATATGTTATGGATTAGTCCTTAACAAGCAAAAGAGAAAGGATGTACAAAATATTCATATAGTTATTTTTATGGTGACAAAGGATTGGAAATTGAGGATGATAATGCCCACAAGTGATGGAATGATTGAAGGAAATATGATTTAAAATGTGATGAGATATTGTGCTATAAGAGATAACTGGAAAGGAGAAAAAAAGAAACATAATACCTACTAAATGCCAGATAGTGGGATAATGTTTTATACATATTTTCTCAGTTTGATAGATGCTTATGCCCATTTTACAGTTGAGGAAAGTAAGGTAAACAAAGTTTAGATTAATTGTTCAGGGTCACACAGCTAATAAAAGCTAAAGGCTTAAAGTAAATCTTTGTCTTTCTGATTCTAAACCTGCTACTCTATCTACTGTATTCAGTAGGAAAAACAAAATACAATTTAAAAAAAATCTTGGGAAAATGTATATAAACGAAAGCAAAACAAAGTGAACAGAGCCAGGAGAACAGTTTGTACATTTACAGCAGTATTATAAAGATGAACAATAATGAAAGACTTAAAAACTCTGATCATCCCAGTGACCAACCATAATTCCAGAGGATTCAGAATGATAAAGAGGTGATAGACTCAAAGTATAGATTGAGACATATTGACAGGGTAGGGACATAGGTGGAAGGGTCATGAATGTCTATTAGAAGATTATGTTTTACTTGACTATATTTATTTATTTTTCTTTCTTTCTCAGTGGGAGCTGGGAAGGAGAGAAAGTAGATTTTCATTGATTTTTTTTAATTGAACAAAATTAGACTAAAAAGAAAAAAAATACTCCCATAAAAAGCATATAAGCCTTCTTTACAACCAGGAAAAATTCTCTCTACTTGAAACGTAGAATTTATAATATTGATAAAGATTCATGGTTTTGCATAGAATCATCTTCCTGTATTGTGCTAGCTCGTGTGTATATGTAAATGTTCTTTTTCTTGTGTTTAAGTTCAGATAAAAATTAAAGTGAACGAAATAAATTAATATAAAATTTTAAGTCACATTTGCAGATCTTGTTCATGTAGTTAGTTAAAGTAACCATTTATACATTTAAAGTGAATATGAAATTATATATTGATTTTACTGCTTAAAATTCATGTTATAGAATTCAAACTACTAGTATCTCTCTCAGCAAGTCACTTTTATTTATAATTGTATTTGTACATGTTATTTTCCCTGGCAAGACTATGAGAACCATGAGACCAGGAATTGTTTTTACTTTTATTTTGAATTTCCAGTACCTGGCACAGAGTAGGCATTAATTAATGTTTAATGATTTTTTTTGAACAATGATGGTAAATGACTTTTCAAAATGCTAATTATTCTGTATTATAAAATGCAGAGCAATGATCCACTTTATGAGTAAAAGGCAACATCAACTCCTAATTCCTACATGCCATCCTGGACTCCTCACCATTTTAAAATCCTGTTCCTTCCTCTCCTTATCCAATCTGTTGCCAAGGTCTGTTGATTTCATCTTTTCAACATCTCCCTAAATATACTCCCTCTAACTCTGATACTGCCTCCACTTCTTTGCAGGCCCTCATCACATCATATTTAGATTATTTCAATTGCTTACTGGTGGGTCTGCCAGCCTCAAGCTATCTCCTTATTGCCATTCTGTCATGATCTAGCCTCTCTTACTTTTCTAATCTTCTTATACATTACTACCTGAGACTTTTCAATCTAGTAACACTGACTTTCTTGCTTTTTCATGATCAATACATTCTCTCTCTCAGCATTTTCTCTGTCTGTCCCCTATACCAAGAATATTCTCTCTCCTGCACTTTGCCTATTGAACTTCTGGCTTCATTTCAAGTTATTACTAAAATCCTCTCCTTTTCTGGAAGCTTTTCCGAATCCTGCTTGATTTTAATGTCTTCCCTCCATTGTTTCCTATTTATTCTTTATTTATATTGCTTTGTATAAATTTGTTTGTATGTTGTTTTCCCCGATAGATTATAAGTTCCTTTAGAACAGGGGATGCCTTTTGCCTCTTTTCCCAGCTTTTAGCATGGTGTCTGACAAATGATAGGCATTTAATAAATGTCTATTTATTGATTAAACAATATATAAATAAATGTTAAGTATGTTATGAAGAATAAACAAGGTTATAGTATGTGGGTAAAATATGAAAATTAAAATACTTTCTAGCAACAGTGTCAATTTTGTGGTATAATTAACAAATGTTCCTTGAATTCTGAAGAATCAATTCATAATGATGATGTAAAACTAGATAAATGAAAAAGCCACATAGGATTCTATTCAATTATGAGTACTATGGAGAAAAATTTGAAATTCATATATCAAGTCAATAAGAAGTGATAAAATATTTAAATATTTTTTAGGTTCTGAACATTGCTAAGTGTTAATGCAAAGACAAATAAAAAGAGCATTTAAATTTTTTTTCTACTTTTGAGGAACTAAGATTTCATGTGGGAGATACTATGCTAACAATCATGAAAAAACAAAATAAATTCAGGATAAATTGGAAATAATCAGAGAATGAAATCATTGGCATTAAGGAGATCAAGAAAGGCTTCCTATAGAAGAAGGAATTTTAGCTCAAGTAGAGCTAGCTAGGAGAGCATTCTAGGTATAAGAGACAGCCAGTGAAAATTCACAAAATCTGAAGCTGGAGGGTCTTGTGCAAATAGTCAGGAGGCTAGTATCACTGAATCACTAAATATGTAGTGTGGAGTGAAGACTAAGAAGGTAGATAGGTGTTGAGATATGAAAGACCCTAAAAAGTCAAAAAGAGGAATTATCCTGGAGGTAATAGGGAGGCATTGGAATTATCGAATGAGGTGAGTGAGCCAGGGAAGTGACATGGTCAAACCTAAAAATTTAATTTGATAATTTATAAATTGATCAGTTGATCTGTGGATGACTTGAAATAGGGAAACCAACCGGTAGGCTAGTGACATATTCCATGCATAAAGGGACAAAGGTCTCTGTTTCTTAATCCTCATCATTCTGCCTTTTCCTTTCCCTCATCTGATATGCTTGCCTATATAAAAGATGATGCAAAGGCATAATAAACAAGACCTGAAAACAGATTGGAGATGGAGGACTGAATAAGGGTGAGAAGTCAAAAGATGATATTTACATTTAGAGTCTTGGTGACTGGAAAGTTGTTGATGCCCTGCACAGTAATGAACAACCAGATGCCAAAAATATCCCCTAGTTTTGAAGATAAAACTTCTGAATACTTGAAACAGGAGCCTTTCTCTCTTTGACATTCTTTCATAATGTTTGACAAGTTCTTGAAATTAACTACAGATTGGGGTCAATCAATACTGAGACTAGAAAGACTAATAGCTTTAATGATCAGTTTCAGTTTAGAAAATTATTCCAATTCTCAGTATCTTAAAACTGTCTCTAAAAGGCTCATTAGCAATTTCAATGACAGAATGCCATTTCTTTTCCTCAATGTGCTAATATTACATATAAAGTAGCAACAGAGCATAGTGGATGGAGCAATGGATTCAGAGTTAGGAATATTTGTGTTAAAACCTGTCTCTGGTCCTTATTATAGCAGTGAGATTCTGGTCAAGTCACTTAAACATTCTGGGACTCAGTTTTGTCATCTAAAGACTTCTAAATTCTATTCTATTTCAAAATCCAGGATCATGCATTCATAAGTAACTTTTCTACATCAAAATTTAGAATCCAGAATCAAAGAAAGTTAGAATTGTTAGGACCTTAGATATCTTCTAATTCAATCCCCTCATTTTACAAATTATGATCTCAAGACCCAGTGAGGAATTTGACAATTAAGTCACACAGCAAATAATAGGGAAAGTCAGAACTTGAAACTTAAATACATTACTTTTATAAAACCTAATTAAAAATAAATTTGTTGTGAAATATATACTACCACAGAAAATCTAGTACTGATGATCTATCTCCTTGACCTTGTGTCTCCTCATGTTATCACTTCTTGTTGTTACTGTTCATGCTGTGATTGCTATGAAATTAATTAAAACTCATGGTTCTTTTATGCATCTTATGAATCAAATTAGCACTATATATGTGTATACCCCCATATGTATGCAATATGTATATATATGAGTATATATCTATATATGTATACATATATATTCTATCATGAAGAAAATAAAAATTCTCCATATAATAATCCCTGCTTTTCTAGGTGAGCAAAGATGACATTGACTTATTATCAATGGTGTACTCTCTTCTAGTTTTCCAAAGAAATAATGGATTTGTGCTGAATCATTCAAATGCTTTCACTTAATAACCAATATATGAAAAAAATGACTATTTACAAACTTGTTGGAAACCATTAAGAGGAGGTAGGAGTTTTTGGGGAATGATCTGGTTTGGGCGGGGGCCAAATCAGCATGCAACCTTGACTTCAGTAGCAACAGTTCCAGCTGAACACACTTTAGATCCTGTTTTTACTGATAACTCATGTAACTCATGACTACCTCAAAAAAAGAAGGCACAAAAAGAATAGAAATATCTTTACAACTAGCAGGTCTCCTCCAAGTTATCTGCCAAAAATGTGACCGATTTACTGGTAAATTTACAACTCCTAATCTCCAGCCTTTGCTATTTATGGAGAAACTGGGTTTTCAAAGGATACTAGAAAATTTCAAAACTGAGCACTGTTTTATACAATATTGCAATAATACTTTGCCAAACCCCATATCCTAAGAATTATGAAGTCTAAAAGGAAAACAAAGACCTAATTATATATTGTCAATTAATACATAATCGACTTTTTAACTGCCAAATGAAATACTTATGTTTTATGATTATGTAAATATATATGTAATTATAACATGTTGGAATCCTTACAAAGTGTAAAGTCATTGGAGTTGATAGAGACAATAATTATCTAATTTAGCATGGTTCAGTATGATTGATCTGATCTTACATGGAGATGTTATGGACCAGAAGAAACAAAGTACTAAGTGATACTGATAAAAACAATGCTTGTGTTCACACCTTTAGAGAGCTCATATAAGCAAGAAGCTCTTAGGGCCAGAGAGCACTCTAGGAGGACACTCATAATCCCACTATAACACACATGACATATCTATTTTATTAGTATATATATTGACCTGAATTCATTAGAATACATGTACTTATATCTGTAGATGTGTATAGATAGACAGAGAGACAGACAGACACACACACACACATACATACACACACACTCTCAAACACCAGACCCAGAATTTCTAGGTATTGCCTCTCTAATCAAGAGCTTGATCATACTTCCCTGACAAGCAAGGAAATGGAACAATGACCAAGAGGTTATTAAGGGTGAAAGTACTCTGGGTCATATTGTAGAAAGTAATAATACTTTGGACAGTGTTAAGTATAATTTTTTTGCAAGATAAATACTTGATTTATAATAAGCTAAAAACTGAACAAATTGTACAGCATTGCAATGATCTTATATAGTTTACAAAAATAATTATGAAATTCTTCAATATGTTGGGAAGATGTATTATTATTTTTCCCTAGTTATACATAAAAACTTTTTTGGTTATACATATATGACATATATAACAAGTTTTTTAAAAAAAACATATTTCCTTGTTAATCATGTTGAGAGAGAAAAGTCAAGGCAAAAGGAAAAATCATGACAGGAAAAAAAAGCAGAAGAGAAAGAGTAAAAAAGTATATTAATTTACATTTAGCCTCCATAACTCTCTGGATGGCATTTTCAATTCACAATTTATAGAAATTGCCTTGAATCACTGAACCTCTGAGAAAAATCAAGTCTGTCATAGTTGATCTTGCTATTACTATATACAATGTATTTCTGGTTCTGCTTGTTTCATTCAGCATTTGTTTGTATAATCTTTTAAAGCCTTTCTAAAAATCAGCTTGTTTATCATTTTATTCCATTGCTTTCATATATACTTATTCAGACATTCCCTAACTGATGGGCACCTACTCATTTTTAAATTTTTTGCCACCTCAAAAAAGAGCTGCTACAATTTTTGCAGATATGAGTCCCGTTCCTTCCTTTACGATTGATTTTCTTGGGCTACAGACCCTGTAGTAATAATGCTGGATCAGAGGATGTGCACAGTTTGGCATAGTTCTAAATTATTCTCCAGAATGGCTGGATCAGTTCACAACTCCACTAACAAGGCATTAGTGTCTCAGTTTTCCCACATCCCCTCCAACATTTATCATTATTTTTCCTGGCATCTTTGCTAATTGGAGATGTATGAGGAATTGTCTTAATTTTCATTTCTCTATAGTGATTTAGAACGGGGTAAACTCCCCCATAAAGAGGAAGCGGTTAGCAGAATGGATTAAAAGCCAGAATCCTACAATATGTTGTTTACAGGAAACACACCTGAAGCGGGGAGATACATGCAGGTTAAAGGTAAAAGGTTGGAGCAAAATCTACTATGCTTCAGGTGAAGTCAAAAAAGCAGGGGTAGCCATCCTGATCTCAGATCAAGCTAAAGCAAAAATTGACCTAATTAAAAGAGATAAGGAAGGACACTATATCTTGCTAAAGGGTAGCATGGATAATGAAGCACTATCTATATTAAACATATATGCACCAAGTGGGGTAGCATCTAAATTCTTAAAAGAGAAACTAAGAGAGCTGCAAGAAGAAATAGACAGTAAAACTATAATAGTGGGAGATCTTAACCTTGCACTCTCAGAATTAGATAAATCAAACCACAAAATAAATAAGAAAGAAGTCAAAGAGGTAAATAGAATACTAGAAAAGTTAGATATGATAGATCTCTGGAGAAAATGTAATGGAGACAGAAAGGAATACACTTTCTTTTCAGCAGTTCATGGAACCTATACAAAAATTGACCATATATTAGGACATAAAACCTCAAACTCAAATGTAGTAAGGCAGAAATAGTAAATGCATCCTTTTCAGACCACGATGCAATGAAAATTACATTCAACAAAAAAGCAGGGGGAAGTAGACCAAAAAATAATTGGAAACTAAATAATCTCATACTAAAGAATGATTGGGTGAAACAGCAAATCATAGACATAATTAATAACTTCACCCAAGAAAACGATAATAATGAGACATCATACCAAAATGTATGGGATGCAGCCAAAGCGGTAATAAGGGGAAATTTCATATAGTGATTTAGAGCATTTTTTTCATATCATTGTAGATGGCTTTAATTTCTTCATCTGAAAATTGTTTATATCCTTTGAGCATTTATCAATTAAGGAATGACTTCTACTCTTATAAATTTGACAGTTATTATATATTTTATAAATAAGGCCTTGTGTTATTTTTGAAAACATTTTGCTTCAATATTTCCAATAATTTAGAATTCTGTGGGAAAAATCATTGATCTGTTAATGTCCAGTCATCCAATTACAGACCATATAGAGTAAGGAGGTCAGTGACAGAAAGGTTCCTCATTTTTCAAATTATTCACAGGAAGATTTTTTGTTGTTGTGACAAAACATTTGAAACAAAGTAGGTACCCACTGAAAAAGTTATGATAAAATATAATAATACTAAGAATCCCAAGAAATAATGATTATAAACAATTCAAATTAATATGAAAATATTTTTATGAGCTAGAGTAGGATTCCTGGTGAAGCCTATGGATCCTTTATCAGAATAATTTCTTTAAATGCAAAGGATTCCAAAGGAAACCAGTTCATATTAAAATGTAGGTATCAAAATAATTTTAAAAAGCAACTTCATGGATGCCACATTAATAGCCCCTGACATGGGAGAAGAAGGCAGAATCTAAAGAACAATTTGCATGATCTTTGCAGTAGCCTAAATAAAAATAGCACCAAAATTCCCAATAAATTAATCAATCTTTGTCCCAAGAGAACAAGAGATAGGAAATTATAAGTAGACTATTACATGTCAGATTTCACAAGACCTTTTGTTTTGTTTTTCTGGGTTTTTTCCCCGTTGTTTTAAGCAATGATTGTCAGGGGATGAGATAAGAGGATGGGTACATCAGAAAATTACTATTGTTAAAAAAAAAAAAAAGTATCCAATTAAAAAAAACTTTAAAAATCATTTTCTTAAATTGCAGTGTTGGTTTATTTTTGATTTTCCTTCTTTCCCAAAATAATTTTAAACAAACTTTCTGGTGTTCTCATCTTCTCTGAACCACTGCAATCCATTCTTACCATTTCCCTCTTTAGGCTAGTTTTATAGGATTATGTTAAATTCTTATACTGAGCTTCTATTGCCTTCCACTGAGTCTATCTTTTAGTGGGAGAATTCTGGGAAGATGGCAGAGTAGGTCAGAAAATTTTAAGCTCTCCAGATATCCCCCACAAACAAAAACAAAACTGCTTCAGGATGAACATGGGCCAGTGAAAAAAACAAGATGGGGACTGGACAGGGGTCTTCCTGGAACAACCCAAGAAGATGAGAAGAAATATTACAGGATGAAGTTTTAACAGTGAGAAGTATAAAACCCCCAGTGTAGCTCCACAGAGATAGCCAATGAGCAGGCCTGGGACTAGTTGGGTTCAACAGTAATCTTATTACAATCACAGAAACTTTTACTTTATGGACAGCCTGGAGAGTTGGGGTTCTGGACTCAGGCAGTCTGAGGGAATTTGGTTGATGAGGAATTCTAGGCCCAGCTATCCTGCTGAAATAAGACCCTAGGCTAAAAGTGTTATGGACCAGAACTTGAAACAAGATGCTAAGTCACTGGAATTGATAGAGACAATAATTATCTAATTTAGTATGGTACTTAACAGTTCTCTCGTTCACTTAATGAACTTAGTACACCTTTCACACCTTTAAGATTCATACCTTTAACAGAGCATATGTAAGTTAGGAGTCTCAACCAGAATGCACTTCGGGAGATTCACAAGCCAGGATTCAGTCGAGGAGATTCACAAGTCCGAGACAGCAGTTAGGCAGAACTGAGAAAGACAGAGAAGTGGTGGCAGGTCCTGTGGAGAACACTGAAACCAAGATTTGGAAGGCCTACAGAAAAGCTAACTGAGCCCCAAGTGAAGGAAAGAGAAAATAAAAGATTTGGACTTTAACTCCTGGCTGCATTTGAGGTAATTATTACATAAAACTGAAATGAAGGCTGCTCCCAGAAGACCCCCAAGAAACCTCCTCCCAGAGAATATTATATTTTAGAGAAGAACATTACATAAAAGGAACCAGGACATGTGAGTGAAGAATCAATAGGGGCAGGGACACTGCTAGCACTTATAGGAGGGGGGAGTTTTTGTTTTGGGGTGCCAGCTCAGAAGGTGATGCAGAAGTGAAGCTAGAGGCACCAACTCTCCCCAACCTTTCAGGATTAGAGGTGCTTACACTAATAAGTTCTCATTAAAAAAAAAAAAACTGGCAAAGGAGAAATAACAACCACAAAAATTCAATATGGGAATTGGGAAGACTGGGGTTCATCTTCAGAGAAGCACATTGTAGTAAAAACAAAAGTTTCTTTCTGCCCCAAAGAGTAATGTTAAATGGTTACTTGTCCAGAAAGAATTTTCTAGAATTCAAAAAATATTTTAAAATTAAATGAAAGATTAAAGAAAAACTTAAAAAAATCAAGTAAACCAAGACTATGAAAAGAAAGTCAATAGATTAGGAAAGAAGATTCAGAAACTTAAAAAAATTATTCTGAAAATTAAAGTCGAGTAAATCCATTGAAGCTATAAGTGATCAAGAAATAAGAAAACAAAATATAAAAAATGAAAAAAATAGACAAGAATGTAATGTAAAATGTAATGTTATAAGAAAAACAGATTTGGAGAATGGATCAAGAAGAGATAATAAGAATAATTGGACTACCTTAAAACTGTGACTAAAAAAAAAGAACCTTGATATAATAATACAAGAAATAGTAAAAGAAAATTGTCTTGAAGTGTAGAGCAAGAGAGGAGACTAGAAATAGAAAAATCTATGACCACCATCTCAAAGAGTAAAATCTCTATGAGTAAAACATCTAGGAACTAATGCTAAATTTCAGAAACACCAAATCAAAGAGAAAATTTTTACAAGATATAAACAAAAAAAAAATTCAAACATGCTGGAGCTACAATTAGAATTATACAGGATTCACCAGCAACTACAATAAAAAATCACAAGTCCTGGATTAGTATATATCAATATATACATATATATGTTATATATTATATATTACATATCAACAATCAAAAGAAGTAGACCTGTGGCCAAAAATATATCCAGCAAAATTAAGTGTAATATTGAATGGAAAAAATTTACATTCAATGTAGTCTCAGATTTTCAGTATTTTTTTCTGAAACTGATCTGAAGTCAATAAAATATTTAATATTTAAGAGCCAACATCAAAGACTAATTTTAAGGGACTCAGTAAGGACAAACTGAATATTTTACACTCGGTAATATAAATCCTATATAATCAGTAAGTGGGTAGTCTATAAGAAACACTGGGGCAGAGCTAAGTATGATCTAACTCTAAAAAACCAAAACTGTCCAGAAAAAGGTAAAATAGCAATTATGCTATATAGATGAATATATAGAAAAAAATCTATACAGAGGCATTAGAGGGCTGAGGAAGGCTGTAGTTCTGACAACCTACTCACATCAGGGATGATTAAATAGGGAGATACACACACACACACACACACACACACACACACACACACACCATGAAGTGTATAAAACCCTGCAAAATCTATAATGAAATTAGGGAGAAAGGCAATAGATATAAGATGGTATAAAAGGTGAGGTATAGAAATGTGTGCTAATTTATGACAATGAAACAAGGTGATTTCATTAATGGGAAAGGTATAAAAAGAGAGGGAAAGGGTGGGATGAGAAGTTAAGGGAAATGGGAGGAAATTAAGTAATAGCAAGGCAAGTTAAGGAGTAAAAATAAGGTAGAAGAATTAATGGGGATAGAAAATGATCGAGTAAAATTTATTAGAAAAAAAAGTAGGAATAATAATCAATCTCAAAGTCAAACTTAAGGATTTAATCGAAAGAAATCTACATTATAAGTCAGTCATATTAATAATGTTTTAGATGCATATCTATGTGTGCATATATGTATATACATTCAAGTGTGTGTGCATGTATGTATACATGTGTGTGTATTTATTTCCTTACTTAACTGTAGCCTCCTTGGGGGAGGAGGGGAAAGAAAGGGGGGAAAAAAGAATAAAAAGTATATAGCAGAATAATCTATAAAGAAGCAAAGTAAAGATGAACAACCATGAATATAATATCTTCTATTATTATATATACTTGAAATGAAAATTTACTAAATATATTGATCCCTTCCTGATGTTTTGCTAGGTACATGACAATGGTATTTTTCCCCTTTTTCTGTCTTTCTTTTTCTATTTTGTTTTTTTTTTTTCTTATTTTGTATTTAACTTTTAAATAAATTAATTTAAAAATTTTTCTCAGTTCATGAATTTTCTTGCATCCACATTGGTCACATCAGAAAAATCTTATTTTTCTTCTCTACCAAAAATTTCATGAATCAATGCTCACTTTTCCACAACACTCCTGTGAGTTCTACCCCAATAACAAATTCCTCCCTAGAAATGAAAATAAGAGGCAGAAAAGAGTTTTCCTTTGTTATTTCCTCCAATTATGAAAGGATGGAATTATCATTAAATAAAATCAGGAAGTTATTAGCTGCTCTGTTTTTTTTTTTCAGAAAGTTCCAACAAATAAAAGATAATTGAAGTCTTCAATTACTATTATATCATATCTCTTATGATCTGTTTTCAAAATCTCTTTGTAATTTGATCTTTCTGTTCAGGGATTGAAAGTATATACTCTTATAGTATATTCCAATGACAAGAGTATAGTTCCTGGATATATAGATGTAGATATCCTACTTCTCTTTTTTTAACTTCTTTCTTTTGAACAGGGTATACCATCCAGAAACATATTCAAATTCATTCCATTCAATTCTCAGTGTTAATGGTGGCATCAAATATTTTTCCTTCCATTAGCACCTTTAGTGGCTTGTTTGGCACCTACATCTTGGGTATTGTGTGTTGCAAAATACAGAGATCATTTATCTTAGAAACACTAAAAAGCAAAAGAAGAAAATTTTCTTTCCTTAATATAGAAGAATTGACAATACATTCACCAAAAATCCTCAGCATTCTTTTTATTAACAAAATCCAAGAGGAAGAGAAATTCTATATCATAGAACAACAAAATACATTGTCTGGGATTTAACACACTAAGACATATACATAGGATTTATATAAACATAATTAAATAAGAATAATTGAGTTAATGAGTCATTTTCATTATTGTAAATACCTAAACTGACTGTAAAGAACATATGAAAGAAGATACTATCTGCATCCAGAGAAAGAGCTAATACATAGAAGTATATATTAAATGATTTTATACACATACACAAAGATAAAAACATGTCTATCTGAGCAAAACCGTAGCCATCTCTAGATTTGGAGGAGAAAAGGAAAAAAAGAAAGTTAATTGATAACATTATGTATATGGAATAGCAATAATAAATTTGCAGTTTCATATATAGTCATCATTTTTATTCTATTTTATGATTGAAATTCTTGTTTTATATCTTGAGTTCAAAATATAATAAATAAAAATTTAAATATATACATATATAAAATTGTATTATTCCTATGAAAATAAAAGAAAATATTCCTAGAGCATAAGTCTGGTCATGTCACATCTATCTCTAAAAGATCTAGTTAAAATCAGTTAATGGAGATTAAATGTAAATATATTTGCTTAGCCTCTAAAGTGCTTAAAATTTCTTTAATCTGTTTTTTCCCCAGACTAAATACTTTCCACTTCTCCCCCAACACTCTTGGCTTTGTTCCAGCCAAACTGATTTATTTTCTGTTTTTTTTTTTTTTTTTTTTTTTTTTTTTTTTTTTTTTTTTACAAAGTATCCCATTGCTTAAAAGCATGGGCTTTTGCAACAGCTGGGCACTGAATATTGGGATTCTTACCCTTTCCCTTTACTTTGTGGAGCCACCTGTACTTCTTTCAAGGTTAGTGAAAAAGGCTTTTCCTAATTTTTCAAGTTTTTAATAACATCTTCAAACACACACACACACAAAACACACACACATATATCTCCACTCTTGTAGAATATAAATTCCTTGATTGCAGGGATGATTTGGTGGAAGCATTTTATGCTAAAACTTAGATGTATTATGTAAAAGATGCAATTAAAAAAATAAAAAAGCAACATTGGGACAAATAAAATCAATGCTAGAATAAGAAAAAGTATGATTGGGAGTATATTCTTAGCTAGGCCTGCCTCAGGTCAGTCCAGTGCTAAAGTTGGATATTGGAACAAAATGAGACACTTGTAGATTATTGTTTTAACCATAGCAGGAGAAGAATATACCTCAAGCCATAAAAATTCTCTGAGATGATTCAGCTGAACCAAAACTTCCTAAGGTGATCTACCAAGCAAGCCTTTCAGGGAGCTTTTCCAGCTTCTCATGTTGTGTTGTACACAGATGATGCAACAATCTGAATCCTTGTCTCTAGTACCAACCAATTCTGTAGGAATATCTCAATGCCATTTAAGCAAAAACTAACCCAACTTACATGGGTGAATGAGAAAGGATGTTTTTTAACCATGGGAGGAGAATGCATTCCATTTCATTTTCAATACTGTAAAGGATCTTTTTATCCATTGTCTTGGCAGTTTCCTCCAGTGTTGCAAATCATATCACAATAATGCCTGCTTATATTATGTCACTAATTTCCATATCCCCCCAAAAGTTAAGTAAAGGGCGTCCATCAAAATAGCTGGATGCTTTCCTTACTTTTTCATAGCATTGTGAGCATAGCACTGTCTTCTCTTCCTAATACACAGTTCTTTAATGATGTACCTTATTCTTATTTCTCAGAGATTTTTCCTTCAAATTTAGTATGCTCCTTTACATTTTCCTGTGTGATATATCTAGAACAGACATTACAGGTTGGCATATTGTGACACAAGCTCTATAGAGTGTTGAATTCTGGACAATTTATATTCTTCATCTGTTACGGGCCAGAACTCTTGTACTTAAAACAAGGATTCTTACAAGGTGCTAACTCAGTGGAATTGATGATACAATGGTTATCTAGTTTAGCATGGTGATTAATTGTTCTCTAGTTCAGTATGATTGATCTAATCTTACAACAAATAATGATTTCCTAGTGATGTAATGATTGGTTTATACTCAGTGTAGAGCATATAAGCTGGGATTCAGAGCCAGAGACAGACTCAGAAGGGTCAGAGCCAGATTCATTCACTTCACCTCTCAGCACCTGCCTCCTGCATTTCCCCCACTGAGACCAAGGCTGTTCTGAAAGGCTTTCCAGAAAGCTGGCCTGGGCCCCAGGCAAGGAAACTAGATTGTGAAGGAGATAATAAAGGATTTGGACTTTTACAACTGGCTATTCTCATGGTGATTACTGAACTGAAAAGAAGGCTGCTCCAAGACCTCCAAAAAACCAACCAAGAACATTACATTCATCTACTTAGTCTTTCAATCTTGATGGATAAAAAAATTATTTATCAATCTTTTCTATTTTTCTTCTATTTGTGAGACTGTTTTCATCTTTGAATGTACTTGAAATGACTATTCAGTAGTGTATCTTGACGAGCTTTTTAAAAACTGTTTTTGCCCTATTTGATCTTTATTAATTCTCGGTGCTTCATAAGATAATTCTGCTCATAGTCTGCCATCAATTTTTTGTAAAAATTTACAATTTTGTTTTTTAATCTTTTTATAATGGCACCCCTTTAAATCCTTCTTCTCCATATATCACACTGTTATGAGCACATTCACTACTTTGATTCCTCTCTGATTTGTCCATTACATTGCATCTCAAATGTAATTTAGTCATGTCACTCAAAAATATGTTGCCCTTGCTATAAAATACTAGTTGTTTATTCTGGTAACAACAACATTTATCTAGTTTTGATTCACCTTTCCAAACTTATTTTATATTATTCCTTTTACACAATCTATTACTTAGTCAATACTAGATGAGAATTTTCCAGAAAACTTTGACCTCTCATCATTTCCCTATGCATTCACAAAGATTATCTTTAATAGGTTGATTGCTATTTCTCTTTTTCTTTTCTTAGAAGCCTTTTATTCCTACAAGGCCCACTTCAGGTGCCATAGCATGCCTGAAGCTTTCCTATTTTTCTCCAGATAAAAAGTTAGCTCTTTCACAAATTTTTCTGGAATACTGTTTCTAGATTTCTTTTTTATTCTTACATTTTGCATTATGTATAAGAATGTACATGTACTATTTCTTCTTGCACCAGCAGGATATAAACTCTAAGAAGATTATGTTGGTTTTTCAACTTTGAATTGTCAGTACCTATTAAAGTTCCTTGTAGACAGTAAATGCTTTTGAAATGGTGGCTGGAAAATAAACAAACAAAACATTGAGAGGTGATCAAGAAAATGGATGTTTTGTTAAAAAGCAATGTTGATGAGATCATATGCATTTTGAAAATATTTATGGACTGAGGAGAACATGGAATATATTACTTATAGACTTATGGACAGATGAACAATTTATGAATAAACAAGAGATAGAAAGAAAAATTATTATAAAATGGGTAATTTCAATTACATTAAATTAAAAATGTTTTGTGCAAATAAAACAAGTATAACCAAGATCAGAAGGAAAGCAAAAAATAAGGAAGAATTTATAATTTCACAAATAAAGGTCTCATCTCTCAAATATACTAGGTTCTGTGTGTGTGTTCTGGTTTTTTTTTGTTTTTTTGTTTTTTTGTTTTTTTTTTTTTTTTTGCTGAGGCAATTGGAGTTAAGTGACTTGCTAGGAAATATGAAGGGTCTGAGTTCAGATTTGAACTCAGGTCTCCTGATTTCAGGGCAGGTGCTCTATCCACTGCACCACCTAGCTGTTCTGTATCTTAGATATAAAGATAACTTTGTCAAATCTGTAAGAATATGAATCATTCCCTAACTGACAAATAGTCAAAGGATTTGGACAATTTTCCAAAGACAAAATCAAAACAATTTGTAGTCATAAAAAGGCTCTAAACTACTACAATTTAGAGAAATGCTAATTAAAACAACATTGAGATACTAAAATGATCAAAGGGAAAAACAACAATTCTTGGAAAGTATGTGGGGAAAAATGGGTCGCTAATTCATTTTTTGTGAAATTATGACCTGATCCAATCTTTTTGGAGATCAATCTGAAATTATGCCCCGAAGTCATTAATGTCCTTATGCTTTACTAGATCAAATTCCAAAGATGATTAGGCAAAAAAAAAAAAAAAAAAAAAAAAAAAAGGCTTATATGGTCTAAAATATTTATAGCAGCTCTCTTTGTGGTGGCAAAGAACTGGAAATTGCAGGGATACCCATCAATTGGGGAATGACTGAACAAAATGTGTTATATGATTGTGATGAAATAGTACTGTTTTAAAAGAAATAATGAGCTCAATAATCTTACAAAAACATGCACAAAATAATGAAGAGTGAAAAAAGCAGAACCAAGAGAATATTATAAACAATAATAGCAATATTTTTAAAGAACAACTTGGAGCAAAAAAAAGTCATTTGGACTATTATAATTACCCAAGTTAACTGCAAGGGAGATATGAAGGAAGAAACTATCTGTATCCAGAGAAAGAACTGACAAAGAGAAGTATGTATACAATGATTTTACATGTATTTATACATATTGGTGTCTAATTGTAACCATCTCTAAGACAGTGGAGAAGGAAGAAAAAAGGCGGGGGAAAGAAATTTATATAATTTTAAAAGGAATAACAAGTTGTACACAAAAGATTTGCAGTTTCATGTGCAATCATTTTTTAAAAAATTATAATATGTTATAGAAATGCTTGCTTTATCCCATGAATTAAAATAAAAACAAAAAATTCAATTTATAAAAGAAGCTCAGAATTTTCCAAGAAAAATATATGGTGGATTAATAAATATTGACATTTTATTAGAAGAATAAGATAAATTAAGCATAAATATAAATAAAAAAACAGTTATAGTCTTGAACTATATATAACTAATAAATGATGAGAGTTTAATGGTAAAAACTAGGCAGATGCATTTTTCTTTCCAAGTACACATGAGACATTCACAAAAATCAATCATGTTCTTCGTCATAGGAAAATCATATATATGTTTAGAAAGGCAAAAGTATAGTTGATGCTTTTATAGTAGAATACAGTAAAATTAGTAATAAATAATTACAATATGATTAAAAGATACTTATTTATATGAAAATTTTACAAAGAACATCTCAAAGATAATGGAAATACAAATGTAGCATTTCATAATCTATAAGATGCAGCAAAAGAAATATTTAAAGATAAATTTGTGACTTGAGAGAGAGACAGACAGACAAACAGAGATAGAGAGGCAGATAGAGACAGAGAGACTATCTACGGTGATAATGTAGTTAAAGAAATTAGGACAGTAAAGTGGTATATAAAGAGAAATGAAAAATGTTAAATCAAATAAGAAATTAATAAGATGGAAAACAAAAGCAGAATTGAAATGATGAAACCAACATATTTTAGATGATAAATAAAATTGCTAATTCACTAGAAATAAAAAATTAAAATGGGGGAAATATCTAGTTAAAAAAAATTAGAATGAGCAAATGAGGCCACTACATTAATGTAAAAGAAACAAAGAAAAAAGATCCAAATTTTCTAAATTTGGTTTATGCTAGTGAATTAAGAACTTCAAGAATATATATATATATATATATATGAAATATACATTCATGCATACATATGTATATACATAAATATATATGTGTATACATGTAGATTTTTTTTTAACAAACCAGATAGTGGAAAATATAAACAGGTTAGTTTCAGAAGAAAAAATCAGAGATCATTAAAGGCCTACCCATAACATGTTACTGAGACCAGAAAGATTTGTAAGTCAATTCTTCCAAACATTTGAAGAAGCCAAATATACATTATCTAACATGTTTCTAAAGCTAAGGAAAGATAACATGTTACCCACCCTCTCTATCAAATCGATGTGGTTAAGATACCCAAATTAAGCAAAATAAGAGAGAAAAAGAATAATCAGCAACACCTCACACATTACTTTACTTATTAATGAATAGAAACATACTACATGAAATAAAATATTGTTAAAGAGAATATGACAATACATAAAACATAATTATTACAATAAATTTTATATCAGGAATACAAAGAACATATTAAGGAATTGGTTAATATGATGGATTTCATCAAATATAAAATTCATAAAAATTATATGATTACATTGATAAAATCATAAAAATGAATTTAACAAAATATGCCTTCCAATAATAATATTCTTTAGGGGAATAGAATTTTTATTTAAAGTTTTTTTAAAACTCATATCCATAGTTATAGCAATAGAAAATTTTAGATTCATTTCCACTAAAAATAGAAATAAAATGAGATTTTCCTCAATCACTTTTTTTCTGTGGCCATATTTCAATGAAGTTTTATTTTTCATATGTTAAAAAGTAAAAAATGAAAAAACAAACAAATATATAGCTGCAATGGAGAAATTAAAACAGCTTTATTTAAAATATGATTATATAATTAATTCTCTACATTTGCATGCTTAAATTTTATGACATCAAGCTTTCATGCTGGCAATATCACACATACATGATTCTACACAGTAGAGGAAAAAAAAAAGAGAGAGAGATGCAACACACACAAGATCATAGAATAGCCTGCAAATGAGGAGTTAGATGCAATGGCTCAAGAAGTTCTCCAGGAAATTGAATGGATGCACATCAATTGGAGAATGGCTGGGTAAATTGTGGTATATGAATGTTATGGAATATTATTGTTCTGTAAGAAATGACCAGCAGGATGAATACAGAGAGGCTTGGAGAGACTTACATGAACTGATGCTAAGTGAAATGAGCAGAACCAGGAGATCATTATACACTTCAACAACGATATTGTATGAGGATGTATTCTGATGGAAGTGGATTTCTTTGACAAAGAGACCTGAGTTTCAATGGATAAGTGATGGACAGAAGCAGCTATACCCAAAGAAAGAACACTGGGAAACGAATGTGAACTATTTGCATTTTTGTTTTTCTTCCCGGGTTATTTTTACCTTCTGAATCCAATTCTCCCTGTGCAACAAGAGAACTGTTTGGTTCTGTAAACATATATTGTATCTAGGATATACTGTAACATATCTAACATATATAGGACTGCTTGCCATCTAGGGGAGGGGGTGGAGAGAGGGAGGCGAAAAATCGGAACAGAAGCGAGTGCAAGGGATAATGTTGTAAAAAAAATTACCCTGGCATGGATTCTGTCAATATAAAGTTATTATTAAATAAAATAAAATAAAATATTTAAAAAAAAAAAAGACTTAGATCCCTTAAAAAAAAAAAAAAAGACCTTGGGTGATGGAGACCTTATTACCTGTTGTGGAAACTCATTCCACTTATGGCTAGCTGCGTGGCTAGGAAGTTTTTCCTTCTTTGACAAGTGAAATTTGTTTATTTGCTTGTTCCTGTTATACACTCTTAGATTGGGAAGAACACTTCTCCATAATATCCCTTCAAATACTTCAGTTTTTAATAGTTCAAAGCTACACTAAAACTTCTGGAACACCTTGAATTTAAAATATTAAAGCTTAAAACTACAAAAAAAAAAAAAAAGTTCTCCAGGACAGCAAAAATAATGATGATGGTGATGATAAGCTCCCAAAATTGTGCCATTTACAGTTTCCAAGCTTGAAGGATAGCTTGACATACTCAACCAGTTGATTAGAGACATTGAGGCTTTCATTCTCACCATTGATTGAAACCTCAAGTTTAAATATCAACTTTACTATGCTATCATACTGTGAAACACTTAAGGATCTCAAATGGTATATGAAAAAGTCAATAACAGATTGGTTCAAGCTGATACTTTCTTCCAGATCTCCAACACCATTCACCAGTGGCAGAGGTCATATTGAAACCTCAGCAGTCTGCTTTCTTCCATCAGCAGAGACTAAAGAGTCAGCAACTTCTCCCTAGGTTTTCAGAAGTTGGCCAAGGTAGAGAGCTTTACAACAGTATATTATATAGTAGTACAAGGTCTTCACATCACCATGTGACAAAGTAGAATGTAGGATTTGGGTTGAAAAATGTTTTAGTTTTAAGAATTTTATTTGCTGTACAATATTTCTGGTATTATGTTATAAAAAGTGAACATAGTTCTGAAATTGAAACATTTTATTGAGATGTTAGCATAACAGATCATAGAAGTCTAGGAAATCAAAAATAAGGAAAAGATGTTTTGCAAGTTACTAACTTAATTTTGTGTACTACATTTTATAGGTTATTTCATGATTACTGTGTTAGGAAAAGTACACATATTCAGAATCAATATTTTGTTACAAAGAATTGTATGAAGAAAGGTTTATTTTCATCAGTCTTTTGCAAAAGATTGTCCCTATTAAGGGCACCTAATTTCCTTTTCCCCATAGGTTCAATATATCAACATCTGTGTTTCTTATTTTCACATCATTTTCTAAGAATGTTAGCCTGCAACTGTTGAGGATTGACTGTATTTAGAAAATCCAATAGAGTCAACAAGAATTGAGCTAATAAATTATTCAATGTGCTATGAGATAAACTAACAAAAATAATGAGAAATTTATACATAAATATAATTTATGTCATGATGAAATGTACCAAAAATTTAAACAAGTCATATATAACACTGATACAAAGACAAATATAAAAGAAATGTAACAGAAATAAAGAATGAACTGAGCAATTTGAGGATATATCTCCTGAAAGTGGTTAGATTCAATTAACATAGCAAAATTAACTTTTCTAATTATTTTACAGATTCACTGTGTTATCAATTAAAATATCAATGAGTTATTTTATGGAATTATAAAAATAAAACATTTATATTAAAAATTTCAAACAAACAAACAAAACAAAAACCATCATCTTCTGTAGGGCACATTCTGTGTTACGTTCCAGAGATGATATTTGAAGAAAATTAAATCTAACACTATGTAATGTTGAGAATTATTAGTTCATAATTTCATGCTTCAAAACTTTATGACATGCACATTCCTTTTCTAATTATATCTCTTTTGGAAGTATAAATAAATTATCTTTAAATATAAGTTTTATAATCTTATATAAGTAAATACTGAGCTTAATAGTCTAATAATTAGAGAATGCTATATATAAAAATGAATTCTTATCCAGTTGGCAGAAGATAGAACAAAAGAATTCACTATAGGTGAGGTTTTTAGCAACCAGAAACTCTACTAGCATTGCTACTGGAATTATAAATAGAAATAACCATCCTTTTGAAGAATCATCTGGAAGTATCACTCACTTATCAAATAGTTCATACTCTTTGATCTAGCGAGCCTGTTAATGATGTTATGACAAGGAGAAAAAGACCTTATTCAAAACCTTCCAACTTATGCCTATCAGAGACTATGCTGTGGGGGCCTGCAGAGCCTTTGAGAATGAAGGTTTATTTTTTCTGCACAAGACATCAGAGCTGTACCATACTTAAGTACTTAACAGATGGAAGATAGCATTGTTTAGTGGAAAGGGAGACAAGTGTGGAGTGTGAAGATCTGCATTTAAAATCTATCTTAATTCCTCTGTAACCCTAAAGAAATTAGTTAACTGCTTTGACCCTCTGTTTACTGATTTGTAAAATGAGAGTTTAGACTCAGTTGTCTCTATGGTCTTTTTTAGTGTTAAATCTCTGATCCTATGATTTTGCTCTGATATCTTATCAGACAGGGGAGGTGACCCTGAATTCTCAAAGGATTC
Source organism: Antechinus flavipes (assembly GCF_016432865.1). Classification (NCBI taxonomy): domain Eukaryota; kingdom Metazoa; phylum Chordata; class Mammalia; order Dasyuromorphia; family Dasyuridae; genus Antechinus; species Antechinus flavipes. Next base: position 111,457,027 of record NC_067403.1, read on the forward strand.
TTCAACAAAAGGAGTTCTGGTAGGTCTAATCTGGAAAAGCTTTTCTTAGGATAAGAGCTTGAAGAAGAGTTATCCATCTGTCATCTAAAGACCAGTGGAATTAAATTCAGAGTGGCTCATTCTGAGCTGGTTGGTTAGTTAACTATGGAGCCACCTTTTAAAGATCAGTTACTTTTTGGAAAGAAAAATAGTTGTGAGTTCAGTGAAGAAACGATAGTGGTTAAATTTAACCTTCCTAAAATCGCTGAAATGTTGCTTTAATCTGTTAGCATTTTTTTTTTTTTTTTAAGAAACTAGATTTCTCTGTCTCATCCAGTATGAAAGTTCAGTGGGCACTTATGGACCAACTCCATTTCTGTTAGATATTTTGCTCTGTTCCATTTAGAACTTTTACTGATTTTCCTTCTTTGGACAGCCTGGTGGTCCCCTCATAACAGTGATATCAAATTTAATGAAGATATGGAATTAGCTTTTGACCTTATTACAGATCAGAACTCCCTAATTCAAAAGATCTAGGAGCCTTAGCATTCCCTAGAAGCAAGAGTTATGGGCTTGTGTCACCATACCAAGAAACTTGGCAGGAGTTTTTGTACCATTGCAAATTTTTTTTCCCACCAATTAAAAAAAAAAAAGGTGTTATTTTTGTCTAGGAAAAAAAGGCAATTTTTAGACCTTTTCATGATCGAAAAAAAAATATGTGATGAAACTTGATTGATGATTAGTAAAGTGTCACTTAGTAAATTCTTTATTTCTCCCTGGGAAAGATCTACACTGCCACAGATAGTTCATCATCAATATGTTTCTGCTTTTGGCCTTGCCATCTCTTGGTACAAGTTTTAGAACTAATTCCTTATCTTGCTTGACATTCATAAAAAATCATTATGAAAGTGATATATAGTCTCACTACCATCTTTTCATGGAAATAGCTTAAAATCTGTAAGACTTTCAATCATCAGCTCTAAAGTGAAGGAGAGAATATTAAGTTCCAAGAGATCTTTAAAAATATAACCTTTAAAACAATTTTTTTGAAAAGAAAAATACATTTGAGACTAAAGAAAGGATTATGTAGTGAATTATGCATTCCCTATTCTCTAACCTTGAACTAGTTTTCTCTTAGCTTCCTAAAGATAGTGAGGGAAGTACATTTACAGTACAGACAGTAGCTGCTATCATTCATTCTTTTGTATGTATGTTTGATCACTTTACCCACTGAACTGGATTTTTTTGTGGTGGTTAAAAGCAAAAAAAAAAAAAAAAAATTGGCATTCTCTTTAATGTTGCCACCTAAATCTGCTTTTCTATTTACAATGCCTTTCTGAAATCTGGAATTAGTAGAAAGTTAAGAATTCAACAGTATATACCTGGTAGTAATTAATCTCCAGTATCCTAAAGATTGAGGGAAAGCAAACTGAGGAAGGTAGAGGTTAAGTAAATTGACTAGGGATACATAAAATATCTGAGGCTGTATTTGGACTTCAGATCTTCCTGACTCTAAGACCACTGCTCTATTACTATACCACCTTGCCGTCTCTGAACTGAAAATTCTTTCCCAACTGGGCTGCTTGATAACAGCCATATGACATTAAAAATAACATAATTCTCTACTTTTTTTTTAAAACCAGACTATGTCATAAATTATTTGCTTAGAAGACCTTTTTTAATTATCACAACTGAAAGTGACTTCTCTTTCTAAAATTTTCTTAGAGTGCTTTGTTTCAATCTTCCTTTTTCTCCTATTACTTTCACAGTGGCTAATAGTGGCTAATAGTCTCTATACAACAGGTTTAAAGGATTGGAGCAATCAGAAAGAGGAAGCTCTGATGGTTTCTTTCATAGGTGACCCATTGTTTAGGCATGATATCAGTAGCATGGCACCATCAAACACCAACAGCAATGTCCAGTATCACCTAGAAGTTGTCACCCCTACCATCTCCTCTCAAACCCCAAGACCTTTTCAAATTCTGAATAGAATTGTACAATCCTTCAATGATCTGAATCTCTTGTTCTTCTTCAGACCCCATTCTGTTTTTGCAGAAGAACCGGTCAGGGCCATGTCAAAGGACACAAAGTGCAAGGCCCAAAAGTCCATCGTAAAAAGATGTGATGGTTTTTTCACACACATATGCATCTACACATGGATATACACATAACCACCTCAGTATCTTTGAATATCTAGGAATATTTTCTGTCAGAGTATATTGTCTAAAACAGGGACTCTAAATTAATTTTGTGTCAGACACACTGTGGGCAATATGAGGAAATCTAAAAGACCCAGTCTCAGAATAATGTTTTAAATGTATGAAATAAAACATATAGGAATACAAAGAAAAGCAATTATACTTGAATTCATTTATCAGAAAAAATTAATTCACAGACCCTCAGCTGAGAAACCATACTTGAAGGGATGAATACATGGTGAATTTAGGAAAATGGACAGCCTAATATCCAAGGCTACTTTATTCACCCAAATTTGAATTTTCTAAGAGATTTTATTTAAAAGAAAAATAAAGGATAGCAACATATATGAACAATACAAATAAATGGATAAATTTAGCACAAGTCTAACTACATGGGTAGCTCAAGACAGCAATGAAAGTCCTATTTCATCCCAGATAGAAAAAATTGCATGTGGCAAGTTATGTTGGAGATGTCTATACAAACAGAAGCTATGAAGAAATAATCTGAACAAAATATCGTGGTATAGAAGGGATTATAGGGGAGTGAAATATATTTTGAATTTCCCTCCATGTCTCCATTTTTTGGGATAAGCCCAGCTGAATAATCCATTTCCTAGTACAAGGCAAAATGAAGCTTATGTATTTGCAGGCTACATAATTGGGATTGCAAATAGGAGAGGTGAATCTGGGAGTTTGAGAGGTAGTCTTATAAAAAGAAAGAAAAAATTAGTCTGTGTTTGAATCTTGATTTCTAAACTTGGAACCTCTGGGACAATAGGCCTCTTACTTGATCTATCTCAGTTTCAGTTTCCTGATTTGCAAATATTGATAATATTCAAACTTCCTACCTCTCATGGCTTTTGTGAGGACATGCTTTATGTGCTTTGTCTCTCCCTAAAAATGTGAATGAACACTCTCTAGTCCCCTTTAAAAAAAGGGAGTTACTATTTGTCATTATTCTTTTGGTCATTAAAAGAACATCAGATAAAATAAATAGATCTCAGTGTTAACTGCATATGCTAATGATGTTTTAGCCAGCTTTATTATCCTACATGCAAATATGTTACAAGTAATTATTGTGGGAAGTGTCTATCAAATAGTTTGGGTGTTTGGTGAAAGACACTTTAAGACAACAGAGAAATAGAGCGAGGATTCTTACTATTAATTTTTTAATGTGAAATACTCTGATTTTTCATTTGTGCTGCTAGATAAATGAGTTGTCAAGATTATGGATACCCGTATTATTTCATAAAGATTCAAACTAAACATAAAATGGAGAAAATAAAAATAATTCAAAGTAAAAAATGGAAAATGGATTTCACTAAATATTTAGTGAATGGAAGCTTTCTTACCTATTCTTCATGGTTTTTTGCCCCCCCAAATAATATAGAGTAATAGTTCTTGGTTCATTATACTTAAATTCAAATAGTTACTATTCAATTAATTAGTATTTTATTTCTTAGGTCTCAAAGGACTGCTAGGAACATTGTACACAGTAATGGTAATTTTGTGTGATGATAGACCATGATTGACTTAGTTCTTTTCAGCAATATAATAATCCAAAACACTTCCAAAGGACGCACGATGGAAAATGTTATTCACATCTAAAGAAAGAATTGATGGAGTCTGAATGCAGACTGAAGCAGACTATTTTTACTTTTTTCCTCCTTTTGTTCTATTTCTTCTTTCACGACATGACTAATATAGAAAAGTGTTTTACATAATTGGACATATATAACCTATATCAGATTGTTTCTTGCGAAGGGGAAGGAGGAAGGAAGAAGAAAAAATGGAAATTTGAAATCTTTTTTTTAAAACGAAGGCTTGAAATTATTGTTACATGTAATCGGGGGGAAATACTATTTAAAAAAAAAAAAAGATCTCTGGGTTTTGCCAACTACACAGAATTGTGTTTTTGGAACTCAAGAACTATTCACGGGATCTGAATTCCCTAATATGTAATGCCCTGTCCAATTAGAATATAAGTTCCATGAGATCATGTACTTATTTTATTTTAATTTCACAGATGAATAAATTCAAGGTTACTGGTATATCTAAAGTCAAATAAGTAGTAAGCAATAGAAACAGCATTTAAACAAAGATCTTCTGATGCCTGAGGAATTATTATTTCCATTGCTTCTCTAGTTAAGTCTCATAGTTGTTGAACTTTCATTTCCTTATTAATAAAATAAATATTATAACATTTTCGGGACCTATCTCACAGACATATCATAAAGAAAGTATTTTACAAACTTTAAAGCACTATACTAGCCTGTTATTGTGATAGGTATTGATATCTTGGATTTCTCGATATCATAGAATTGTCTGGTTAACAAATGTCTTCCATATGATTTATCTTGTGAGTTCATTCAATGTTCATCAATATACAGAGACAGACATACAAAGAGAATTGTTTGTTTGTGTCCATTTAAAATAAGGGGCAGAGATAGATAAACGATTCTACCTTGCTTTGAGGTTGAAAGAAATGGGAAGCTTTTAAAATACCATGAACTTATCTTGGAGTCTTTTACCATAGTAATCTCAGAGAGAAGTACATATTTCTTCTCATTGACCCTCTCTAGCCTGTCAAGTTCTTACCTTCATTTGCTGTCTCTGTGGAGCTGATACAAAGGCCATCTTTCCTTGAAACCTTTTTTATTCCCTTCTGTAACCCACATTTGCTGACTGACCCTGGGATCCTTGCCATTGCTCTATAGATCTATCAATTCTTTCTTGGCAAGAACTTTTTTTCTCTACCATCTCTCAAACTACAGTCCAGACCTCGCACTGTGATAAATGTGCACATTCAACTCTTGCTCCAAGTCAAGAGTTTATTGTTCCTCTTTCTCTGAAGCTGATTGCCCCTTAATCATATGGTTCAGCATCCAGAAATATTTGTAAAGTTAGCTTTTCAGAGGAAAAAAAAATCCAACTAAGTCTATAAAATACATTTTGTAATGACTAGATGTTTGTTGATGGCTGAAGATATTTCAGTGCTTCTAAAAGCATGTCAAATAAACATGCTGTTTAAATGGAGTATTTTTGTAGATTTTAAATAATGAAAACTGGCCTCAGGTATGCAGATGAACATGAGAACTTACATGCCCAGTGCCTCAGAAAGATCATGTAGTACTTAAATTGTTCCAGCGTGAGCAAATATGAAAGAAATCAGACTAATTAATGTCCTAGACAAATTCAAAAATTATATAAAATTAATAAGAATATTATAATAAAAACTAATATTTATTATTTTAAAATTAAAAATATAATTGTTATAATGAATATAATACATTTATACCTCTTACTTATTTTATCTTTCTATCATATATTTGATGACTTGTTTTTTATTCACATATATGTTTGTTGATTGTTTACTTATTTAGTTACTGGGTTTTTTTTTTTCCATATGGGAAATTTGTCATATTGCTATATGTAGAAGTATGTAATCTCTTATAGGGTAAAGCTATAGCACAGCACTGAGAGATTCATTCACACACATAACACATATATACACGCATGTATACAACATATAGTGTGTGTGTATGTATATCTGTAGGGGGGTAGACAGAATTAGAAAATATCAGCGCAATCAATGCAAACTTGAAGATGGTGGAAATGTTTGTAGATGTGAAAAATTCTTAACTCATTTGAAAAGATAAAACTTTCAATGTATTATCTAAAAACTTAAATTAGTGTGATTATTTTAATGAATCTTAAGAACAATGGTTCAGATTAGAAATGACTATAAGGGTATAAACACCATCGACTATCTTTCACCATGCCAATGTAGTGCTCAAAATAATATTCATTTTGTATGGCTAAAAATATAGTTATTTTTCCTTACCCTATAAATCTTTGATATCCTGTGCTGTTACAACTTGATGGGAATTTTCTATGAGGACTTAGCTCTGTGAAAATTCCCAAAGCATTCCATTAGATGAGAAATGGTTTCTGTCAGCAAGAATACATGAAATATTTTAATTAATACCGATTTCTCAATGAATGCATGGACCTGGCAGAAACTATCTTACAGATGTTAAGGAAGGATTGTATATTGAGGTATATTTTTTATCTTGCTTTTGACTCTGTCTATATAATATGGTTTGATTAACTTGCAAAAATTAGAATCATCAATTTAATAAATTAATCACATTAATTAGTTTTTTGATGCTATATTGCTCCCCAAATTCCCTCAAAACTTGAATTGATAACCCTAGTTCCCAGGAGAGTTGTAATCCATTCAGCTTTAGACCTCTTATCCTGTGATTAAGCTATTGTGATTGATGTATGAGTTAACACAAACTTATTTACCCCACTGTATCCAGTCAGCTCCATAGTAGCCCATACTTCATATGACTATCAAACATATACCTGGGCTATCTTGCCAACTGACCTGTCAATGCACACATATCCCTTCTACATATAACTAACATACAAATTAACATATAATTTGGGGTAAAGTTGACAACTCTGCATTACTAATACTTCCAGAAAATATATGTCAGGAGAATGAATGATGTATGGTTTAATTCACCATCTCTGTGACTACCAAGACCAAACTCCCTTCTTTGAACATTAATCTCTTAAATGAATTTATTGTCTTATATTAGAATGCAAATTTATTGGGGGCAGGGACAGTCTCATTTTTGTACTTGTAACCCCAAGGTTCAGTATATTATATAGAAGACAGCTTTAAAAAATGTTATTTCATTCATTAAATTTTTTCACTTGCTAGGATTTGTTATTGATGCCTTTCCATGTAATATGTTATTTTTTTTTACTAAGGCAATTGGGGTTAAGTGACTTGCCCAGGGTCACACAGCTAGGAAGTGTTAAGTGTCTGAGGTCTCACTTGAACTCAGGTCCTCCTGATGTCAGGGCTGGTGCTCTATCCACTGCACCAACTAGTTGCCCCAGTCATCATTTTTTTTTAAATCAGTGGGCCCTGGGGCAGCTAGAAGGTACAGTGGATAGAGTGCCAGCCCTGAACTCAGGATGACTTGAGTTTAAATCTGGTCTCAGACATTTAACACTTCCTGGCTGTGTGATCCTGGGCAAGTCACTTAACCCCAATTGCCTCAGAAAAAAATTAATGGGCCCCCAGGTTAAAAAAATCCTTATTCTAAATCTCTACTTTTGTTAAAAAAAATCCAAGTTGCTAATAAATTCTTGACTTGATAATTTCCTTCTTTAATAGGTAGAGGAATTGATGGTGGAATTTATTGTTTTGGATCTGATTTTGCCCACAAAACAAAAATGGTAGGAAACATTTTAGACATTCTTATAAATGATAAGGGGAATTTCAAGCAAAGTTTGATGTGCACACAATGGCTGGGGAAATAGATTTGAAAATTCATTGAAAAAATAGCTTTAGGATCTATAGGCTAAAGACAGCTATATGGCACAGTGATTAGAATACCAGACCTGAAGTCAAATTTGGCTTCAAACGCTTACTAGCTGTGTAATTTTGGGTAATTCAGTTAACTCTGTTTCATTTTCCTCATCTGTAAAATAATCTAGAGTAAGGATGGCAAAACACATCAATATCTTTGCTAAGAAAACCCCAAATGAGCTCATGAAAAGACAGACAAACTGAAAACACTAAACAACAACAGAAATTCTTCTGGCAATATGAACTCAAGAAAACTGGTAGAATGAACATAAGCTTAAGAAACATGGCTGACTGTTGAGAACTCACTGATAACAAATTCTTCAAATAAAGATTAAAAAGTAATCTCCAAAGAGACCAGCATGGCTTAAAAGGGAAGTTGTTGATCAATTTAGATTTTAAAACACAAAATCAAACATTTAGAACTAGAAAAAATATTAAAGGTCACTTCCCCCTCCCCAGCCACTCATTTTATAGATGAAGGAAAATGGACTAAAAACATTTAACTTGATTCGCAAAAGATACAAAAGTAGTATTTGGTATTTATGGATGGAAATAAACACAGATAATTGAAGATGAATATAAAAGAATGGTAAGTTTCTCTAAGCATAATATTAAGAACAACAAAAAGACAAGAATGAGCAGATTATTTAACAAATATTAAAAATAGCAAATAGGGCTTTTATAAAGCTATGTTGAGGACAAGAGAAAGATAAAAGAAGAAATAGATCTGAACCAGTGCTTGGAGTAGAAAGAAGAAGAGATGATAGAGAAACAATAGGCAGAATTCAAATTGTATAGATTTTCTGTTGTTGTTTTTTCTTTATCCAAGAGAATTACCTTAAGATGGGAAAATATAGAAGAAAAAACTTTAATAGGGAATAGAGACCCAAGTTGGGTAATGGTTAAGAAAGCATCTAGCTAAAATCAATGTCAGATCATCAAGCCTGGAAAATTAAAAATAGAATACTTAAATAACTTATCAACATCATGTGAGACACTTTGAATGGTCCTTGAAAAAACGTAAAGAGAGGTGTCATCAGGTTACAGTTAGGTTTGTGTTGAGAGATCACATATCTAGCACTAGAAAGGACTTTAGAATGCCAGCAGTGCAAGCCCTTCATTTTAATGATTACGAAACTGGAGGCCAAAGAGAGATATAAGTTAAAATATAATGGATTCAGAGCTATTTGGATGTCTAGATACAAAAAAGTAATAGTTAATCATTTAAAAGAAATGTAGTTAGAAATAGTAAAGTGTCAATACAAACTACATCTGACTTTCTACCATTCATCATTTTTACCAGTACCTTAAATAAAAGCATAAATGGTGTAGTTATCACATTTACAGATGACTCATAATAAAGAGAGAGCAAAGTAGATCACAGAGCTATGATTCAAAAGGATCTTGACAAACCAGAACATAAGACTAAATTTAATAAGATAAATATATCTAGAGAATGGAATGATTATGGCAGAGTAATAGGAACTTACTTAAACTCTTCCCAATCCCCCTACAAACAATTTTAAAATAAAATTTATGGAGGCTCCTGGGCAGGAACACAGACCAGGAAAGTAGTGACCATATCTCTACTTAGTTTACTTAGCTCATATCACATTGGAGAATATAAAAGTTTAAGACCCTTAGACCTAGTTCTGAAAACAGCAGTAAAAAACCTGAAGCTTGAGACAGTATCTTTTCCATTCCCAGGAGATTTTAATTTTATCATCAATTTAAAGGTTTAAAAATGGTTAGAAAAATGAATAAATATAAAAAATAACCTAACCATGAAAAGTTATTATGGAGACAGGGAAGAACAAGACATAAACATAGAAGACAACAAAATCAAAGGCAAAATCTCTCTTTTTTTAAAGCTTTTAAAATATTTTTTTTCTTTCAGTTGTATTTTATTTTCCCAAATACATACAAAGATAATTTTCAACATTTCTTTTTTGTAAGACTTTGTGGTTCAAATTTTTCTCCCTTTTATCCCTTACCTCCTCCCTCCCCAAAAGAGTAAGAAATATGATATTGGTTAAACATGTTCGATTCTTTTAAACATATTTCTATATTTATCATATTATGCAAGGAAAATCAGACCAAAAGAAAAAATATGAGAAAGAAAAAAAGAATCAAGCAAGCAAAAAGGTGAAATACTATGCTTCAATCCACATTCAGTCTCCATAGTTCTCTCCCAGGATATGGATGGCATTTTCCACTTCAAGTCTATTGGATCTTGAATCACTCCATTGTTGAGAAGAACCAAATCCATCACCATTAATTATTACATAGTATTGTTGTTACTATGCACAATGCTTTCTTGGTCCTGCTCATTTCACTCAGCTTCTGTTCATGTGTTTCCAAGCTTTTCTAAAATCAGCTGATCATCATTTCTTATCAAATAATAATATTCTATTATTCATAAACCATGACTTATTCACCCATTTTCCAATTGATAAACATTCACTCAATTTCCAGTTTCTTGCCACTACAAAAATGGCTGTTAAAATATTTTTACACATATAAGTTTGTTTTCCATCTTTTATGAGCTCTTTGGGATACAGACCTAATAGTGACATTGCTGGATCAAAGACTAAGCACATTATGCCCATTGGACATAATTCTAAATTGCTCTCCAGAATGGTTGGATTATTTCACAACTCTACTAATAATGCATTAGTATCCCAGTTTTCCTACATCCTCTCCAACATTTATCATCTTTTCCAGTCATCTTAGCTAATTGAGAAGTGTGAAGTTGTACCTCAGAGTTGTCTTAATTTTCATTTCTCTAATCAATAGTGATTTGGGCACTTTTTTCATATTGTATAAATTGTTTTAATTTCTTCTTAAACTTGTCTGTTTATATTCTTTGACCATTTATCAATTGGGGAATGACTTGTATTCTTATAGATTTGATTCAATTCTTTATATAATTTTTAAATTGTTGTACACTGGCTGTAAAAAATAAATCCAGCTTTCCAATTCCATTCTGATCTTGGCTACATTGGTTTTGTTTGTGCAAAACCTTTTTAATTTAATGTCATCAAAATTTTCATTTCATGATGTTCTCTAGTTCTTCTTTGGCCAAAAATTCCACCCTTCTTCAAAGATCTGACAGGTAGACTATCCCTTGTTCTCCTAATTTGCATATAGTACTATCCTTTATTTCTAAATCATGAAGCCATTTCGACCTTATCTTGATATAGGGTGTTGGAATGTGTTTAGTTTCTACTGTACTATTTTCCATTTTTACCAGCAATTTTTGTCAAATACTGAATTCTTATCCCAGAAGCTAAAGTCTGAGTTTATAAAACACTAGATTACTATAGTCATTGACTATTGTGTCTTGTGTACCTAACCTATTTCATTGACCCATTCCTCTACTTCTTAACCAGTACCAATTGGTTTTGATGACTGTTACTTTAAATTTTTAGTTTACAGGCAAAATCTCAAAGAAAACTGAATTATATATACCAATTCAAGGTCAAAATGGGTTCATGATTTAGATAGAAAGGATAATAGTATAAGAAAATAATTAGAGAATATTATGAAATGCAAAATGGATAATTTTGAAAACATTAAATGAAAAAGTTTTTGCACAAATAAAGCCAATGCAGCCAAGATTTAATTTAAAGGAAGCAGAAAGCTGGGGGAAAAATTTACAGGCAGTTTTTTCTGATAAAGCTCTCATTTCTAAAATGTATAGAAAACTGACTCAAATTTACTACAACACAGGTCTTTCCTCCATTGATATATGGTCAAAGGACATGAACAAGACAATTTTCAAATGAAGAAATTAAAGCCATTTCTAGTCATAAGAAAAATGTATTACATTTCTGTTGATTAGAAAAATACAAATTAAGACAATTCTGAAGTTCCACCTCACATCTCTCAGATTGGCTAAGATAAGAGAAAAAATAATGATAAATGTTGGAGGGGATGTGGTAAAATTGGGACATCAATGCATTGCTGGAGTTGTGAAATGACTCAAACATTCTGGAGAACAATTTGGAAATATATCCAAAGGGCTATCAAATACCTTTTGATTCAGCAGTCTCACTACTGGATCTGTATCCAAAAGAGATTAATTAAAAAAAAAAAAAAAAAAAGGGAAAAGGACCCATATGTAAAAAAAAAAAAAAAAAAAAAAAAAAAAAAAAAAAAAAAAAAAAAACCTGAATTATACGTAAGCATAAAAAGAATTCCTGGAAAAATTCAACAAAGATTTCAAGAATCAAATAAGAAATGAGAAGAAAAATTAAGAAAAGAAATGATAATGATACCAAAAAATAATGATAAGAAAGTTAACAGCTTGGTTTTAAAAGACTCTCAAAAATACTAAGGGAAAAAACACTTAAGAAACCAAAATTTGGCCAAATGATAAAAGAAGTACCAAAATTCCTTTAAAAGAAGAACTACCTAAAAAGCAGAATTGACCAAATGGAAAAAAAGAGGTACTAAAACCATCACCAAAAAAGAGAACACCATTAAGAAGGGTAATTAGGCAAACAAATAAAGATGGAAAAAATTAATGCTTTAAAAATGATAATTGGGCAGGTGGAAATTAATTATTTCACAAAACACTGAGAAACAGTAAAACAAAATAAAAAGAATGAAAAACAAAAGAAAATGTGAAAAATCTCATTGGCAAAAAACAATATGGAAAATAGATTAAGGAGAGACAATTTTAAAATTATTGAATTATATAAAAGCCATGATCAAAAAAGATCAAAGAAAACTGCCCTGATCCTAAAACTAGAGGGTAAAAACAGAAATAAAAAGATCACCTTGTTCAAGAGATATCAAAATGAAAACTCCCAGGAATATTGTAGCTAAGTTCCAGAGCTCCCAGATCAAAGAGAAAGAATTGAAAGCAGCTGGGGGGGAAAGTCAACTATCTTGGAGTTACAGTCAGGATAACACAAGATCCAGCAGCTTCTACAATAAATGATTGGAGGGCTAGAATTACAACCAAGAATAATTTATCCAGAAAAACTAAGTATAATCCTTCTGGAGGAAAATGAATAGTTAATGAAATACTAGATTTTCAAGCATTCTTGTTACAAAGACCAGCGTTGAGTAGAAATTTTGATTTTCAAATGCAATACTTAGGAGAAGTATAAAAAGATAAGCATGAAAGTGAAATCATAATGGATTCAGTAAGGTCAAACTCCTTGTGGAGAAATGTTTAAAAAAAAAAAACACTAGATTACTATAGCCATTGACTATTGTGTCTTGTGGGACAAATATGTGGGAAAATAAAATTTGTAGTTGCAAAGATTCTTATTATTAGAGCAGTTAGATGGAGTATATATAGACAAAAAGCATAGGAGTTAGTTAACTATGATAGGATGATATCAAAAATATAAAATTATGGGATGAGAAAGGGGGATGAGCTGGGAGAAAGGAGAAGGGAAAGAATGAGGAAAACTCTCACATAAAAGAGGTACACAAGGAAGAACTTTAAAGTAGAGAAAATGGTGACGGATTGAGAGCAATTGCTTGAATCTTACAATCTTCAGAATTCGGTAAAAAGTGAATAACAATCATGCTGAGTATAATAATTTATCTTATCCAACAGGGGAATAAATAGGGAAGGGAATTGGAGAATAGTAGGGAACTCATAGAAGGGAGGGCTTATTAAAGGAAGAAGTGATCTGAAGCAAAATAGATTTTTAAAGAGAGGCAGGAGAGAGTGGGGGGAAGAAGGGGAAAGGAAGAAGGGGAAAGAAGAGGAAGAAGAAGAAGAAGAAGAAGAAGAAGAAGGAGGAGGAGGAAGAGGAGGAGGAGGAGGAGGAGGAGGAGGAGGAGGAGGAGGAGGAGGAGGAGGAGGAGGAGGAGGAGAGAGGAGGAGGAGGAGGAGGAGGAGAAGGAGAAGGAGGAGGAGGAAGAGAAAGAGGAGGAGGAGAAGGAGAAGGAGGAGGAGAGGAGGAGGAAGAGAAAGAGGAGGAGGAGAAGAGGAGGAGGAGGAGGAGGAGGAGGAAGAGGAGGAGGAGGAGGAAGAGGAGGAGGAGGAGGAAGAGGAGGAGGAGGAGGAGGAGGAGGAGGAGGAGAAGGAGAAGGAGGAGAAGAACAGGAGGAGGAGGAGGAAGAGGAGGAGAAGGAGAGGAAAAGGAGAGGGGGAATAAAAGGACAAAAAGGAGAAGGAAAAGAGGAAAAGAGAGGAGGAGGAGGAAAGAAAACAGATAATGGGAAATAGACAATTGGTAATATAATTGTGAATACAAATGGGATGAATTCACCCATTAAACAGAAACAGATAGAATGGATCAAAAATCAGAATCCAACAATACGTTGATTGCAAGAAATATACTTGAAACACAGATACAAAGAGAGAATGAATAATAGACTGTACCAGAACCTGTTGTGATGGAGGATGAGCTGAAGCAAGGAAAGGAGCAGCAATCATGCTATTAGACAAAGCAAAAGCAAAAATGGATACAATGAAAAAGAATAAGCAAAGAAATTACAATTTGCTTCAAGGAACCATAGACAATTAAACAAAATCAATACTAAACACATAAATACAAAGTGATATAACAAGCAAATTCTTTTTTTTTTAAATAACTTTTTATTGACAGAACCCATGCCAGGGTAATTTTTTACAACATTATCCCTTGCATTCACTTCTGTTCCGATTTTCCCCCTCCCTCCCTCCACCCCCTCTCCCAGATGGCAAGCAGTCCTATGCATGTTAAATAGATTACAGTATATCCTAGATACAATATATGAATGCAGAACCGAACAGTTCTCTTGTTGCACAGGGAGAATTGGATTCAGAAGGTATAAATAACCCGGGAAGAAAAACAAAAATGCAAGCAGTTTATATTCATTTCCCAGTGTTCTTTGTTTGAGTGTAGCTGCTTTTGTCCATGCTTGATTAATTGAAACTGAGTTAGATCTCTTTGTCAAAAAATCAGAACAGAAGTAAATGCAAGGGATAATGTTGTAAAAAATTACCCTGGCATGGGTTCTGTCAATAAAAAGTTATTCAAAAAAAAGAAAAAAAAAAAAAAGAAAAGAAAAGAAATCCACTTCCATCACAATACATCCTCATACAGTATTGTTGTTGAGGTATATAATGATCTCCTGGTTCTGCTCATTTCACTCAGCATCAGTTCATGTAAGTCTCGCCAGTCCTCTCTATATTCATCCTTCTGGTCATTTCTTACAGAACAATAATATTCCATAACATTCATATACCACAATTTACTCAACCATTCTCCAATTGATGGGCATCCATTCATTTTCCAGCTTCTAGCCACTACAAACAGGGCTGCCACAAACATTTTGGCACATACAGGTCCCTTTCCCTTCTTTAGTATCTCTTTGGGGTATAAGCCCAGTAGAAACACTGCTGGATCAAAGGGTATGCACAGTTTGATAACTTTATAAGCATAGAACAAGCAAATTCTTAAATGAAAAGTTCAGTGAGTTACAGATGAGATGTTAAAACTATTAGTGAGGAACATCAACTTTGCTTTCTTGGAACTAAATTAACCACCTCTTCCCCAAATAAATAAAAATAAATTAAAAAGATGAATAAAATTTAGAAAAGTTATACATAATAGACTTTGAGAGAATTGAATGAGAAATAGAAAAGAGTACAACTTTTTCTCAATTATACATGGACATTTTTAAAAATTGACTGGGTATAAGGCATAAAAATTTCACCAACAAATGCAGAAAATCTGAAACATTAAATGCATTTTTTGGAGACATAATGCAATAAAATTACATTCATAATGGACCATGGAGACATAGTTTAAAAATTATCTAAAAAATAAATAATTTAATAGTGAAGAATCAGTGAATCAAAGAACCAACCACAGAAAGAATCAATAATTTCATTAGAATAACAAAATGAAACACAAACCAAAATTTATGGACACAACCCAAGCAGCACTTAGAGGAAAATTTATACCCCTAAATACTTACATTAATAAAATAAGACATTGCAAATAAAAGAATTGGTCATGTAACTTAAAAAAAAAAAAAAAAAAACTAGCAAAGGCAAATACCAAAATGAAAATCTATCCACGTTGTGATAGATATCTTTTCAGGATTCACTTTTGCAATACCAGCAGCAAAAGAGACAGAAATGGTCACTGAATTCCTCATCCAAGCATTCGCAATTATGGGTGTGCCACAAGAAATAAAAATAGATAATGGACCTGCATATACTTCTTGACATTTTGAACATTTTTGGGCACAGTATAAGATCTTACACACCACTGGCATACTCTTTAATCCTCAAGGTCAAGCAATCGTAGAGAGAAGAAACAGATATTAAGACACTCCTCCAAAAACAAAAGAAAGGGGGAGCCACGGTTAACCCTAGAAAACTTCTAAATTTAGTTCTCTATACCATTAATTTTTTAACTTTTGATAAAGATTCACTGGCTCCAGCAGACAGGTTTTATAACCCACTGGAAGGGCAGTGTCCAGTGCAAGCAGTTCCACTATCTTTAGATAATCGCCAGGTGATGTAGAAAGATCCAGAAAGTGGTAAATGGAAGGGACCAGATAGGTTAACTGCTTGGAGAAGAGGGTTTGCTTGTATTTCTACAGATGGAGAAGGAATCAATATTCTTCTTGGCCATCAGAGGGAAACAGAAAAGCAGAAAAACTTCAAAACAAAGAAGATTTAAGAAACATCTGACACTGAAAGAGCATAGCTGACAATGAGACTGTTAAAAGAACTTTAAAATCTTCAGGAATCATTGGATTCCTTAACACAAGATGTACAAAAACCAGTCGGAATCATTAGATTCCCTGAAATGAAAAATTGATGAGACTATTGCAGTACTTCAAAGCTTATAGGAATTATTGGATTCCTGGCACATGAACTAATGGACAGTGGATTCCTTTTGGACTATTTCTAGGACTTATGGACATGTATAAATTCTCATGTTGATTCATGTTATTTGTTACATTACTACTAGCCTGTGTTATATTGCTATGTGCTTATGTATTTTATGTAATTATGTGTGATGTCTCCCATACTGATGGATTTATGTATACCTGTTTCAAATGAGCCCCTTTAGAAACTCGCTAATCTGATTTGATTTTGCATTTCCTTTGGTGTTTTTATCTCCCTTCCTGAGATGTCAGGGAGGGTGTGACCACTTTCTTTTTATGGTGTTTTCACTCTCTTTTGAGCAGTCAGGGAAGGCATGATTACCTTCTTTTTTGGGGTTCTCACCTCCTTGAAAAGTCAGGGAGGTCATGCCCACCTTATGTTCTAAAACAAAAGAAAGCTGGAGACGTTAGAATCCTTACAAGCTATTAAGTCATTACAATTGATAGAGACAATAATTATCTAATTTAGCATGGTTCTGTATGATTGATCTGATCTTACAAGGAGATATTATGGGCCAGAACTTGAAACAAGGTACTAAGTGGAACTGATAGAAACAATGCTTGTGATCACATCTTTAGAGAACTCATATAAGCAAGAAGCTTTTAGTACCAAAGAGCACTCTGGGACAAACACAAAGCACTCTGGGAGATTGAGAGTCAGAAGCCCTCTCTCGGAGGCAAGACAGATTCATTCCAATTTTCACCTTGGTGCTGGCTGGAGACACTTGAAAGCAGAGAAGTTGAATCTGGCAGAGGCAAAAGATTAGCGGCAAGAGCTCTCGGAACCAAGGAGAGATAGTCCTCTAAGAAAGCTAACCCGGCCCTAGGAAGAAGATTCAGAAACCGGAGATAATAAAGGATTTGAACTTTTAACACCTGGCTGCATTTGGAGTGATTATTACTCTAAACTGAAACTAAGGCTGCCTCCAGAAAACCTCCCCCAGAAACCTGCTCAGAGAGAACCATTATATTTTAAAGAAGAGAACACCACAGTATATGTTCCCTATGTTCCTCTAGTTCTCATTTGGGTGGATGCTACAATTTAATTCTGGATGCCATCATTTAAGGACATTAATAAGCTTAAGAGTGTGTTGAAGAAGAGGAGCAGGATGGTTACCAGTCACAAATTTTTCATGTATGAAGACTTGTTAAAGAAACTAGAGAAAATATCCACTGGGTACATGATAAAGGTCTCTAACTATTTGAAGGGCTATTAGGATTGGAATAGGTCTGTTTCATCCCAATAGGCAGAATTATGGAGAAAGAATAAAGCTGCAAAGAGATAATTTTTTTTCTTGCTGTGAGGAAATTTTTCTTTTTTTTTTTCTTTTGAAAAAATTTTCTTTACAACATTATCTCTTGCACTCACTTCTGTTCTGACTTTTTCCCACCCTCCCTCCACTCCCTCCCCCAAATGGCAAGCAGTCTTATATATGTTAAATATGTCACAATATATTCTAGATACAATATATGCAGAACCGAACAGTTCTCTTATTGCACAGGGAGAATTGGATTCAGAAGGTAAAAATAACCCCGGAAGAAAAACAAAAATGCCAATAGTTTACACTCATTTCCCAGTGTTCTTTCTTTGGGTGTTGCTGCTTCTGTCCATCATTGATCAATTGAAACTGAATTAGATCTTCTCTTTGTCGAAGAAATCCACTTCCATCAGAATACATCCTCATACAGTATTGTTGTTGAAGTATATAATGATCTCCTGGTTCTGCTCATTTCACTTAGCATCAATTCACGTAAGTCTCTCCAAGCCTTTCTGAAATCATCCTGCTGGTCCTTGAGGAAATTTGTCTTAATACTTCAAGCTACCTAAAAGTGGGGCCTTGAGAACTGGTGGATTTTCTCTTTGAATATCCTTAAATAGTTGCTGAATGACCACATATCATATATTACAGTTTGGATTCTTTTCAACACTAGATTAGAGTAGATGATCATTGAGATCTTTTCCAAATCTCCAATTCTGTGATTCTGTCCAAGGTCACAGAGTTATTAAGTACCAAAGTCTGCATTTTAATCTCAGTCCTAATGCTAGAACCACTACCTTTTCCACTGTTCCAGGTTACCTTCATGTCTTTGTTAAGATAAAATGAGTGAGCAAAGTTGATTTTCCTTCCAATTATCTATGAGAAAGATTTCACATTTTGATAGGATTCTGTTGGAATCTTTACAAACTGCTAACTCATTAGAGTTGATAGATTATTGATCTGATCTTGCAAGAAGATGTTTTGGGCCAGAACCTGAAACAAGGTACTAAGTAGAACTAATTGATACAATGCTTGTTTTTGCACCTTTACTCATTGGAGTTCACACGTTTGGGAAATTTCAGGGTTTAGCATGATATCTGAATTCACACGTCCCTTGAAGCTCTTAGGGCCAGAGAACAGTTTGGGAGTAAACCCATAATCCCATTCTCTCAGAAGAGTCATATATAAGTCAGTGAAGAGTGAGTCATGAGAATATTTTTTCCACTTGGCTGGTTGGTGGCGGAAGGAGAGTTTGGGGAGGAAGAAGCTACTAGTCGAGAGTTCAGTGAAGATTGAGAAGAGTCTCTTTGAGGCAAGACAGATTCAACTTG
Source organism: Antechinus flavipes (assembly GCF_016432865.1). Classification (NCBI taxonomy): domain Eukaryota; kingdom Metazoa; phylum Chordata; class Mammalia; order Dasyuromorphia; family Dasyuridae; genus Antechinus; species Antechinus flavipes. Next base: position 111,476,045 of record NC_067403.1, read on the forward strand.
GTGCTGGCTCTGGAGGCTGAAGAAAGCAGAGTCAGAGACTGAAGGACAAAACCTTTGGATTTGGAGATATTCGGAGGGAGCTCATGGAACCAAACAGATCTAGCTAACTGGGCTATATTAGAGACAATAAAAGATCTGAACTTTTATCACCTGGCTGCGATTTGGGTGATTATTTACTCTTAACTGAAACTAAAACTGCCTCCAGAAAACCTCCCCCGAGAAACCTGCTTTCTCCCAGAGAGAACTATCATCTTATATTATATTTTAAAGAAGAACAAGGACCCAACAGGATTTTAGAAAGCTTTGCTAAATAATTTGTAAGCATTTTGAAAAGAAAACGGTGATTGATATAATTTTTCATTGACTCATTAACCAAATCCAGGTAGCCTAAACTCATTTTTGACAATTAAGCCTAAGAAAGAGGAATCAAGAGGAAGTGGTAGAAAAGAGTTGTTTGGGTGTAATGCCTGCATTGTACCACAAAGAGAATTCAGTATATTTCAAAATAAAAAACTGTTCACTTCAGAAGACTAAAATAGCTTTTGCTTTGATTAAGAAAGTGTATTCTTAAGTTCTTGATCAAAGTATTCAGAAGACATTACTAGGATTGACATTAGGAGTCTAGGAATTTTTTCATAGCACCTACCTTTCTCTTGATATCTTCAAGTCTTTGGTCAAGATCAGAATTTCATAATCCTGAGCCAAAGATATTCTAACAGTCCCAAGTGTCATGTCATGCCATGTCATAAATCTATGTCAAAATTGGATCACACTTATACCAATGATTAACCTCTCAATGTTGCTGTCATCTCTGTAAAACTATAAGTTGAGACTGAATAATGATCATGAAGGAATTTCCTTAAGTTTTCAATACACAGATGGAATCACAGGTCTAAACCACATTCTCTACTATGAACTTATTAAAAGTAGATTGTTGAATTGCGGTATGCCGTATGTATTACTAATTCTGTACTGTACTGTACTAGGTGGCACTGTGGATAGAGTGGTGGGCTTCAAGTCAGAAAGAACTGAGTTCAAACCAGCCTCAGATACTTTCTAAGTACCATTCTGGGGCAAGAATCTTAAGTTTTCTTTGCCTCAGTTTCCACAACTGTAAAAAGTCAATAATAACTCTAAATGGATAATAATAGCACCTATCTTCACTGTTGTGAAGATCAGGTGAATGCCTGGCTAATAGAAAGCACTATATAAATGTAAGTTATTAGAAAGTTTTTTTTATTGTATTCTTGAACAAAAAGTAGGTGTGGTAATAGAGGTATCTAGCTTTAAAGTTTGTAGAATGGCCGGATCAAAAAAAAAAAAAAAAAAGCATATAATTGTTGACTAGGGAGCAGGGGGATTCTTAGTGAATTCTGTTCTTGGATCTGTTTCAAAATATCATTAAAGATGTAAATATTATTGAATGAAAAAAAACATTTGCAAAATATTTATGATGTGCTAAACATGGTGGTAACCACAAATGTTTATTAAATTCATAAAAAGAGGAATACAAATTGTTTGACCACAATTTACTATATATATATATATATAGTTTTATAGGGATAAATGCAAAATATTATTTGGATTAAAAATTGTCCTGGTGACAAAAGAATTTTACTGAACTTCAACTTCAAAATACAACACTATTATGTGGCATGACAACCAAAAATAATAAAGCTAGATTGCTCTTAAAATGCAGTAATAGGATACTGTTGCCATACTCTCTCAGTAAGACTACATCTTACAGTTTTATATTCAATTCTGGATCTACATTTTAGGGAAGATATTGACAAACTAGAGTATATCCAGAGAAGAGTAACCAAGATGACATGCATATATTGTTTGATTTATTGAAGTGAATTGATAAGAGAAAACTTATATGATATATGATATATATCTTCAAGTATTTCATAGTGGGAAAGGAATTTAATGTTGTTTTTTTTTTTCTTGACCACAGTAGACAGACATATTAGCAATGAACAGAAACCTCAAAGAGACAAATATCAGTTTTGACATAAGGAAAAACTTCCCATAGCATTTGTTCAAAGATGGATCAGATGCCTCAGAAAGCAATGACTTCTTTCTCAGTGGACGTCTTCAAATGGAGGCTGGAGGATGATTTCTCAGAAGATTCCTATTCATTAAAACATAGATTGGAATAGACAGCTTCTATAGTTCTTCAAAGCTAAAATTTTGTGATTTTCAATATGTCATAAAAAATTAACAGTATGTAATGATTTCTCATGTCATGCCTAGAACACAAGAAATCATCTGTATGCCAGTCCCACTTAAGTTCTATGTTTCAAATCTTCATTGCCTGTATTCTCAATGATTTTTTATATTATGTTAGGACAGGAAACATAATATATCCAGTCTTTTGTGAGATTAGTTTAGGATCATCTTCATATTCAATTTCATGTTTGGAATTTTAAAAAAATAACCTTCTATGTAGATAAGCTTTATCATTTTCAAAAATTATTCTACTCAAATTTTATTGGTCTTCAAGATTTGCCTCAATCCTGGCCTTAATTATTACTACTCACTCTTCTCTCTTAGCTAACTTGTTTTCTTTTTGCTGACACTTAAAACAGAGTAAAGATGTATTGTTGGTCATTATGATGGCAAAAATGGAAACTAAAAAAAAAAAAAAAAAACAGAATTGAGATGTGCTATGGAGGTAAAGTTGACAAGATTTGGAAACTCATCAGATGAGTGATAAGAGAAAGGCAAGAATTTCAGTTGGTTCCAAGGCTATGAAGCAGGATGACTGGAATGATAGTAGTGCCCTTGACAGAGATAGATAAGCTAGAAAGAAGGGAGGGTTTGGAGAGTGGGTAAAAGAAAGATAAGTTCTGTTCAGATATGTTGAGATTAAAATGCCTACAGTGCATGCAATTCAAAATATCTAATACTCAGTGATACAAAACTGGAGTTCAGGGAGAAATCATGGCTGGAAACATAGATCTGGAAATCATCTGCAGAAAGATGATAACTGAACACATGGCATCTGATGAAGTTATCAAAAGAGAAATTGTGTAGAAAGAGAAGGGAAAGAGCCCAGACTGGTGCCTAGTGCAGAGGGAGTGAGATAGGAATGACTATCCAGAGAAAGAGATGCAGCGTGACTAGACACATAGGGAAAGAAGCCAGGGGAGACTAGTGTCAGGAAAATTCAGGGAGGTAAGAGAGAACCTAGGAGAAGGAGGTAATCAGCGGGTCAAATGTTGTAGAGTTCAAAATGGATAAGAAAAGAGAAAAGACCATGAGTTTGAACAATTAAAAAAACTTTGGTAACTTTAAATATCTATGAATGATATGATTAGAGACTCCAGTGACACTATCAGTCTGTAAATTTAGGCTCTTATCACCTCACAGCTGGAATCACAGAATCTTTGGATTGGAAAGGACATGAGAGGTCATCGTGCTCAACCTTCAAGCCAAAGAAGGAATCCTTGCTATGACATCCCTGATAAATGACCATTCAACCTCTGTCTGAATAATGTCAATTCAGGTGAACTAGCTTTTAAAGCACAAGGCAGGCGATTCCATTAAAGGAAATTCCAATTTTAAGAAAATCCTTATAATGAATGAAAATTTACCACCCTATAACTTTCTTTCACTTATCACTTTGAAGCAATGAAGTAAGTCTCCTTAATTTGAAGCTCCAGTTTCATATGTAAGTTACTATGTACCCCTTAAATATTTTCTTTTCCAGCCTAAACATCTTTACTATTTGAAAATGTGTTTATATGATATGTTGTTGTTGTTATTGTTGTTTTACTAACCACACAATGATGTTTAACCTTGCTAGTTGTGAGATAGATGGGGATAGGATAGGATAGAATCATTGGATTCCATGAAAACTCAGATTGTCAATGTCCTACTTAAAGTGGAATACTCAGAACAGGTTCTAAAACTCTAGATGTTGTCTGATTAGTACCACAATAGGATGTTTACCATCATTAATCTGAATGTTATACTACTATGAATGTTGCCTAATACAAATGATTGTCTTATTGAAGAACCTTTATCAAACATCTATTATTCCTATGAATACAAAAGTAGGCAAAAGAGATGCTCTGTTCTCATGGAACTCCCAGTTTAATGAGAAAGATAATATGCAAAAAGCAAAGTACAAACAAGATAAATACAAGATAATTTAGAGATAATTACCAAAGGGAAAGTACTAGCATTAAAGGGAATCAGTAAAAGCTACTAATAAAAAGTGGGATTTTGGCTGGGACTTGAAGGGAACTGGAGAACCAGGAAACAGAAATGATTGTTCTTGCTGTATTTCATGGTAGAATTATATTGATATATATATTTTAAATATAACATTTTATATTTAATATAAATATATTAATAAATGATATAAATTAATAATACTTAATATAATTTTGAGGTGAAATAAAGTTAAAAGTAGGTAAGTAATAATACAGAACTGGCTTCTCAGTGTTTGTTTGCAGAATAACTAGTTAATTAACTTAAAAATCAAGCAGTCATCTTGCCAAACTATTGTATATGTGTGTTAGACACAACCTCCATGTACTTCCATCTACTTTTCTCGATATCTGGAAAGAGCAGGGCATTCTTGGCTTATTGATTAATAGGGAATACACTGCAAATTCCACAAGATAAAAAAAAAATTGGAAAACTTGAATCATAGAAACATTCATGGGGAGAGATTATAAAAACACAGGACATTAACAAGTTTCTGGGGATTCGTAGTTTTTCCCTTTGGGGTTGTAAAAAATGAAAAATGCAGTGCTGCAGCCAAACTACTTTCATACTTGCAATTGCAAAGAAAACAAATATTTGGGAAACTCTTTCTACATGTAAATATTGATTTCAGTTTTGTTATTTTTCTCTAAGTGAAGCAATAGTGTGAGGGGTTGTGACCCAATTACCAATTGTTAGATTTTCCTCTGATCAGTCCCCCCCAAGAAATCCCTCAGGTAAAATTTATCTTTCTTTCCTGAAACAGTTAGCAAGAAATGGGCATTAACTGAAAATAGTTTCATCAGAGACCACAGCTTGCTTAAACACATGACACAGACAGGCACACACACACACACACACACACACACACACACACACACACACACAAATCCTCTTGCAGTTCAGAAAAATCAGGAATGCAGCTTACACAATGCTGGGACATTCCATGCAAAGATGATGTTTTGAGATAAAATGTGGCTCTGGAAGTCACTAAATTTCTTATAAATCAGCTCAGATTGAATTGACAAGTTGAAACAATTTCATTTCAATTTATGGAATCTGTAGAGTGCCAGATTCCCTTGAACACTTTCAAGGTTGTACTACTTCTGCACTTAGCCCTGATTTTCCTGGGGAGTTAGCATCTGTTCTAAAGTGATACTGAATAACTGTGAAGACCTTTCTTTCTTTAATCATTAACTGCTTGCTGTTGTTGTCATCATTGTTTCTGTCCATAAAAAATCCTAGCTCAATATCAAGGGTTTTGGTTTTCTCCTAAAAGCTGTTGTTTCTTCATTTTTTTTTTCCTGTGAGGGACTCTAACCAGATGATAGAGACTGAGTTCAACCTCAAGCTTTTGATTTGTGCAATGTTTTATCCCTGACCTTTGTGTGAAAAGGGTTCCAATTCATCAAAATGTATTGCATTAATAAAATATTATGAGAAAAATGGTTTTTTATCATGGAATAATTTTATAAATTCTTTTCTGGAACTTCCTGTGTTTAAAAAAACCGATAAATGAATTGAAATTATTCACATTTGTTGATTGTGATGTAGTACCTTTTGAACTTTGGACCTCTTGGACCTCAGACTCTGGATTAACATTAAAAGTCAGTGATAATCAAAAACACCTTGATTTTTTTAAGAAAAAAATCAGAAATGCACTGATTCCCTAAGTACATTTGCCTCCTTTCCCTAGCACTTCTCCTTTCCTCTTAGATTACAAAGCAAAATCTATCTTAGAAATGTGGGCCAGGACAAAAAAGATAGATTGATATGCCTTTCACTTTATGGCTGACTGAATTGGAGGAAGGTAGACAATACCCTTGAGTATTTTCGATTTAGTGATATAGTGGGAATAGTTTCCTGAAATGGGAAAAGGTAAATCTGGGCTCTAATTTTAGCTCTGCCAGTTGCTAGATGAGCAAACTTGGACAAGTTACCTAGAATGAATTTGGTCATTGTAAAATAAACTCTTGTATTACATGATCCCTAAGTTTCTTTTCAATTCTGTTTTGCGTTCTCTGTGATAATACTAGCTGACCTATATAAAGATCATAGTCATGTGTGTAATGCTCTTTTCTTAAAACCTTATAAATCAGGGAGGGAAGTTATTACTGTGCTTGTTTTTGTTTTGTTGAGGCAATTGGGGTTAAGTGACTTGCTCAGGATCACATAGCTAGGAAATGTTAAGTATCTGAGACCACATTTGAACTCAGGTCCTCCTGACTTTAGAGCTGGTACATCTGCTGTGCCACCTAGCTGCTCCACTATGCTTGTTTTATAGATGAGGAGACTATAGTTCAAGCTGATAAAGTGAATGTTCCAGGATCACCCAGTAAATGGCACTTGGATGTAAACCCATTTCCTATAATTCTAATACCAATACTTCTTCTATTATACCATTTTGCTTCTCTAAAATGAAAAATTTCCTCCTACTTGGTTGCTCTTTTAGATGGCAAAATTTATGTCTGATTGCCCTGGAGAATTATTCAGTTGTTAGTAAAGAGCTGGGAAAGAAAGGAGGAAGTAAAGATTTAGCTATTTCTATCCTTAAATTTTCAATAATTAGAAATATAGGGTCTGCTGACAGCTTAGCACTGCTATGCCACAAGCTCCCTTAGTATTCCCCAGACTTTGTGTCCCAGTTCTGCTCCTGGGACTTTATTGTTTTATTTCATGTAAAAAAATGACTATATGGACATAACTGATCTCAATGACCTCATATTAAAAAGATGAGTCTCCTAGTTCTAAATATTTATTATGAACATCCTTAAAAACTTATGTTAAGTATGTTTGTTGGAATGTTTTGAAATTCCATATTTGATTCCAATCAACAAATATTTAAGGGCCTACTTTGTAAAAGGCCTCATGCTGGAAGCTGTAGCTACAAAGAAAAATAAAAATTCCTACCTTCAAAGAATTTTTATTTTACTCTGGGGCTGGGTAGAGGGAAGTTAAAAAAGAATACATGCATGGGAAATTAAATATAAAATTATTTTTTAAATTTTTAAAAATAAGATTCATTGATACATTTTTATGTTGCAATCATTTTTAGATATAGCTTTCCCTAATTCAAACCCTGTTTTCAATTTTCCCTATATGAAGAAAAACAGGAAATAAGACCAACTTAATACAGTGATCAAAACTAATCATATATGCTGTAATTTGGGAGATATTAACTGTTTCTTATGGGGCAAAATTACTAATACAATTACTCTGAGTTTGAATTTGTTTAGTGTTGTTTCAATTTACATAATTATAAAATTTTAAAACTTTTTTTCTCCTGCTTTCTTTTTTATGCATCCGTTTTACACAAGTCTTCTGGTACAGTAAAAATAACTTTTACTAAGTTCCTAACACTAAGGTCCCTGAACCTGTACAAAGATACTTTTAAAATTTTTAATAATATTTAATTTTTTCAAATACATGCAAAGATACTAGTTTTCAACATTCACCTTTGCAAAACCTTCTATTCCAAATTATTCTTACTCACATGTGCAGTTCTTCTAAACATGTTTCCATATTCATCATATTGTGCAAAAAGAAAAAAAAATCAGGTCAAAGGGGAAAACAAGCAAAAAGCAACAACAACAAAGGTGAAAATACCATGCTTTGATCCACATGCAGTTTTCATTATTCTCTCTCTCTCTGGATTTGGTTAAGATTTTCCATCATAAGTTTATTGTAATTGCCTTGAATCATCTCATTGTTGAAAAGAGCCAGGTCCATTGCAGTTGATCATCACATAATCTTGTTGCTGTGTACAGTATTCTCTTGATTCCACTCATTTCACTTAGTATCAGTTAATACAGGTCTTTACAGTCTTTTCTGAAATCAGCCTGCTCCTCATTTCTTACAGACCAATAATATTCCATTACATTCATATATCATAACTTATTCAGCCATTCCCCAACTGATTGGGTCTTTTCCCCCTTTTTTTATGATCTCTTTAGGATATAGACTTAGTATAAACTGCACTGAATCAAAGATATACACGTTTTTATAGCCTTTTGAGCATAATTCCAAATTGCTCTCCAGAATATTCGGATTATTTCACAAACAATAATGCATTAGTGTACCAGTTTTCCCATATACCCTCCAACATTCATCATTACCTTTTCCTGTCATTTTAGTCAATCTGAGAGATAGGAAGTGGTATCTCAGGGTTGTCTTAATTTGCATTTCTCTAATCCAAAGTGATTTAGAGCATTTTTTCATATGAATAGAAGTGGCTTTAATTTCTTCTCTTGAAAGTTATCTGTTTGTATCCTTTGGCCATTTATCAATCAGGGAATGGCTTGTCTTGTTATAAATTAGAGTCAATTTTATATATTTTAGAAAGGAGGCCTTTATCAGAAACATTGGCCGTAAATATTTCCCTCAGCTTTCTGTTTCCCGTCTAATCTTGACTGAATTGGTTTTGTTTGTGCAAAAAAAAAAATTTAAGTTAATATAATCAAAATCATCCATTTTGTATTTCATAATGTTTTCTAGTTCTTCTTTGGCCACAAATTCTTCCCTTTTCCAAATATCTGAGAGATAGACTATCCCTTGTTCTCCTAATTTGTTTATATTTCATGTCTAAATCATGAACCCATTTTGATTTTATCTTGGTATAGGATGTTAGAAGTTAGTCAATGTCTAGTCTACCATATTATTTTCTAGCTTTCCTAGCACTTTTTGTCAAATGGTAAGTTCTTATCCTAAAAACTGAAGTCTTTGAGTTTATAAAACATTAGATTACTATAGTCACCGAGTATTGTGTCTTGTGTATCTAACCTATTTCACTGGATCCACTACTCTATTTCTTAGCCAATACCAAATGGTTTTGATGACCACTGCTTTATAATATAGATTTAGGTCTGATAACAGCTAAGTCACCTTCCTTTGCAGCTTTTTGTTGATTACCTTGAAATTTTTGACCTTTTTTTTTCTTCCAGATAATAAAGTAATCATAGAATCATAACCCCTAAGGAGGTCAGGATGGTCTTGTCTGATGGGGGACAGAGAAAGGTGATAGAGTGAAAGCATCATTTTGCAAACTTTTCTAACATCCTCCAAAATAATCTGAATAACCCATCAAAGTGAAATCTGGGCAAAAGAGCCATAGTGAGTTATTTTTTCAACTCCGAGAAACTTAGGAAGACAGAAAGGAAAGTCTACAAAACTATGGTGGTGGCTGTTCAGAAACACAGCCAAAAGCCACCAGTGGTGGTGGCAATATCTGGCTGTGGGAACAGCAGCAACAGCAGGAGAAACAGCCCAAAGCCCAGGATTGGAAAGGGAAATCAATATTTAATCAAGAAATCCTAAAGGACCCCTGTACTAGTCCTAGGAATAGAATTGGATGCTATTTAGCAATGTTTCCCATTGCTCAGTTCCAGGTCATAATTCCATGTTGGAGAAAGGATCAAATTTAGGCTTAAAAGAACAAATGTCCTAAATAAGTAAGAACAAGAGTACAGAACTGGATGGCAGTGACTAACTTTCTCCCCAGATGCCAGATTATTTTCTTTGAGGTTTTACTTGTAGATATTGTCTCTAAGTCTGTGTCTTTCTCTTCCCTGTCACCCCAGTCACTTTTTATAATTATGTTCTTTTTTTCTTATTTGCTCATTTTCCCACACTATTTCTGAGGTTTCAACTTTATATTAAAGTTCAGCTCTGTTCCCAGCACAGGAGGAGGAGAGAAGGACCCTGTCTCAGGTTTCAGGCTTTTTCTGAACTGCTATTTTCAAAACTAATTCTGAAAATGATTCCCAGTGCTGTGCTGTGATCTGGGAATAGATGTGGTCACTACTCTCTTGGTCTCTACTCTGGTTTTTAGACAGGAAGGATCCTTGATTCCTTGGGATTATAATAGATAATATTTCTCAGCATCCTTAATCCCTTGAGACTGGAAGAGATTCTGTTTTTCAGGGCCCCTGATTTTTTGTATTAAAAGCAACACTTCCTCTCAGAATTTTTTATTTCCTCCAGACCAAAAATGCTCTTCTCTGCCTTTGAATTGTGATCCAGAAGTGAATATAGGTCATTGAATTGCTAAACAGCAGTAGTCTTGCACCCAATGCTATCAGAAGGGTCCCTTGTAATCTCTTTCTGAGCAGTTGCTAAATTTCCTTACCGTCTCTGACTTGAAAGCTCCCATAATAATATTGCTGTTTCTGTTATCCCAAATTGCCCCCTCCACACATGAGTTTCAGGTCAACCTCTACACTTTTTCACATATCTCTTTCCAATCTCCTAAATTGTCTCAGGCTGAAAGAATGTCTTACTCTGATCTTTTGTTAGTTCTGCTACTCTAGAATTAATTTGAAAGTATTATTTTAAAGTTATTTGGAGGGGAATGTTGGGAGGGCTCAAGTGAGTACTTTTTTATTCTACCATCTTGTGTTACCTTCAGAAGTCTAAAAACGTTTTATAATGTTTCTCGTGTATAATGGATATTACTTAGCTTTTCTTCTCAATATGTAAGGAAAATGTAAGAGAGAGAGAGAATTTGGAACTCAAGGTTTTAAAAATGTTATAAAAATTTACCTGTAACTGAGAAATATTTAATGAAATAATTAAAAATGTATATATTCAAAGAAATTAATTTGGAATTATGCAAATGAATTGACTAAAATGCCCATTCCTTCTAACTGGGAGATTTCATTATGTGCTTATTTTCCAAGGAAGTAATTAAGAAGAAAGCCTCACGAGTCACCAAAATATTTTTAACAACACTTTTTGTGATAGCAATGAATTGGAAACAAAATAGATTCTTCATCAATTAGGAACTGGCTAAACAAATTGTGTCATATGAATGCAATTGGAATAATAATTCCAGAGTAATAACTCTGCTACAAAAATATTGAATATAAAGAATATAGAGAAACATGGATTAATAACATCACAATATACATGATGACTAAAACAATGTAAATGGAAAGAACAACCACACCCAAAAATGAAAAGTGATTATAGCAAAATTATAAAGATCAAACATGGCTTAAAGAAAGATATATGAATGGGCACACTTCTAGCCCATTCCTTCATAGAGGTGAGAAGTCCCCAGGTCTCGTATATTGTTCACAGACATTTTCAATGTATTGATTGATTGTGCTGATTTTTCCTCTTTTTTAAAGTACCATTTGTTATATAGCATGCCTTTCTGGGAAGCAGGGAAGAGAAAAGATGCTTGAGAAATCTATGGGTAAAAACCAAAAGACATTAGTAAAAGCTTAATTTTTTAATGCATGGGAACTGTATCTCCTGGCTCAAGGATTCAGTTGGAATAGTCTGATCTCAGATGTAAAATGAAGTTTGTGACATTGATTGCATGCCAAATGTAAAGCTCCTATAGATTTCCATTTGAATGAAATAATTGGAAATTTTTCTGTGAGTATATCTTGCAAATATGGCATATAACATCCAACTGAACTTACTAAGGAACAAGTGAGTTTTACTTTCATTTACATGAAAAACAGGTGAGATTAACTTTCTCCTCCTGATAAATAGAAATCATATTTTTGCAAATTGTAGAGCTGGGTTTTTGCTATTATTTTGCTTTTAAATAAATAAACAAAAATATAAATTCAGAGAAGGTTTATAGTGTTTCAGGAAGCTAAAACAGAAATTGGGATAACTGGGATTAAATTAAGATTATTTATCAGTATCTACTGAATTCACCATGGTGAAGCAGAAAGAGTTTGAAATTTGGGAGTAGAAAGTCCGGGTCTGAATCCAGACACCATATTTACTATCTAAAGGACTTTCGGCAAGTTGTTTCAGAGTTTCCACATTCATAAAATGAGAGAATTGGGACTAGATAAATTCTGTGGTTCTTTCCAGGTCTAGGTCCATGATGCTATTGTAAAGATAGGGTGACTGAATAAATTAAATAAGCCATCCCCATCGGACATAAGTAAAAGTACTGTGATCTAGTATCTCAACCAGGTGATAATAGCTCTTAAGTGAATCTATGTCCTATTTAAGTATTTCCCTCCAGTCCCTGGCACAGTACTTTTTGCATTTAAAAATAAGTATTGTTGAAACTGAAAAGGACCTTAGGATTCATCTAGTCCAAATACAATATTTAACAGATGAGGAAACTAAGATATTGAAAGAGAGTATGATTTGGCCAGTCATACAACTTTTTACCATTTGAAAGAAGTTATGGAAATGGAAAAGAATAAAGTGACCGACTTGATCTTCCCTGAACTTAGCTTTCTATCTCATTCCCACATGCCTGGATGTTTGTTCTTCTCAGGTCCACCCTCAGGACTTTTTCTATGGTTAGCACATATAATGCTTCCAAAAGAAATACTTTTGTGATCAGCATTCTTGATTATTTTCTTTCCCCCATTCAAATGACCAAGTCTACCTTTAGTACCATAGGAGCCCACGAGGACAAGAAGTGATTTTCATTTTTGTCTTTATACCATTAACGTCTAATGCAGTCTCTTGGAAGCAGCTAAATGGACAAAGAATAGAAATCCAGGCCTGGGATCAGGTAGTTGATATTCAACCTCAGGCTTACCTGTGTGACTCTGGGTATATTTATTAACCTGTCTCCCTCAATTTCCTTAACTATAAAATGTGGATAATAGTGGAACCTATGCCACAAGTTTGTTTTGAGAAGCAAATGCTATGAAATCTGCAAAATGCATAGCTCCTGACACACTGCAGTCACTTAAGTACTTGTTGACTTCTTGTTTCCTTCCTCCTTGCATATTTTAAGAACTTCAATGATTTATAGATTGGTTTGAACAGCTTTCCCCCTTTGAAACAGTAAAAGTACAATTGAAGATGAAACTGTGGAGTTTTCCATCCATTAATATGATTTTGTTCCTCTTTTTCTCTTTTTGTCTCTTTCACATATTAATATTGATATTTTGACCAAAGTTTCTGACATATACACACTTGATGAACTTTGTCCCCCTGAAAGGAGGTGGAAAGGTAAAAATTTCATTTTCTTTTCCAATCATGTTAGAGGAAGAAGTATCATTTCTCCATTTATCTATACTTATCAGACTATTGTGTATGTATGTGTGTGTGTATGTAGGTGTCTGTGTGTACATGCACATGCATTCTTGGGTAATAGATCAGAGTGAATTAATATTATATATATATATATATATACATATATATATATATAAATACAAGATAGTATTCTATTATTCAGTTTTTGATACAACCAAATCTTAGAGATGGATGGAAGGAATCACAGAAATAATTTAGTGCAATGCCTTTACTTTACACATGAGGAAACTGAGCACAGAGAGAAGTAACTTGGACAACATCATATGCAACTTTATTGTAGACACAGTGCAAGAACCCATTTATGACAGCAGAGAAAAAAACATAGAAGATAGGCCATGGGGAAACATAAAGTAGATTCTTGAGCCTTTGAAGTTTAACAGTCCAGATTGAAGTCAGTCTAATTTGTAGATAGAAAGTTATTTTTTCTCTCATGTAAAATTCACATGTATATAATTATCATATCTCTCTGTCTTTAACTCTTGCTCTGTCTCTCTATTCCCTTTCTGCCTTTGTTCCCTCCTTCTTTTTCCTCTTTCCTTTCCTTTTCTTTAAAGTTTTAATGTTGTATTTTGCTTTTTCACATGATTATCATTTCCCAATATTTTCTTCTTTATGTCTATACTCCCACATGCCTTCCAAAAAGTCTTTAAATCCTTAAGAAAAAAGAACTTCTCAAAATACAATTGATTTTACCCATTCAAATTTAATACATAGTAATTTATATGTCCTCCTTCATTTAAATGGTGATGCTTGTTACTGTGAAGTCAAAGTGATATATATATATAAATTTTTAATTTCCATTTTTAAAAAATTTGAGTTCCAAATATCTTCCCTCCTCTACTTCTTGCCTTGAGAAGACATGCAATTTAAAATAGATTATGCATGTGCAGTCATACAAAACATTTCCAAATTAGCCATGTTGCAAATGAAAATGCAGACCAACAACACACACACACACACACACACACACACACACACACACACACACGAATAATAAAGTAATTTTAAAGCATTTTTCAATCTTCATTCAGACCCTTCTCTGGAGGTAGATAGAATTTTTCATCATACGTCCTTTGAAATTGTCTTGGATCATGGCATTGCAGACAACAGCTAAGTCTTTCACAGTTAATCATTCTTACAATGTTGTTACTATGTAAATTGTCCTCCTGATACTGCTCACTTCACTTTGCTTCAGTTCATGTAAATCTTTCCAGGTTTTTTTTTTTTTTTTTTTTTTTTTTTTTAAGCATCCAGTTTGTCATTTTGTATAGCATAATCATATGTCTCAACTTATTCAGCTTTTCACTGATTAATAAGGAAAGAGATTAATTTTTAAACAAATACTAATTAATCCTTTTACTAACATGAAGAGACTACACTCTGCATCTTTAGGACAGCTAGGTTGTACAGTGCTGAACCTGAAGTCAAGAAGGCCTGAGTTCAAATTTAGTCTGTGATACATATTAACTATATGACACTGCTCAAGTCACTTAACCCTATTTGCTTCAGTTTCTCATCTGCAAAATGAGCTGAAGAAAAAAATGGCAAACCCTTTCAATATCTTTGCTAAGTAAATCCCCAAAAGGGTCATGAAAAGTCAGATAATAGTTTTTTTTTTTTAAATGAGTAAAACAATAGTGATGAAATCATGAATTTTTAGAGTACATATATAAAACAAAAAATTGAGACTCCAAATAAGGAAATTCCCTAAGAAAGTTAGTCACCTTGAACTCAGGTCCCCATGCCATGATTTAAACACCCACATACACACATATACATACACATACATACACATACATTTTTTATGCATACATATGTGCAACCATATAACAATGGAGAAGAGAATAGCCTTGGAAACAGAAAGACCAGCATGAAGAATGTCTCAGCTGTGTAATAAAGTCATTTCAATTTTCGCCATCATAAATAGGCAACCTTAAGTCTTTTTTTTTTTTTTGACTAGATCTCCCCATCTGGCCAGGGCTGGAAAGATAGCAACAATTTATGGACTGAGTCACACTTTGATCAGCACAGTTTTTCTTGCTCAGTTTCTAAGCTGAGCAATGGTACAAACCTCTAAATAGCCTAGAGAATACCCTCCTCAGGTCCTGGAGAGGTTTAGCACGTTAACACTGGGCTTAGCGTGAATACTTGATTGACTTATGCCCTTTATAGCTCAGGTCTCCCAAGTTCAAGTGAACCACCAGTCCTAGCCTCCTCACTAACAGTAATTACAAACCTGTTCCTCCACACCTAGACTCATATAGATGCACTGCTGATTTGTGGATGGAATTTCTATAGGGGTTATTCCTCCAAAACTAGAATTTTAGGTCTAGACTTCACACACAATGTATTTATACACACATGTGGATATTATGTAGACATATACATGGCATGTTACATATAGATCTTGAATAAAAGATTCAATTTGATTCAGTTCCAAAATTGCAGAGCACTGTATTAGGTGATAGGAGAGATACAAAGATTCAAGATTAACAAAACTATTTCCTTTACCTGATAGAGTTTATAATCTAGTAGGCATGAATCAAAGTAACATAAGCAATGATTAAGTATCACAGTTTCAGACTGCAAGTTTAGACACACCAGAGATTAATAGGAAGAGGAAACACCTGGGGATCATGACCTCTTGTTTGAAAAACTCTCTCATATATTATAAACAGATGATTATCTGATTATTTAATACTTGCTGTCCAGTTTGACAGGGTGACTCAACCCTGTAATCCCTGCTACTAGGGGAGCCTGAGGCTGAAGGATAACTTGAAATTGGGAGTTCTGGATTATAGTTGGGCTGTAGCCACTGTCCACACTGGCATCAGTGTTGTGAGTCCCTAGAAGCTGGGACTTACCAGACTGTCCAAAGAGAGATAAATATATGTAGGTCAGACATAGAGCAAGTTAAAGCTCTGCACTGATCAGGGTGTGACTGGACCATGAGTGGTCATAATACTTATAGCCTAGGCTAGATAGGGAGACTAGATCTTAAAAACAAAACAAATAAAATAAAATAAATAAAATTACTGCCAGCAGTAAAAACAAGTGGTTTAAGATTTTTAAATATAAAAGCTGTATCATCAGAGGAATTCCCACAGAAGTTAGATCTCAGATCGAGCCAAGTATTAAGGGCTTATTAAAATTAATAGACATATGTATGTAAATATGTATACAGAGAGAGTTAACAAATTCAATACCTCAATATTTTTGTGATCATTACAGAGAATGATCTTGGTCGATGATTCACAGTGCCCTCTTGTGAATAGAATATGTAATCACACTTGGCTGTTCAAATTTTATTTTTCAACTGAGTTTAGTGTTTCTTTTTAAATCAAATGCTCGTCCTTTCTGTTTTATGCCAATGGGCAATGAAAAGATGTGGGTGGGGTGCAATGTAAGTAGATCATAGCATACTAACAATGATGATTTGCATCAGAGAAATAGTAACAAAGGAATATCATAATCAGGTGAGCATGTTTCTGAGTCAGTCTTATAATTATAGAGTTATATATCTCATACTATTCCTGAAGTATATAGACAGTATACTTATTAATCAAATCAACAAGCATTTATTAGGTATCAACTATTTTATTCAATAGGAGTATTTGATTTTACAAGAAATTTATCATAGCGAATCCTGTCGGTAAAATGTTTATTATGTCAGTTGAGTTACAGATATCACAATAACAAATATGGGGAGATTTTTTTCCATTTAAAAATATTAGATTTCTGAGTCCATTGGACTAATCTTGGATGCTAAATGATGTTTAGGATATTGAATGAAAATGTAATATGCTTATGGCTTTTCAGCTTGAATGATATAACTGGGAATCTAAACAACTATGAGTATTTCTTGTAAATGTAGCATAAAATGTAATGTTGAATGACAGGGTACAAGTGGTTTTCATAATAAATACGGGGCCAAGCTAAGATTTAGAAAGACCAATGTTCATGTCCTACTTTTGACACTACTAGCTTTGGGACACTTAAATTCTCAAGATATATATTGCTGGAGGGATTTTCTACATCAGGAGGAGGTACAAATTCTATTCCAAATCTGGATACTACACTCCATTTTTTTCTCCTCACTCCTCCCCAAAAAAATTCTATGGAAAAAGTTAAACCATATCGGCTGATATAGTACAAGGACAAACTTGTCCTTGTACTATATCAGCAGCTTCCCTAAGTTTCTGTAAACCTGTAAAGTTTTTTAGAGAATATTATTATTCAGTCATTTTCAATTGTATTTGATTCCTTATGATCCCATTTGGGGTTTTCTTGCAAAAGGCATGCTTTACTCATTTTACAAACAGGGTTAAGTGACTTACCCGGGGTCATACACCTAATAAGTATCTGAGGCTAGAAAATGAGTTTTCCTGACTCCAGGCCCAGACTTCCATCTATTACACCACCTAGGTGCCCATATATAAGGTGCAACTAGTGCCTATAGAAGCTTTGCTAAATTATATTATTGAAATTCTTGAAAATATACTTTTCCAAATAGGTTTCTTTTAATTATGTTATACTGTGGAGGTTAAATATTTCAGCATTGTACCAGATCCAGAATAAACATGATATACCAGACCTATTGGAATGAGTAGAAGCAAAATTTTACTATGACCAATCATGAATTTATAACATGTAACACCCAGAACTCCTCATTGAAAATACCCTTTACAGGGTATAAATAGCCTCTCCCTCTAATTGCATTTTGCACATAATGATTTATACATAGTAAGTGCTCAATAAATGTTAGTTGGTTAAATCACTGATAAAATTTATATTTACCCTAAATTTTACTTTTATTCTACTTTTATGATCTTTAAAATCACACTGATCATACTTGCTAGATAAATAGATTCATGATCTCATAATCATGGGATTTTCCTCCTGTAACAAAGATGCAGAACCTTTTAGATATAGGTTAGAATAATTTTTTTTTTCTTTTTTTCAGATTCGAGTTGTATTAAATGGCTATCAAGATTATTTGACATATTGTGACTCTCATATGTGTATTGCTTACTTCTGTATTTCAGTAATATGCTAGACTGCTTCCTCCCCACCCCCCCCACTACTTAAGCAAGTTTTTAGACTCTGATATATCTCTTACTGTTGATACATGACTGGACCATCTTCATTTTCACTGACATTTGTTTTAGATGTTATTTTAAGTACCGTTTTTTGCATCTAATCCATCCTTAGTAATATTCTGCAACATATTTAGATTCACCAAACATCTTTCTATTGCTTATTTGTATATTGGGTTCTGATGAAATTGTTGTGTTCCATGGACACAACAGTAATGTTGTATCATGAAAACTACTGAAGTTGAGATAGGCTTTTTGCCACTATAAGGGGTATAGAAATACAGTTCACTAATGCACTGTTGGTAGAAGGCATGAAACTGTCCAGTTATTCTGGGAAACTATTTGAAATTATTTGAGAAAATCATTAAACTTTTCCAACTCTTTATCCCTGAGATCCTGTTAATAGGATAGTACCCCAAGAAAATGAAAGAAGGAAAAAATACCAGATCTACTAAACTGTTCATAACAGCAATAGATTTTATGAATATTTTAAAAATTCGGAAATTGATACTGCCACTTCTGTATGTACATCTAGGCCACAGGTAATGGAGGCATCTGAGTTGAAATTACAATGTTCTAAAAGAACTAAAGGTTTTTACTTCCATTTCACTAAACATTGCTTTAGTAAAGCATGTTAAAATTTTCATGGTTCAGATTTGGGGCAGCTAGTTGGTGTAGTGCATAGAGCACCAGCCCTGAAGTTAGGAGGACCTGAGTTCAAATCTAGCCTTAGACACTTAACACTTCCTGGCTGTTTGACCTTTGGCAAATCACTTAACACCAATTGCCTCAGCAAAAAATAAAATAAATAGAAACAAAATATGGTCCTATTGAGTATATAATGACTAGACAAATTGTAACATATGATGAAATAATATTGCACTATGAAAAATATCCCCAAAATGAGAAATTCAGGGAAAAACATCATGAATTAACATAAACTGAAGGGGGTAAAATAGTCAGATTTCCCCTTCAGAAGGTGAGAAGTGAGGATGGATTAGAGTGGGGTTGCCACCTGAGGTTATTGCAGCAGCCTCAGCAAGATGTAATGATGACTTGAACTAGGGTTGTGGCAGTTATGTGGCAGAGTGGATATATTAGTGAACCCAGAGTCAGGATGACCTAAATTCAAATCTATTCTCAAAATTTTAATAGCTTTGTGTCTCTGGACAAGTCAATTAACCTGTTTAAGTTTCCTCAACTATAAAATTGTGATATAGTAACACCTAGTTTAGAGGGTTTTGTGAAATTGTATAAATGCAAATTAAAATAATATTTGAAAAGCATTTAGCATATTACCTGGAAATAATAGGTACTTAATAAATGCTTGTTCCTTTACCTTTCCCCATATAAGTAAAAAGAAAGGAACTTGCCAAAGAGAAATTTGTCAAAGTAGAAATGTCCACCTATGCAATGTCATTGATCAGTCTATCATATCAAGGGTAGAAAAATAAATATATACCTCACCAAAGTCCTGACTTTTCCTCTAAATTATCTGGTACTATTCAATATCTGGAAGTGATGAAAAAGGCAGTTGTAAGAATTTGTGGTGTAAGAATGTACACAGTCTTGGAAGTAACTTCTTTTAAGACCATTTTTGATTCTTCCCATTTGCCAGGGACCAAAGACCATCAAGCTCACAGCTTTTGGGTGACCAGTCCCCTACCCCAGGTCTATCTATCCTTTCCATCCTTCCCTATCTCACTGTAGTTTGAGGATAAATGTTGCTCTACTTTTGTAGGTTTTAATTATTGCCCTAATTTGCTTTCTTTAACTTTCATTCCATTTTCCTAGATTTAGGCCACATGACTTAGAAGACTAACTCATTTATTTCTCTTGTGAAGACCTCATAAGTCACAGCTTTGGAGAACCATGATAAACAAGATGCCTCAGCAAGCAAAGGAATTTGAATCCCAATTCTGAGATTGTGAAAAGATCACCATTAACAGTGTCTTAGGGCTGATGGATAGTTTGCAGTGGTAATAACCATTACAGTCGGATCTTAGATTGTCGTGAGTTGTAAAAAGAATTATAAAAAGCAATTTAGCAACAGAGACAAATTCAGTTGAGTTGACAAGAAATAGTTAAGAGTCTTAAAGAATGATTACCCCTTGTGTATTGTTGAGGTTCCAATGGAGACAGCGGTTATGGAGGGTGCAGATGTTGAGAATTCCAAAATTTTCAAAGGGAATAATATTAGGAGAGAGAAGACTAATCAAGGAACTACAGTCACTGAGGAGTAAGAAGGATCATAAAATGTAGGGGACTATATTTGTTAGTGTACTTTGTCATATAAGCTAAGCAAGTTTTTTTTTTTTTCTCAAAAGATAATAAATCTGTCCCTGTATCCTAATTTTCTCAGGGGACTAAAGTATGATTTATTTCTATGGCTTCCTGAAGAGCATAAACTGAACCAACCCATAAAAGTCATTGCCTTTTAGGCTTAGTGGATGTCATGTTATCATATGAGTCATCTCAACTGGACACACTAAACAGACAGCTTTTTATACAGTGATGAAGGGAAGCAACAGCATGTATGCTTACTTAGTACCCTTTCCATGCTCCAGTTAAGTAATTTTTTAAACTAATAGATGGGCTAAAAGTATTCCATTTTATTTCCATATTGAACCTAAAATATTAGATTGACCTAAGTTACATCTATCCTTTTAAAATACTTAACATATATCTGGACAAGGTAGTGTGAACTTTAAAAGAAAAGAGGTTGGTACAGCTAGATGACACAGTGGATAGAGCAGTGAGAAGGACCTGAGTTCAAATGTGGCCTCAGACACAGTACTTCCTAGCTGTGTGATCTTGGGCAAGTTACTAAACCCCAATTGCTTTTCCCCCACTGCCCCCCAAAAAAGAAAAGATGTGGTCCATTAGTTATGGCGGCAAAAGAAGAATCTGAAAATGGCTCTGGGGAGCCATAATTAGATTGTGTGCTAATTAGAGAAAAGTTCCCCTTTCCCAACCTCTTCTGAAAGCAATGTTATTTCCTTATTATCTCCTAAGGCCTCATCATAATTCCCAAACTTCCCACAGACATGGACTAGAAAGGACCTAAGGTACGGACTTCTGAAACAAAGTGGGAAGTAATCAATTAACACCTAAACCCAGAAAGTTCTGATTGAAAACATTATTACTTAACAATCTCTGAATCTCCATTAATTGTTAGAGTAAATTCATCTTCCAAAGGTATTTCATTTAGTCTATAGGAGTAATTTATGTAAAAGGAGAAGTCATCTTGACAAATAAAATATCTTAATGAATTTTCAATACCTATCTTGAATTCATTCTCTCTCCTCCCTTTCCCTCCTTCCCTCCTTCCCTCCTCCCCTCTCTCTCTTCTCTCCCTCTCTCTCCCTTTCCTCCTCTCTCTCTTTCTCTCTCTTCCTTCCCACATATATCCCATATTCCTCAAAAAACTTGATAGTGTGTGATTAATTTATCTGCATTTTTAATCTTTTTTTTAATTTATTCAATTATCAAATGATTTTTTGTCTAAAATACTGAACACTGAATGTCAATTTAGTTTAAAATACTGAACTTAATAGAGGTTATCGAATTTCAGTGAGCAATGAATTTCAAAATAAATTGAAATGTAAAATCTAATACAACCTGTTCAAAGATGGTATGGTTTCCATATAACATCAATCAAAAGGAGATTTTACTTTTAATGGACTTCCTGGGTGAAAAACCAATGAATAAAAATATTAATCAAGCACTTACTATTTACAAAGCATTGTTTAAAAGACCTGGAAATACAAATAGAAAAGATAGTCTCTGTCCACAATGATATCATTCTAATGGAGAAGATAAAACATGGAGAATTTCAGCCTCACAAATAGAATAGGAACACTTCATGGTCCTCAAAACACCAATGCAAAGCAGGGAGTAATACTTTTTGTTTGATGTCATATCCAGTGATAAAATCCAATTGGTTTATAACATTGAATTATTGGACAGTGCCAGAGACTTTGGTAACAAGAACTATTCTTTGAAGTGTTTTTTTTTTAAAAACAAGTATCAATAATATTTTATTCTAAATAAGTTTTTAAAATTCTAACTATAAACATCTTTAAAATTATGTTAATGAAAATGTGAGTTGACAAATTTAGATAAGGCATCTGAGGTTGATTAAAAACATTTAGTCAGCAACTTACAAATCTTTTGAAGTTAACATTAGGTAAGCTTCCTTCCATACAAAATCAGCATGGATGACTTACATAACCATTGGATCTTTTTAATGAACAAATCATTCTAGATTATTTTCCTTCTAAACAAGAATCAATCCTTAAATACATTCTGTACCATCAGTAAAAATAAGCTTCTTCTACTCAACTTTTTTCAGTCAATATGATTTTATGAAAGAATCAGAAAGTTCTAGTATCTTTAGACATTTGATGAGACAGTATGATTGGGCTAATTTACCAATGACTAAATAAGAGGAGACATGAAATGCTACTAAGGTCATCCAGAAGTCAGTTACCATAACTTACATCATGTATCATGGTTTCCTGCATCCTAACACTATTAAAGGCTATTAATCCTAGGAGTTTTAGCCTTAGACATAGAATGCTAAAAGTTGAATCCACTAAAGTAATACACAATTTTACATTAGTGGATTATTCATTCTGCTTATAATATAGGAATATAGGGGCAAATTCTGAGCCCAATACAAATATATATGGTTTTTTTTTCTCCTCTCAATAGTATTTTATTTTTTCGATATGTAAAGATACTTTTTAGCACTTATTTTTATAAGATTTCGAGTTCTAAATTTTTTATTCTCTTTACCTTCTGCTTTACCTCCCCCACCTTCCCAAGATTTCAAGCAATCTAATGTTAGTTATACATGTATAATCATTCAAAACATATTTCCATATTTTTCATATTGTAAAAGAAAAATCAGAACAAAAAGGGCAAAAGCAGAAGAAAAAAAAAAGAAACAAAAAAAAGTAAAAGTAGTATGTTTTGGTCTGCATTCATTCTCCATAGTTGCCCCTCTGCATGTGGATGGCATTTTCTATCCCAAGTCTATTGGAATTGTATTAGATCAACACATTGCTAAGAAGAGCCAAGTCAATCATAGTTGCTAATCACATACTCTTGCTGTTACTGGGTACAAAGTTCTCCTGGTTCTGGTCACTTCACTCAGCATAAGTTCATGTAAGTCTTTTCAGGCTTTTTTAAAAATCAGCCTGCACATCATTTCTTAGAGAATAATAATATTCCATTACATTCATATACTAAAACTTATTCAGCCATTCCCCCCAGTTGATGGATATCCACTCAATTTCCAATTCTTTGCCACCACAAAAAAAAAAAAAAAAAAAAAAAAAAACAAGCATTTTTGCATATGGGTGTTCTTTTACTTTTTTGTCATCTCTTTGGGATACAGATCTAGTAAATGCACTGATAGATCAAAGAGCTTTATAGGGGTTTATAGCCTTTTGGGCATCACATTAGTGACCAAGTTTTCCCACATCCTTTCTAATATTTATCATTATCTTTTCCTGTCATTTTAGCCAACCTGACAAGTGTGAGGTGTTACCTCAGAATTGTTTTGCATTTCTCTGATGAATAGTGTTTTAAAACACTTTTTTCATATGGCTATAAATGTCTTTAATTATTTTATCTGAAAATTGACAAACATATACATTGTCTAGAAAAACAATTAAGTCAGCAAAAATTATGCAGATCTGTAAAAAAGACTCCCATATAACTAAAATTGGAGAAGCAAATGGCCAACTACTCCAGTATCTGTTTCAAGAAAACCCTATGGACATGTGATCACATAGAGTTAGACACAACTGAATAACTGAACAGGAAGAACAAATATAAAACATAATGACAACACTAAATAAAAATATACTAAAAACTAGATAATAAAAACACTAAATATAAAATCATTTCTGTATAGGTAATTTTTGTTACATAAGCCCTTTTGGAAATCTGATGAAATTTATAGATTCTGGCTTAGAATCTATTTTTAAGACAAATAAAAAAATTATGAATTTCAGTTAGAGATTAGTGAAAAGAAAAGGATGATTTTTCTTCTCCATCTAAGTTTATGGATTCCCTGAAATGTGTCCACAAAGATTTTGGGAGTCAGTGGACCCCAGATTAAGAACCACTGAAATAGATTAGAGTCAACTCCTGTTCTAATGATGCCTGACTGTACAGGGACTCAAATAAACCTCCTAATGTGTGTGTGAGAGAGAGAGAGGAGAGAGAAAGAGAGAGGGGGAAGGAGGGAGAGAAAAGGGAGGGAGAGGGAATGGGAGAAGGAGAAAAAAGAGGAGAGGGAGATGGAGGAGGAGGAACAGGAGGAACAAGAAGAGAAGGAGGAAGAGGAGGAGAAGGAGGAAGAGGAAAAAGAGGAGAAGGAGCAGGAGGAGAAGGAGAGAGAGAACAAGAACAACAAAAACAAGAAAAAGAACAAAAACAAGAGGAAGAAGAACAACAAGAAGAAAAGAACAAGGACAAGAAGAAGAAAAACAACACGAGCAAGAAAAATAAGAAGAAGAAGAGGAGGAGGAGGAGGAGGAGAAGGGGGACAAGGACGACGAGGGAGGAGGAGGAAGAAGATGAAGATGATAATGGTAATAATGAGGACAACTAGGAACCAATTCTCTATTCTCTATTCCATCAGAGGGTAAATAAAAAGAGAGGGGTAGGATAGGAAGAGTCATAGAACTTGTTCAGTATAGAACACCAAGAGGTTGTTTCTACTTCACAGTCGACAAAAAGGAAAAGGGAAAACAAAAGCTCAAGAGAAATGTCAGGGGATTCTTAATACTTGATCTTACTTTATATCTACTGAAGGAATAAGAAAAGGAAGAGTCCATGAAAATACTATATTGTGTTTGGATGCCTAGAATAAAAAAGAAACATGGGACAAGGAAAGGCATGACAGTGTCTAGCAGGGGACATAATAATGGGCCAAATTCCACTGTGTTGTCAGCATCTGATGCCCTGGAGTTTCTGAAATCACAGGTAATATTTCAGGTCTACTTCTCTGGTGAACATTTCCAAATCAAAAAGCACATAGCAATGCAGCTCAGGGGATTATTTCCACTTAATCTTCTTGACATCAGAGAGACCTCATAAGCAGGAACTTCTTCCCATAATCTGATCCTATAGACCTGATAGATCTCTGGCCATGCTGATACATTCTAGAAATGCTAAAATGCCCCTTTTTGTTCTTTAGTTCAATTTAAACCCAATATCCCCACTGTGACACCTCTGTCTTACATATCTGCCTGATGACTTCTTTAAATCCTTGTCATCCTTGAAAATATCATAGTTAATACTGACATACTTGAGCTATTTAAATGGAAAGAAACATCTGCTCTTTAACTCACTGTGCCAAAATTAGTCAAATATCCTTAATGTACTATTGTAAAGTTTTTTGTTTTTTTTTAACATACTATGAGTGAGACTAGCTTAGTGATTGTGTCAACTATTTGGAGTGTTTAAATGAACAGTGAATTTGATTCATAAAATGTGAATGAATCCTTTTTCTTCTACTTACTACCTTTGGGCAAATGACTTTTTGAAGCAAAATAATAGGTTTTTTCAAAATATATGCAAATATAGTTTTCAACATTTAGTTTTGCAAAGCCTTGTTTCCCAAATTTTTCTCCTTCTGTGTCCCTACCCCTCTCCTAGATAGCAAGTAATCTAATATATGTTAAACATGTGCATTTCTTTTAGACATATTTCCACATTTATCATATTGCACAAGAAAAAATCAGATCAAAACAGGAAAAATATCAAAGAACAAAAAGCAAGAAAACAACAACAAAAAAGATGAAAATACTATGTTGTGATTCACCATTCATGCCTGCAGTTCTCTTCTGGATGCAGATGCATCTCTTCATTACAAATGTATTGTCATCGGCCTGAATCAACTCATTGTTGAAAAGAGCCATGTCCATGAGAATTGATCATCACATAATCTTGTTACTGCTACGTACAATGTTCTTTTGGTTTTATTCACTTCACTTACCATCAGTTCATATGAGTCTCTCCAGGCCTTTTAAAAATAATGCTGCTGATCATTTCTTATAGAAAAATAACATTCCATAATATTCATATGCTATAACTTATTCAGCCATTCTCCAGCTGATAGGCATCCACTTAGTTTCTAATTCCTTGTCACCACAAAAAGAACTTCTACAAACATTTTTGCCTTTCCCTTTTTATGATCTCTCTGGGATACAGATTCAGTAGAGATCTGGATCAAAGGGTATAGAACAAATGTTTTCATCTGTCTGGTCCTTGATTTCTTCACATGTAAAAATGAGGCATTTGGATTAGATGGCCTCTAAGGTTCCTTTTTGCTCTAAATCAAGACACCCATTTTTTAAGATTCCAGGAGACCCATTTGTAATAACATTTTGTAACAAGCAAAAGAATATGCTTCCATTGACTTACAGCCCACTGTTGTTTTTAATCTTAACTGGTCAAGAATTCCTTATTCTCTGCTCCTGGGTCATTTTCAAGTTTTCTGAGAAAGGCATACCTAAAGCTCACTCCCTTGTGATTTGTCCCAAAGTATATTAGGCACTTCCAGCTACAGGAAAATGTTTAGCTTAATGTGCAATAAAATAACCTCATATTAAAACATTAGGTATCTGAGCAGAGATCATGAAACAGAATATTAATAGGATTCTAAATGATCTTTCTTTTTTTTCTACTTGATTGCATTTTACTTTTTCCTATTAGATACAAAAATAATTTTCAACATTTTTGTAAGATTTTGAGTTTCAAAATTTTCTCCCTCCTTTCTTTTTTTTCAAAAGCAAGTAATCTCATATAGATCATACATGTAATCATACTAAGCATATTTCCACATTATCATGTTTAAGAAGAATCAGAAAGGGTAAATCCATGAAAAAGGGAAAAAAGTAGCAAACAAATGAAAAATATGAAAATAGTATGCTTCGATGTACATTCAGATTCCATAATTTTTTTTTATTAAAGCTTTTTATTTACAAAGCATATGTGTGGATAATTTTTCCACCACTGACCCTTGCATAACCATTTGTTGAAAATGTTCCCCTTCTTCCCCCCACCCCCTCCCCTATCTGGCAGGTAGTTCAATACATGTTAAACATGTTGAAATACATGCTAGATCCAATATGTGTATGCATATTTGTACAGTTTTCTTGATGCACAAGAAAAATCAGATCAACAAGGAAGAAAAACAAAAACTGAGAAAAAAAATGAAAGAAAATAACAACAGAGATATTGAGAATGCTATCTTGTGTTCCACACTCTATTTCCATGGTTCTCTCTCTGAGTGTAGATGGTTCATTTCATCACTGCACAAGTGGAACTGGTTTGAATCATCTCAATGTTGAAGAGAACCATGTCCATCAGAATTGATTGTTGTATAGTTTTCTTGTTGCCATGTATAATGATCTCCTGGTTCTGCTCATTTCATTTTGGATCAGTTCATATAAGTCTCTCCAAGCCTCTCTGAAATCATCTTGCTGGTCGTTTCTTACAGAACAATTGTATCCCATAGCATTCATATATCATACTTTATTCAACCATTCTCCAATTGATGGGTATCCACTCAGTTTCCAGTTTCTGGTGACTACATAGAGGGCTGCCACAAACATTGTTGCACATGTGGGTTCCTTTCCCTCCTTTAAGATCTCTTTGGGATATATAATCATAGTAGAAACACTGCTGGATCAAAAGATATGCACAGTTTGCTAACTTTTTGAGCATAGTTCCAGATTGCTCTCCAGAATGGTTGGATCTGTTCACAGTTTATCAGTGTCCTCAAATCCTCTCCAACATTCATCATTATCTTTTCCTGTTATCTTAGCCAGGTAGCTCAAAGTTGTCTTAATTTGCATTTCTCTGATGAATAATAATTTGGAGCACCTTTTCATGTAGCTACAAATAGTTTCAATTTCTTCATCTGAAGATTGTCTGTCCATATCCTTTGACAATTTATCAATTGGAGAATGACTTGAATTATTATAAGTCAATTCTCTATATATTTTAGAAATGAGACCTTTATCAGATCCTTTGGATGTGAAACTATTTTCCCAGTTTATTCTTTCCCTTCTAATCTTCTTGTGTTTGTTTTGTTTCTACAAAAACTTTTTAATATAATCAAAATGATCTATTTTATGATCATAATGATCTCTAGTTCTTTGGTCACAAATTCCTTCCTCCTCCACAAATCAGAGAAGTAAACTCTCCTATGTTGTTCTAATTTGTTCATAATATCATTCTTTATATCTAGATCATGAACCCATTTCAATCTTACCTTGTTATATACATTGGTAGGTGTGGGTTTATGCCTACTTTCTGTCATACGCATTTCCAATTTTCCCAACAGTTTTTGTCAAATAGTGAATTCTTATCCCAAAAGGTGAGGCCTTTTGGTTTGTCAAATACTAGATTGTTATAGTCATTAGCTATTTTGTTCTGTGAACCTAATTTATCAGATTCCATAATTCTAATAGATAGAATTGCTTGTAGATAGTTTTTTCCACCATGAGTCTTTTAGAGTTATCCTGGATCACTGTATTTTTTTTTTTATTTCATAGCTTTTTATTTACAAGTTATATGTATGGGTAATTTTACAGCATTGACAATTGCCAAACCTTTTGTTCCAATTTTTCCCCTCCTTCCCTTCACCCCCTCCCCTAGATGGCCTAGATGGCAGGATGACCAGTAGATGTTAAATATATTAGAGTATAAATTAGATACACAATAAGTATAATGACCAAACCATTATTTTGCTGTACAAAAAGAATTGCACTCTGAAATAGTATACAATTAGCCTGTGAAGGAAATCCAAAATGCAGGCAGGCAAAAATATAGGGATTGGGAATTCTATGTAATGGTTCTTAGTCATCTCCCAGAGTTTTTTCACTGGGTGTAGCTGGTTCAGTTCATTACTGCTCCATTATAACTGATTTGGTTCTTCTCATTGCTGAAGATGGCCTGGTGCATCAGAATGGATCACTGTATTTCTGAGAAATGTTAAAGTCTATAATAGTTGATCATTGCATAATGTTGTTGTTACTGAGTACAATGTTCTCCTGGTTGTTCTCATGTCACTCAGCATTAATTCATGTATGTCTTTCCAGGTTTTCCTGAAATCCCCCTGCTCATCATTCTTTATAGAACAACAGTTTTCATTACATCCCTATACCACAGCTTGCTCAGCCATTCTCCAATTGATAGCATCCCTTCAATTTTTAATTCCTTGCCACAAAAGAGCCGCTATAAATATTTTTGTACATGTGGCTTCTTTTCCCTTTTTTATGATCTCTTTGGGATACAGAAATAGTAGTGGTATTACTAAAACAAAGGTTGTGCACAATTTTATACCCTTTGGGCATAGTTTCAAATTATTCTCCAAAATGGTTGGATCAATTCACAATTCCACCAAGAATAGAGTTCCAATTTTCTTATATCTTCTCCAACATTTATCAATTTCCTTTTCTGTCATATTAGGCAATCTGATAAGTATGAGTCAATAATGATTTAGAGTATGTTTTTTATATAATTACAGACAGCTTTAATGTATTCACCTTTAAACTGCTTGTAAATATTCTTTTGATGCTATTCTACTGCCAGAGTAGAGAGTTGAGATGGGAGAATCCCCTTCTAGTCTTCTCAGGTTCAATGTGAAAGAATTCACGAACCCGAAATATTGCAAAGAATGAGTTAAAAGAAACCTATTTTATGAGCAGGTCTTCGGGGCAGTTTGAACTGATTATCAGACCAGGATCTCCCAGTTGAATGAAAATCACTTTGAAGGCTTTTTCAGCCTGAATGGGGAATCTGGTTTTAATGGGGGGCGTGATTTCCAATTGAAAGATACAAGTCTGGAAAATATGCCTCTTCCTAGACTCTCTGGAGCCCCAGTCTCTCTTCTTTTGCATATCAAAAAGGACATTGTTTCAGTGATTATTTTACACAATTTTTTACAAGAGTTCACCTCCATCATCTCTTCCTCAAGCAGTTACCCCCAAATTCATTTGGAGTAAAAGGGCAAAGATCTCAGACTTCTGTAAATGCTTCGAGCTAACAAGGGTCATAGAGCTGTCCCTGAGCTCACTGGAGGTTCATGCCAGGAGAGGAAATAGCAGCAGGGCTATTGTGATGTTGGGTGTCCCATTCAGTTGTCCCATGATCTGCAGCCTGAAGGGCAATTGCAAATCCATAGCTTGAATCCTAGACAAAACAAATATCAGGAGCAGATTAAAAGTGGGGTGTCATCCAGAGTTAAGATAGTGATATTTGGGAATGGGACCTTTAAAAATAAATGCATCAGGTACCATGCAAGGATCCTCAAACTACAGCAGCGGTAGCGGGCCAGATGCAACAGCTGAGGACGATTATCCCCCTTACCCAGGGCTATGAAGTTTCTTTATTTAAAGGCCCACAAAACAAAGTTTTTGTTTTTACTATAGTCTGGCCCTCCAACAGTCTGAGGGACAGTGAACTGGCCCCCTATTTAAAAAGTTTGAGGACCCTTGATAAGGGCTACCTTAAGAATGATGATAGCCCACCCAACAATGCCGAATAAACCCCACAGAGCTCCCTGAAATTAGTTAAGGAGTTAATTATGCTAAGGAGATAATTGCTGGCAGGGGGATAGAATGCTAATCAAGAAAAGTAGGAGAGAAAATTCTAGGAGCAAAAAAGTTCTCATCATTGGAGTGAGAAAAAGTTAGGTAGGAGAGTAGAGAAAGAAGGAAGCTGACAGCTTCATCCTTCTTCCTCTAGAGTGCTTCACGGGAGTACTCTGAAATACCTGAGAAGTAAAAGCTGGACTGTTTGTCTCTCTGCAAGGAGCTTAGGCAAGCTTAGCAAGTGAATTGATGCGTTCAGGGCCTTTTCAGTCCTACAGAGAAAAGTGTCAACAAAACCGAAAGCAGTTTGGAACCCCCTGCAAGGGGGAGTAAAGTCTATTGCCATTCTCCACCTGGGTATGTGGGAACCAGCTTCAAGAAAGAAGAAGGATTAACAGCTCCCTCCGGATTCACTTGGGCACAAAATGGTTAGGCCTGGTGAAACCAGCCAGAAGGAGAAAGGATGTTCCCCCTTTCTTCTGCAAGGATTTTTTCCTATGAACTATAGAAAGGGATATTAGAATCAGGGAGTTGAGGGATTAAAGGTGCCATAGTCAGGGGTAAAATGAGCAGCAGCTTTAGCAGCTGAATCTGCAAGCCTGTTTCCCTTGGCCTGAAGCAAATTCCGCTTCGGGTGTCCTCTACAAAATATGACTAAAACCTCCCTGGCTTCGTGGACAGCTTGCAACAGCTGCAGGATTTCTCCTGCATGTTTAATAGGAGAATTCTTTGATGTCAACAGACCCCTTTCTTTCTAGCAGCTCTGTGAGCATGCAAAATATGAAAAGCATATTTGGAGTCAGTATAGATGTTCACTCTCATTCCCTTCCCCAGTTCTAAAGCTCTGGTTAGGGCAATGAGTTCAGCCTTCCCAGGAGGCAATGACTTAGCCTTGAGGGTGCTATTAAGAGTCACAGAGTAACCTGTCTTCCTTTCCCCATTTTCAGGGAGCGGGGTGGCAGGGTCAAAAGGGTAATGCACCCAGAGAGTCAGGTCAGGTAGGAGACCCTGATATCTATTAAGCCTCCCACAAAACCACTGATGTCCTTTGGTTTCTAAAATGCTCTGGACCCTGGGCTTGAAACCTCTATTGGCTATCCCTAAGTTAGTTTTGAGGCTTCTTCAAATAAAAGGGCTGTGACAGCCACTGCTTTAAGGCAGGATGGCCATCCCAGGAAAACAGAGTCCAGTTTTAAAATGTACAGGATAAACATGCGTCTGAGCAGCTCCAGCTCTCTTAAGAGATAGATAACCAGTCTGGGATGGGCATGGTCCTGTCTGTCAGGACTGCAAATCAAAATAAGACTGCCAAGAAGCTTCTCAAGATCTCCTAAGTTTCTAACTAAAAGTTCATGGGTGTAAAATTTCTCTGGAGGTCTGAGAAGATAAAATTGGGTCCCTAACTTCACCATTAAATCACACTCCAATGAGGGAACAGGAAAGAAAGGAGTATTTAAATAACAGGTTACCAAGCTGGCGAAGCAGAGGAGAGGTCTCAAGAGAGTTCTTGGGTTCCCCTGCAATCCCCATTCTATGGGTGCCAAAGCAAGAGTGAAGGAGAAAGAAATTCAATGGTCTTACCGGCCACATATGAAGATAGTGAGGGTTCCCCTGTTGATGTCATGTTGGAACTGGAGTGAGGGGGAACTTGACCAAGTCCCAAACTCCTGCTGGAGGCCATTGGGGGGATAGCTCGATCCCTGTGAGCAATCTCCCCTCCAGTGCTCCTCCTGCTCGAACTCAGGACAAGAACCAGGGGGTTTAAAGCACGGACCTCTGTGGCTTCTGGAAATAGCCACCAAGAGTAGGGACTTTTCTCTAAAACTCTCTTTAATTCTGTGGCCTCTGTCCTTGGCTAAAGCCTGATTCCTTGCATTAAAGACTCCAAAAGCTGTTTTTAAGGGAGAAATTTGAGGGACCAAATCTGGCTTTGCAGTTTCTTCCAAATATCTGTGGCAGGTTATTTAACATTAACATCTCCCCAAGACAGATCAAAGAAGGTGTTAGCCTTGGGCCCCTCAAAAAACTGGGTGAGGTCCCCAAGGCTGGGTTTTTCTGCAGTCTGGGAGAGATTTGACATTGAAAGAGGTACCTCTGCTCTGAGTGTCTCTCCCAGAGAATTTGCTGCTTCTGCCAGAGGGCAAGAGTTTAAAATCAGTATCCTGAGGAAAAAAAAAAAAAAAAAAAAAAAAAGGTCCTACTCCATGTGTTGAGAAATAGGGGCTAAAAAGCCTCAGGATCTAGTTCAGGTGAGAGAGATAGAGTTAAAGAGATATTGCTGGACATAAGGTCTTGTTCTGAAAGGGATTTAGAAGCCTCCTGATATAGAGATGCAGAAGAGGGTGGCCGAGCAGCGGTCCTCAAACTTTTTAAATAGGGGGCCAGTTCACTGTCCCTCAGACTGTTGGAGGGCCAGACTATAGTAAAAACAAAAACTTTGTTTTATGGGCCTTTAAATAAAGAAACTTCATAGTCCTGGGTGAGGGGGATAATCGTCCTCAGCTGCCGCATCTGGCTGCGGGGACGTAGTTTGAGGACCCCTGCGAGGGACTGGAAGGAGGGAGTTTGATTTCCTTCCAGCAAATTTAAGCCTATACTGCTATTTTAATTTAAGCTTTCCAGTTTTGAGAACTTTCACACTGAATTTGTCTCTGTTTTAAAGAGACTTCCAGAGGTGTTTTGTTCCATTTTGCCACAGCCTTAGTTTTTTTTTTTTTTTTTTTTCAATTCTATAGCTCCTCGTCTGCTTCTAGACATTTCTAGAGATGCAGAGATGACAAAAGGCTCCCTTAGTAAGGGGGCCTTTTGTCAGACCACAGGAATCCCCATTCCAGATGTCCCTGAGAGAATTCTGCTCCAGCCTGGGGCTCCAATGACCCAAACTTTCCCGGAAATTTTTGGGTGTCCAGCTATAGAATAAAACAACAAGAAAAGGTTTTCCCTCATCCAGATTTTCAGGGATTTCCCGGTCAAGGAAGCAAAATGGTGCTGTTCTAGTGGCAGAGTGGAGAGTTGTGGGAATCCCCTTTTGGTCGGAGACACAGGTCCTTCGTGAAAGAATTTACGAACCTGAAATCTGTTTGTGGCAAAAAGGAAGTTTGTTCTCCTAATTTGCTTATGGTATCGCCTTTTCTGTCTAAATTGTGTGTCAATTTTGACCTTTTCTTGGTAAACGTGAAATATTGGTCTATGCTTAGTTTCTATGCCTAGGTCTATGCCATAAAATTTTCCAGTTTTCCCAGAAGATTTTGTCAAATAGCAAGGTTTTATCCCAGAAGTTGGAGTCTGGGTTTATTAAATACTAGATTAATATAGTCGTTTACTACCATATCTTATGTATTTAACCCATTCCACTGATTTGTTACTCTATTTTTAATGAAACAGTTTTGATGATTACAGAGCCCGTTTTTGCTGCTCAGCCAAACTTTTACTGTCCAAAATTACAGACAGGCAGGCAAACAACATGCATTTGTTAAGCAGTTACTATATACAAGGAAATGGGTTAAGGTAAGGAACTTATATTCTAATAGAGAAAATCAACATATAAAAGGGAACTCAAAAGAGGAATTGGAGAGGGAAAGCACTAGAACAGGGCCATGTTATTATAGCTCAGAGGTTTGGAAGCACAGACAGAAAGGGAATGAAATATGACTGACCTAAGTTCCAGCCCAAAATGGAGGCCCATGAAGGAACCCATGAGTGGAAAAAAGGAGCCATAGAGGAATATTCCATGGTGAGAAGGCCTCAGGTATTGAGAGAAGCTGCTGGGTAATGGGGCCAATGAGTCATGCTTCTTTATTTCAGGTGGTCCCCCTTGCATGGTTCCCCCACCTTCGTCTCTTCAATCAAAATTCCCTTTCCTTGAGTGTGTGCCAAGGGCACGTAGCTGAGCTTTTGATAAAGGATGTAAACATTTAACTTTCCTTAGTAGGTCTAATAGTGAGACACATTTATTATAGTAGAGAACAAATAAACTCTAGGGAGAAACTCCTACTTGCAGAGATGAGTCACATTTCCAGAGTACAGACACTTTATCTGCCTCCAGGGTTATAGGGCTAACCCTGCTGGGTTGGAAGGTTGCAGAGAGTGTTGTTTTGCTAATATTATAGCTTCCAAGGGCTCCCACTGCTGTGCTTCCTCTCCATGTTTTCTATCACTAGAATATCAATCACTCAGATTCAATTATTTTTTTAGTTATTTACTAAGATTACATAGTTCAATTTTCTCTCTGTCTCTGTCTGTCTCTCTGTCTCCTTCTTTCTCTCCCTCTCTTCCTTCCTTTCTCCCTCTCTCCCTCTCTCCTTCTCTGTCTCTGTCTCTTTCTGTCTGTCTCTCTGTCTCTCTTTCTCTCTCCATCTCTCAAAGTAAAGTGGGCTCAAATATAGAAAGCACTCAAGATAATGCCTTTAAGTATAGCCTTTTCTATTATATTCTTCTATTATATATCTAGAATATACAGTCCTAAATTCCCTAGTTACTTCTTGGCTCCTGATACAGACTAAGGCTGGCACTGTTTTGGTGGGGGGAGCATTGTTCACTTCTGAATAAGTGCCCTCACCTGATAAATGTGATCAGGTACAGCATTTCATCACTTCGTTTAATTCTAATGGGGTGCAATTGATATCTTCAATGCCCTTTTCCCATCCCTTATGAAGGATTATATATATATATGGATCTCAAAATCTCCTTAGAAGTAATCTAGTACAATCCTGATGAAAATTGGATCAATTGTCTTTTCCATAATCATAAAATAGCTGTAGTTTGTTGTTTGTCCTTCATTCTCGAAAAGGTCCATTACATTAGGAAGGGAATGCTATCATATGCAAGTGATGAATTGGATTTAAGTGAGGGAGGGCTGTGCAAGATCACCTGTCTCACTTTCCCCTCCAGAGCTACCTGGATCCAGTGTCCAGATAGAGATCAGGATGACTAGAGATGGCTCTGGATGCAGTGGGAGACCTTGACCTTTTAAGCTAAGGTCTTCAACAGAACTCAGTTTGACTGAGGTGGCACCCCATTCAATGATTAAGGTTAGGTAACAATTGAGGCAAAGAATTTCCTCTTTCACCAAGTCCAAAAAAGATCTAGATGAATGAATGAATGAATGAATCTGGGAGAGAAAATCAATCTGGGAAAATCTGGCCAAAGAAGAAACAACTCTCATTTACCTTCAATATGAGTCAATCAAGACCCAAACAAGGATTCTAATGCTCTTTCCTCTGTACTATTAGTTGATAATGGTGAAATAGCATAGCACAGCATAGTGCCTATGCTCTGGATTTGAAATTAGAAAAACCTGGATTCAAATTCTGCCTTAGGCACTTAATAGCTGTATGATCTTTTCAAATTTCTCTGCATTTCTACAAAGGACTCTTGAAGAATGAAATTAAAAGGTATTTAAAAGGCCCAGGTCCAGCTAATAGGGAGAAAACAAAAGGAGGCTATAAGGGTGAGTTCTCATTATTCAAGCAACTACCAATTTTACCAATTCAAAAAGCTAACTCTGATTGGATCTACCCAGAAAGTTAGTTTCTAACTGAAAGGTTGAAAAATCAAGTAATAAATTTTGTCATGAAATTATACTAAATTTTATATCCCTATAAAAGATAGGCTTGAAGAATTTCTGCTACCCTTAAATTTATCAGAGTTTTTAAACATCTGAAGAGAATGAAAAGACTTTTTTAACCAATATCACTGAAGTGCCAGAGTTTCAGAGTACATAATGGACAGTTCATAATTTCACACTTAATTAATATACAATAATAGGTTGGTCCCTCCATAATTAAATAACAGCATGTGCTAAGAACTGAGCCTTTTTAACATGCTGTGGGCCATAAGTCTGAATTGCCTTGATTTGATTAGTGGAAGGCAGACCCTTCAATGCCATTTTAGCATAGTTTTGGGTGGTTTAGCAGAGTACATAAATGTCAGGAAATTCCTTTGGCTGTGAACAATGAGCCATAAAATGGTTATGGATATCACGGGTTATTTATTGTAGCTCT
Source organism: Antechinus flavipes (assembly GCF_016432865.1). Classification (NCBI taxonomy): domain Eukaryota; kingdom Metazoa; phylum Chordata; class Mammalia; order Dasyuromorphia; family Dasyuridae; genus Antechinus; species Antechinus flavipes. The sequence goes on from NC_067403.1 coordinate 111,513,008, forward strand.
AGGACATTTTGGAACTATAATCATTAACCTAATATGGTTGTGAATCTTTTAGGTCCTCAGTGTCTGCAGAATTGAATGGGGAAAGGCCATCCAAGTGCTTATTCAGTCTCATGCTTGACTAGGTAGAAGAATCCTATATGATGTAAATCCAGTTTTTATGGCATGGTTTTAGAGATGGGTTATTATTTCATAGAGATTCCAGGTCTCCAAGATTATAAAGGGTGAAGAAAGGAGTAAGAATAAGCCACGTCTGCACAACCACATTTAGGAGAAAAAAAAACAACACTTCTACTTTTCTGGTGTGGTATAATGGAATGAGCAAAAAACTTGAAGTAGAAATAATTTCAAATCTGAACCTGGGCACTTAGAATTTGTATGAACACAAGTTAAGTCATTTTATCTCTTAGTTTCTTCATCTATACATCCTCATTTTTGAAACTTAAAAATGTAGAATCACAAATAATCTGAGCTATTTTAAAATCTTTCAGAAAGTTTCAGTAGGTTTTGAATATACTTGTTAAAAATGCAAATATGCAACATACTCCAGTTAACATGCAGGACCAACTAATCGTTATTGTTAATGAAACATTCAATCATATTGCTGTTACCAGATTATTATTTTTAGTCGTTTAGTGAGAATAAAAATATTTTCTTCCATTAACAATGTATTATTTACAAAACACTATTTTATTTTTCTCTTTTAAAAATGTTACATTTTAAGTTCATGATGCATATGGTTATTAATATCATTGCATATATATAAGCATATACATATATATACATTCAATTTTTAAATGAGGAAATATACATATTCTGGAAGAGCAAGCTCAAAAGGTGTGGGCAGAGGGGCAGCTAAGTGGTACAGTATACCTACTCTGGAGTCAGAAGGATCTGAGTTCAAATTCATCTGTAGGCACTCATTAATAGGTGACTTTGCACAGGTCGCTCAACTCTGTTTATCTCATTTTTCTCATCTGCAAATGAGCTGGAAAAGGAAATGGCAAGCCATTTCACTATTATTTTCCAAGAAAATCCCAAATGAGTTCACTAAGAGTGAGTCATGACTGGAAAATAACATATGCTCAAAAATATTTTCACTGAACAATGAAAACAAAATGGAAATTATTGCCATGGTAAATTGAGAGCTAGTCACAGTGTCATGAAGGTGTGGATGTAAGTCCTTCCTTTGACATCTACTAATTATAATGATGCCGGGCATGTGACTGAACTTTTGATTGTCCTAGGCAATTCCATATGACTATAGTTTGTTTACTAAGAAGGTACTGATGTACATGATATACAATGTCTCTCATTCTTATGTTGTATCTTTTTTCCCTTCATGCCTTATCCATCTACCAATAAATCATCACTAAGTTCATGGCAATTTGAAAGCAACTGCAAGGACAATGAAAATCAGTTTATTTATACAGCCTTTGACATGAGGTCCTTTGTGAGATGGTATCATAATCTTTTTTTATATAGTATGGGGGCAGATGTTGATGCAGTGTTCTCAGAGATGTGATCCTGAGATCAGTGTATGCTGCAAAAGGAAATTTTGAATGGGATATTACATGTCTCCTCTAAACCAAGCAAGAGGAGTGAATTGAACTGAACCACATTTCAAAGAATAATTTGTTACCCACAAGTGCCCCCTGGCATTTCTTTGAGCACAGACTGGTTGTAGTAATTCTGATATTCTTGGGAGAAAATTGTACATGCTGATTCATTGCAGCTATGTTGTTTAGACAGCTTCCAAGTTTACATTCTAAATAAACAATGGGACTCCTTGCCTTGATCTTATTCCCTCTCATCTTCACAGAGTCAACCTTCCAACCCTTGTCACCTCTGTCACAACACTATAATCCATCACTCTCCTTCTTCAGATGTCCTTCTTACTGACCTCGCATTCTCAACATGACCCCTTCTCAAAAACCCATTTTGTCTCTTTTGCAAGCTACTATCTGACATTCTTTTTGTAGGAAAATATTAGGGGAGATTCACATTCATTTTCAGGTAGCTTAGTATATCCCAAAATAATTGCTCTAAGTTCTTAAAAATGGAAAAAAAAAAAAAAAAACTTGAAAGTGTATTTCAAATACTGAGAAGAGTGACTAATAGTTTTCAAAGTCTTGCTTCATTTACAATGCTAATGTGCTATATCATCCAAATGATCAGATCTTATGAGGGATGAGAATCTTAGAGGATATGCAATGAAACTTGCAATAATATGCAGGCAGGAATACACCACAGATCTATGACAACTGGAGCTTTCAGATTTTATCAAGGACCAATTAATTCACAACTCACAGTTGAATTAAAAAGAAAGATAACAGGAGAGTACTGTAATTTTGCATTTATCACAGAGATGCAAAATCAATTGTTTTTGAAGCTTTGTAAAATATGTTATCAAAGATACTTATGATGAAAAGAGGAGGCGGGTCAGTACTGTGTTGATGACAGATGGACAGCCCAACTCATGCATTCATAATCTCAAGTTATTAAACAGATAAGAGGGAAGCTTTCAGAATCTTGCAAAATTCTACCAAGGAGAATTTTGAGAAAGAGATAAGTACACAGAGAAATATAGAGGGTTGTGACCTGAAATGATGAAAAAAAGGCACACATATTGATCACCTTATGCTTGTACCAAAGTACTGCTACATGATGAAAATGTTTATTGACATATCCTATGGAAGGCCCATTTGCCACCAGACATATGACTTGCTACTTTTAAAACATATTCTACTCAATACTAATCCACAATTAAAAAAAGAAAACAAACAGCCTAATCTGTCTTCTATCTGAGAAATCCTTCTAACGATTGTAGGTACCTATCATAGCCATAAATTCTCTTCTCCAGGCTAAATACCCCCATTTTCTATAAATGATCCTCATATATCATGGACTTGTGATGTTTTTCACAATCCTGGCTGTCTTACCCAAAAAACTCTCCAAATTATCAATAGCTTTCCTAAACTATGGAAGCTTGAACTGAACAGAGTGTTCCAAATATCTGCCAAGGATGGAGTATTATAACATGAATACCATCTTATTAGTAGAAGGTTGTCATATCACCATACTCACCCACACTGTTACTGTTCACTTATTTCAATTGTGTCTGACTCTTCATGATCCCATTTAGATATTCTTGGCAAAAAATACTGTAGTGATTTGCCATTTCCTTCTCCAGCTCGTTTGACAGATAAGAAAACTAAGGCAAACAGGAATAAATGTCTTGCTTAGGGTCACACAGCTAGTAAGTAAGTGGCTGAGGTTAGATTTGAACTCAGATGTCCTGACTACAGCCCAGCACTCTATCCACTGTACCACCTGAGTGCTCTAAATGCTGGACTTGCAGTCCACCAAAACTTATACTGCTTGGTCCTTTCCAGACAATTTGCTTTTTAACTATACTTGCCCTACTTTGTGTTATGTGAAAATGAAAGACATTCCATTTTTTTTCCTATTAATTTGCATTTTTACCACTGCAGATCAGGCTTCTCTGCTGCCAAGATCTTTCTGGATCTTTGCATTCAACTGTATTTATTCTCCTTCTGAGTTTTATGCCATCATCACTTTCCATAAGAATGCCACTTAATAGAAATTTATCCAAGGCATTGTAAAAATTGCTAAATGGAACAGCATCAAATTTAGACTTATGGGACACTCCTCTGGATACCTCCTATTAAGCTGATGTTGAATCTTTATAATCATTCTTCAATTTAAGTGTGTTGTCATCTATCCCAGAAGTGATAAAAAGGAGGACAATCTGCATTGGGGCTGCAACATTCTTCAGCGCAACGCAAACCAAATTAAAAAGTAACTGGGAACTACTTACTAAAATGTATACAAACACAATAAAGGATAGAAAAATTTAATATATGGTTTTTCTAAGTCAATATGTAGCCCTCAGGCTTCCTTACATAAAGTTTAGTGACCTCAGTTTCTACATGAAGTTGACACAAATGATTTAGTCTGTCTCACATGCATATATATTTTATATAAATATATATGTGTATGTGTATATGTGTGTTTATAGACAGGAGAAGGGAAAGGAAACATGTACTCAGATTAAGCTACTAAAGCAGTAACTTAACTAGCTGCTTGGTGTCCTATAGACAAAATATATAGATGGAGACTCAGTTTTTCCATCCAAATGTTTTGACACCATGATAACCTAGGGAATAAAAATTTTTGAAAGGCTGGCTGGCTACAGCCTAATGTAAATGTCAACTTCTACCAAGTTATGCCCACAGTTCATCAGTGCTGCATTGGGAAACAATTTTTCTGTTCTAGCATCTATATTCTGAGCATAAATGCCAGATGAGTCTCCTTTAGGCAGACAGCAAATTGTAGAAATAGATTAAATTGATTTGTTGAATTTTTTAGTATTTTTTTCTGACTCTACTCTTTCTTTGTCCCTTCAATTAGTTTAAAGATTAAATATTGTAAAAAAAATTAAGTTTTGCATATGATTTCATTTAACATTGTGATTTCCTAAAGACTTTTTTTCATTCTTGACATTGTTAACCTCTTCTTTCTTTCATTAGCTCTTTATTTTCTCCCTTATATATTTTTTAGTCATTACATTTTATAGAGTGGATTAGTTAGGAAGGAAGGAAGATGGAAAGGAAAGAGAAGGGGTATATAATGGTTCATTGACATTTACTGTCATTTTAAGTTTACTATTTGATAATCACGAATCCTTCCTTTATGCCCTATATAGTATTGATAACATTTAAATGTCTGTGGGAATTGATGACTACTTTATAGGTTTTCAACTTCGTCAATGAATACAGTAGCTCATCCTGATAAACTGTGTAGCTTTAAACAAAATGAGTGCATTTCATTGTTAGTGGAATTGTGAATGAATCCAACCATTCTGGAGAGCAATTTGGAACTATGCTCAAAAAATTAACAAACTGTCCATACCCTTTGACCCAGCAATATTTGTACTACATCCCAAAGAGATCTTAAAGGAGGGAAAGGGACTACATATGCAAAAATGTTTGTGGAAGCCCTTTTTGTAGTGGCTAGAAACTGGAAACTGAGTGGATGCCCATCAATTGGAATATGGCTGAATAAATTATGGTATATGAATATTATGGAATATTATTGGTCTGTAAGAAATAACCAGCAGGATGATTTCAGAGAGGCCTGAAGAGATTTATGTGAACTGTTGCTGAGTGAAATGAGCAGAACTAGTACATCATTTTGCACTGCAACAAGAAGACTATATGATGATCAACTCTGATGGATGTGGCTCTCTTCAACAATGATATGATTCAAACCAATTCCAATTGTTCAGTAATGAAGAGAATCAGCTATATCCAGAGAGAGAACTATAGGAAATGAGTGTGGACCACAACATAGTATTTCCATTTTTTCTATTATTATTTGCTTGCATTTTTGTTTTCCTTCTCAGATTTTTTTTCTTTGTTTCAAGATCTGATTTTTCTTGTGCAGCAAGATAACTGTATAAATATGTATCCATGTATTGTATTTAATATGTTTAACATATATTGGACTATCTGCCATTTAGGGAAGGGGGTGGGGGAGAAAGAGGGGAAAAGTTGGAACACAAGGTTTTGCAAGGTCCAATGTTGAAAAATTACCCATATAGATATGTTGTTTTGGGGTTTTGTTTTTTGCTGAGGCAATTGGGGTTAAGTGATTTGCCCAGGTCATACAGCTAGGAGGTGTTAAAGTATCTGAGACCAAATTTGAACTCAGGACCTTCTGATTTAAGGGCTAGTGCTCAATCCACTGCACCACCTAGTTGCCCCCATGCATATATTTTATAAATAAAAAGCTATAAAAAACATTGAAAAAATGAAAAAAAGAAGAAAACAATGAATGTATTTACATCACGAGTGAATGAACGAAAAAACATTTCTTCAGTGTTTACTACTTATAAATTAGCATCATGTAAAGTGCTGGACATACAATGGAAAGATCATCCTTGTTCTTTTGGAGCTTATCTTCTAATGGAAGAGGAGGGGGAAATAAGATATATGAGGATTTTGCTCTATCCTCTCACTCCAGAAATTTTCTGTGCATTCATTAACAATCTTCTCAGCCTTAAAGTGTCTAGAATACTTCTCCTCTGATTGGCCAGTCATTGGCTCAGACTAGCATTTTATGAAATGCCTATGACATGTTCGATTCATTTCTAGATCTTCTCATTCTCTAGACTTTTCCAGACACACACCCATAACCAAAAAATTTAAACTCCTTGAGGACAGGAAATGTTTTTTTTTTCCTTTGCATTTGTATCCCCAGATCTTAATATAGCACCTGACACAAAGCAAGTTCTTAATAAATGTTCTATATCTATTTATAGATCTCTGTCTCAGGGCAAAAGGAAAGTTTCAATGGTTTGCCTATACATACTTGCTTCTGATGTTGAACAATTTGACTTTACAATGGACTTTATTGTTATTGTTAGTGTTGTATTTTCTGGGTTTTCAGTAGTTGTGACTTCAGCACCTGAAGAGGCAGTAGCTAAGTTTTATCATATAAAGAGTTATTCCCTAATATACTTCTAGAGCTGGGCTAGAAACATGATCTTGGATGGAATACTGCCACTTCTTGGAGTTTGTGGTTCAGGTTATTAGACTGTCTATGAGTTTATTAATGAAGATGTGAAGGATAAAGGCATCTCTCCCCTACCTATATAATTTTAGCTTACCATCTTACCAACGGGCAGCTTGGTAGCACAGTGCCATGCCTAGAGTAAGGAAGATTCATCTTTCTGAGTCTAAAAGTGACCTAAGACACTTAATAATTTTGTTTCCATGGAGAGTCACTTAATCCTGTTTGCCTCTGTTTCCCCATCTATAAAATGAGCTGGAAAACGGAATTGGAAAACCGTTCTAGTACCTTTGCTAAGAAAATCCCAAATGGAATCACAAAGAGCCAGACAAAACCGAAACAATGAACTACAGCCACCAATTAATTGTTTTAGAGTAGGGTGTTCCCTTTCTCTATTTTGTAGCTGGGAAGAGGGAAGGCTAGAGAAGATGGAAAGATGGAAGAAGGAAGAGAAAATAAATAATAGAATGAAAAGTAAAAGGATTGAAATGAGATTGGAGGGCAAAAAGTTCCCAAATTACTCCACAAATTTCTAGGCTTTGTCACATTAGCAGTGTATCATTGTATCCCAGTAAGGAAGCTTCCTTAATCTTTGGTCATCTATGCACATTGCTCTCATGTTGCTGAGGGTTGTATCATTTTAAGTAGAAGAGAAATTGCTATGTAGATGAGAACTCTGTTCTGAACTTCAAGAATATATACCTTTGGCCCTCAAAATCCTGACCTTTCATATATTTCACATAGCAATTTACTTGCTAAATCTTATATACTTTTGGTGTGTCCTACATTTCAGTGGTAGCCAATTTACCAATAAAATCAAGTTAAAAATATGGAGTAGTGTCCTGATCTACTAAAGCCAGAAAATAGGAAAAAAATGTTTTTTCTACGTATTGAAGAGTATAAAGCATTAGAAATTCTTTAAGACTAGAAAGGAATGATGGCAAGGAAAGTGGATCATTATTTTCAGGGGAAAGAGAAATATTACTGACATGTTAAGATCAACTTGCCAGAGGACGAATGGACTACAGAGTTCACCTATTTCAATACCCCCATTTTACAATGTGTAAACTAAGCCTCAATGAGATTCAGTGATTTGCCCAGTATCATCCAACTAGTAAGTAGCAGATCAAGATCCAAATCTAAGTCACTTGATTCTGAACCTAGCACTCTTTCTGCAACACCAAATCATTGTTTAGCTAGAGAGGTCCAAGAATGAAGAAAGGATGAACTTATGAATGGACAAGTAAGATCCAATTGTGAAGATAATTAAATGATCAAAAGCACTGAAGAATGAGGGGAAAAGTCAAAAGAAATAGGAACTATTAAAAAAAAAAAAGCATATATGTGGAAGAAATAAAAATGAATTAGGAATTGGGAAAAAATTTATTCCTATTTCTATGCTGTGTTTTATCTGATTTCCCTGGTGCAGAATAGGGAAGCTGAAATGAAACTATTCTTTTATGAAAAAACAAATAAACATCAGCATTCTGTGATCCACACGTGCAATTTTGGCTTGCTACAATGACCCTTTCTCGTACCTGTAGAGAGCTGAATGAGATGAAAAGAGGAAAATCAAACCAAATAAGAGATTTAATATTCCCTAAGCTTAAATATGTAATATGTAAACTTCACATCTTTGAAAAATTGGAATATTTAGGCAACTTAATAAGAAGTAAGCAATGTCCGTTCTGGTTTGTGGTAGAGCAGAATTCAGCATCAAGGGGGCAGTGGTGTCACAGGAGAGGGAAAGGAATTAATGCCTCATGCTGATTTTTATATCCTAATGCAAGGTCTGACCAACTTGGGACTAGGCACTTAGCCAGTCCAACAGATGGGCATTAGTCCTGAAAGCAATATGACCGTGTATGCTCATTCAGTATTTTTTTTTTCATAAGGGAGGATTCTCACCCACGATTGTCCTAACAGCTGTTCACACTGAGCTTATACCCTTCTAGTTGGTGAGAGATGTCATTGCCATTCATCTTTAAGCTGGATACATTTTCAAAATGGAAAAAAAAATTAACACAAGTGACCTTTACACTGTAAAGCAAAAATATATAAAATAAACCAAAGCAGAGATTTTTTCATTTGGCCATTTCTTTATGATGTTCCCATTAAAATTATGATCAGTAATATGAAACAGTCATTTACTCAGCCTCTTTAGCACAATACAACAACTAAGTCACTTCCTGATTTTGCTGAGTGTTTTCATGATGGAATACAATTTCCAAATACTACACATGAAGTATTTTTTATTACCAAGGGTACTGGGAATCTGTGATCTAAGAAAGATAAGCTTGGTGCCAAAGATTGAAATTACACAGTGCTTTGAGCAAAGTGGGGCATTAAATTGATTTCTATATTTAACTATCTCAGCATGGGACAATGGAAAGAGCACAGGTTGTGGAGTCAGAGGGCCTGGGTTTAACTCCTTTTGTTGATGGTTATGATTTGTGTGACTCTGGGTAAATTCTTTGATCTCTCAGAGCTTCAGTTTCCTCATCTGTAAAATGAAGGGGTTGGATGAGATAGCCTTTTGAGGTATTTTCTATTTCTAGAACTATAATCCTATGATATTATATACTAAGAATGCCTGTATCCTAAGACTAGGCCATTAAAATGTTATAGAAGAAAAATAAATGGCAGCCATCTTTCTTGTACATTTTTTCAGTTTTTGATTTTTTTCTCTATCAGTATATAGCATGAAGAATAATTTAAAACAAATGTGTTAAAGATGTGTTGAAAATCAGAAATGTTTAAATTAAATTATGAAATCTGAATTATTTGTTTTCTATTTTTCACTCAAATCTGAAATTCTCTAATGTTCCCTGCAAATGGGAAAAAGTTTAGCCAGGATGATGTATGATGGCACAAAATGATCTCTCTTGTCTTTTTTTCAGAGAATCACTCTGATATTGAAATACTTATCAGACTACATGTTGCTTGTGCTGTGGCATATACAGCTGGGAGATACCGTGGGGCATAGAATCAGTTAGAGCTTCACGGCTTGTCTTTCTTTTTGAATAAAGACCTTTAGTTGGATAATATTCAAAGGGGGAAAAAACAGCCTAGCTATCTCCTGAGTATCAGATTGTGCCTCCAGCTAAACTTTCAACATTTAGTCATGTAAAGGACAAACAGCACACCGTTCATCTAGGAGGCTTAAAACACTTCATTTTCTCCAGTAAGCAGTTCAATTCTGAAATGGACTCCTACATCATAAAAGTCCAATTGCAAGCCTCCTCTAGGCTACTAATGGACCTCTGGAAAGTAAACATCAGCAAGTGCTTCAAATAGAGACAGGTTCAGAACGAGAAAGCTCCTTGCTGAGTTAGTTCTATTGGTCTTTGTTGATTTTCCATTTCCCAAAACGGCAAGATGTGCTTGTTTTTCAACAGTCTTACTTAAATATTACAAAGGTCTTTGACATATGCAGTGTGCTCATCTTGCTGGTAGACCTCTTTATTAAAAAAAATCAGCAGAGGAACGCATTCAATCACTCAACGTTTTTTGTTTAGCTGTGGTTTTTTTAATGTGAAAACTTTTTATAATTAAACTTCTGTCAAAATGCATTGTCTCTATGGAAATAGTTTTTTTTTTTCTTCCACTTCTCTATTATGTGAATCTTGGCAATTATAAATTACCTAGTTTGATATTTTGACTGTGGTTTCTCCAGTTTGCATTTTCTTTCACAATTGATGAAAGTTCTATTTACTCAGAGTCAATTCTTCACATGAAGTTCAAGTGACTCTGGGCCTGGCAGCTTCGACTCATTTTTAAGAAGAACCCAATAGAAGTATATTCATTTTTTTCTGTAGATGTCAACATTACAAAGCCTAGAGAGGACAGAGGAGAGAATATCACAATCATGCCAAAAGCAAATGAGGAAATACTTGACTCAGATTTACTAAACAGCAATGTCAACAGTACCATCAGTCGCCATTTCAGTCCCTGGCAGTACCAAAGTCAGCTTAAGGATTTATAGCTGTCTATTGACCAGAAGAACAGAGTGGGTACTCAAACATATGTGCTTGGTCACAGACCATGGAAAATCTTTCATGTTCAGTCCTTTGACCTTGCACAAATACAGTCTTTTGCCAGTTAGGGCTGGATAGGAACCCTGCATGACTTGGTTTCTAATTGCCTATTCATCGGTAAAACGGGAAAGGGAGCCTCCAAAAGGGCTTACCCATCACTTTTCACCCAGACAGTGCTACTTTGCAGTCTAACAAGCTTAGCATTTGCTTTCCTTGGTTTTGAGTCAGCTTCTCTGCTTCCTTCTTAATAAAGATTCTATGCTTTATGACCAGGTTCTAATCTGGGATAAAATGCTTTTTCCATTATTTTGCTTTACAAGCCAAATGTGAACTACTTCTGAGCTGCATGGGGTTAAGGAGATATGTACATATGTATCTTTCTTATGCTTTTATTTCTACCTTAGACCCAAATTGTACAGATGCTCTGAGACAGGAACTAAACTCAGATTTTTCTAACTCCAGGTCCAGCACTCATTCATGGCATCACTAACTATAACTAAGATAATGAAATCAGAAATCATAAAATCTGTTTTCCTTGAAGCCACAGACCACATTGCTATAGTGGAAAAGAGAGAACTCCACAATATTAGGTAACCTTGGAAAGGGTTTAATATGCAAAATATAAACTCTTTAAATCCCTCTATACAATTAAGGTGCCTATGTAACACATTTAGCACACCTTGAAAACAACACAAAGGAAATGGAGAAAATATAGGAAAAGGAGACTAAAAGGATCAGAATATCTGATTTTGAAGACTGAATAGAAAGTTAAAATAAAAGGATAAGAATTGGAAGAAAACCCAAGAGTTTTCAAGGCCAATACCTTCTTTTTATAAATAAGGAAAATAAGGCACAGACACTTGAAGAAATTTGATCAAAGATACACATGCATATACCACGGAAGGAATCTAAGTCTAGCTTTGCAAATACCAAATACAATGTTTTGTACTATTCCACTAAATCATCTTTCCATGGACTTTTTATTTGGGGGAAAATTTTGAGTCAAAGAAGACCCAAAAGAGAATATGCCGTTAAATTGATAGTTTTAGAAATGATGGGGAGAAAATTAAATAGTTTTATAAATCCTGGGATATTTAGAGTACATTGAAAATTGACTAGATACATAATAAGTATAATAATTAAAGTCACATAATAATATCTGCTTACAGGTTTGAACAACTATAAACAGTGTGGTTCAGTTGGAAGACCTAAGAGTCAGCATTACAGTCTCTAGATTTGAATCTAGGGCTTGCTTCTTAGTAATTATTTTACTTCAATTATCAAGACCTCAGTTTAATCAATCTGTAAAATGAAGGGAATCTTTAAACATCCACCAACAGTTCTAAGTCTTTGATCCCATGAACGATGCTCTTGAAAGATATGAAGAAATTTCTTTAAGAATTATGATTATACTTTTGGTACTATTGACATTCATATTAGATTAAAATCCAATATAATTGGACACAGAGATTTTTACCCTCAAGGAGGATACAATGAAAGATGTGAACCCCACATTAGATCTCTTCAGACTGGTTGCTGGTTACTGGTGCTTTACAGAAATCTTCCCTCAATATACTTTAACAAAAGTCATCATTTTAATTAATAAATATTTATTTATTAACTATGACTAACAAATTTGGTTCTCATTGATTGACCAACAATAGGTCCCAAGTCAAGTTCCACTTTGGTCATTTGTTCAGAGAAAATAGTAATTGTTTCTGTTTTGACCAGAAAACTTGAGAGTCTTTCTCTCCCAAATATTTTTTTTTGAATAAATAAAAGAGGCTGTTCCCTTCTTCATCTCTTGCATAGTCTTAATCAGTGATTGGGCATTGCCTCAGTCAAGCACAGACCTATTAAAGACCTTAGCTGAAAAAGGCCAAGATCTCCTATTGCATCCTGAGCTATTTCTGGTCATCCTGATCCATATCTTACCATTGAATCCAGATGGCTCTAAAGGAAAGAGTGAAGCACACATGAATCTGGAAAGGAGTCACCACTACCAAAATTAAACCTAATGGCATGAATCCCTAAATCTAACTTGTAATGAAAATTATAGAGAATCTTTTCCTTATTCTTAAATGATATTCATCCTTCTGGGGAGATAAAAGAGAGTGAGTTTAGAAGACAACCAATCCATTCCAGTTCATTACTCATAATTTATGCTTGAGAATGGGAAGCAAGTAAGTATTTATATAGTGTCTACTATGTGTACTGGGCTAAGCAGTTTACAAATATTATTTCATTTAATTCTCTCAACAATCCTGCAAAGTAAATGATGCCATTATACTCACTTTACAGTTGAAAAGATTGAGGCAAGGAGAGGTTAAATGATTTATAGAGAGGTTAAATGGTAAATAGGTCTGAAGTTGAATTTCAACTCAAGTGTTCCTGACTCCAGGCCTGTGCTTTATCCACTTGTACTATTTACTGGCAATTCTCATTTTCTTACTCTCTGCCTCTTTTCTAAAGTACTCTGATAGCTATTGCACCTGTCTTTCATGGATTATTTGGTGTTTTTTCCTTAGAATTCACACAATATAATGTGTGTGTGTGTGTGTGTGTGTGTGTGTGTGTGTGTGTGTTCAATATATCCCGTAGCATTACTGAAGCCAGATCACTTGATGTCTTGATAGTACAGGCCAGGTCAGTAGGACCATTAAACCATACTTGCAAATCCCTGCAGATCACATACTATAATATTATCCATAATCTATTTTATTTTTATTTTGTTAAATAGTTCCCAATTATATTTTAGTAAATTAGAGGCCATATATTTATCATGTCTGTTCTATAAGCTGCGGAGAACAGAATAAATATCCGTTTCTAATCCATTTGAATCAAAAGTTTATCATGAAAGAATTGAAAGGGACCTCAGAAGCAGGAAACTGTGGCCCAGAGTGGGGAATTTGAATTTTCCAAGTTCATCCAGCAATATTTATCAAAGGTAAGCCCTGAATCTAGTACTTCTAGATTCTGAGTCTGTCTATCCATTATAGCATGTAACCTTTCTTCAATGATATTACTATACTTATATATCAAGAGTTAGCTCTTAGTTAAATAATAGTGACATATTTTAGAGCAATTTAGAGTTTGCATTGCATTTCCCATACTAATTATCTCATTTGATTCTCATAATAATCTTGGGAGGCAATTACTATTGCTCTTATTTTTCCCATTTTGTAGATGAGAAAATTGAGGCACAAATAAATTAACATAGCTAGTAAGAGGCTCTAACTGAAAATCCACAGATCTTTCTATTGTACCAAGCTATCTTTCCATAATTTCAAATGTGATAATGTATATGAAGCACTTTCAAAATTTTACCAAAATAAAAATAAAGTAGATTATGGATAATATCACTTAAAACTAAGTGAGCTGCAGGGATCTGCATTAATCATTTCCTGGTCTGCCTCATCTTGTAGAAGGCAATCCATTCATTTCCTGATTTACACAGCCAGACCTGAATGTAAGCCTAGCTGTGTAATGGAGATGACTCTCCTGGATGCAAAGCTAGGGAATGGTGAAAGGCCCATGTTATGTGTAAATGGATTATTTTCCTTATGCTACTCTGGTTATGACAAAAGAACACAGCCTTAGAAGATTAGTTATATCAGAATTCAAAGTTGTAACAGTGATCAAAGCCTTCTTTTTGCTCATGCAAAGAAATCTGAGAGTCCTTACTTAGGCTGCTCTGTGTGACAGAATAGAATTCTGTACTATTTATTTTGGTCTCAGTTCACATGCATGCGTGTGAGAGCATCTCAAAATGTATTTTTAATCCAGGAAACACCAAAGCATGATATTCCATTACAGATGTCACTGAGAACAATCTTTCTAGTAAGACCTAGCTTAAAGAATGGAAAGGATAACAAAATTATAAATCAATGCTATTATTTTCAAACCACTGGCAACAAGATTCAGTAATGAGTCAACAGACTCTCTGCAGTAAATGTATTACTTGGCCTCTTTTCCTGATGGAAGAGTTTCTATAATTCACAGAGACTACAGAGTTACCATCAAATCTGCTCTCTTCCATGAACTTTTACTGAAGAATGTCTACTCGAGGCAGTGTCCTTTAAACAAAAATGATGAAATATGAGGAATGTCTCAAAATGCTTTCCTTTTCAGCTCCTTTATAGCTAATTACTCAGCCCTGGGTGATTTGGAAAATGGAGATTCCACATTAAAAATGGCAGCACTCACAAAGCCCCAGCATAAGTATCATTCAAGCTAAGTAAAAACAATTCATTGTCATTTAAAAAAAATTATAGAACTGCACTTTCTCCTGATTCTTAAAGAAACAATGCTGTAGGAACCCAAATAATGACTACAGAGGAGGGGGATTGTAGTCTATTACTAATTGCTATTCAAAATCAGGTACACACAGATCCAAGAGAAGGTTGTTGTATTTTGTAACATGATCTATACTATTTTGTGCACATTTCAATCCAATATCCTGCTCTGCCAAATCTCCACAGCCTCAGATGATTGAAGTATAGAATAAGATTTGTTCTTTGCAGAAGCAATTATGGATTACCACTGGGTAAATTCAAGCCAAAGCTTTAGACTGGTTAATTACTTCTAGTACACTTAGTTGGGAAGGTCAGTTTGTTTTGGTAGGAGTAGCAGCAGTTGGCAACCTATGTAGATGGCTCTTTCAATTCTTGACTTTGCTTGAATACAGAAACCTGGCTCAGGCTTCTAGGCCATTGTATTAGTTAAGCTATCCTGGGGAAGAGATGCATGAAACAGGGCAATCTAAATTCAATGATAATATAGATATGGCTGTGTCTGTGTTAGTATAAAAAAGGGGGCTTTTTTTTTCTTTTATAGATCTTACTCTCCTTCCTGTTTATGTCTCTAGCTATTCTCTTTCTAAATTTTTATAACAGTTTTTTAAAAATTTTTTTCAAAATACATGCAAAAATAGTTTTCAACATTCACCCTTGCAAAACTTTGTGTTCCAAATTTTTCTCCATTCCTCCCCACTTACCTCTTTTCCTAGATAGTAAGTAATCCAATAAAGTTAAACATGTGTAATTCTCCTAAACATATTTCCATATTTATCATGTTACACAAGAAAATTCAAATCAAAAGGAGAAAAATGATAAAGAAAAAAAAAAAAAAACAAGCAAGCAAGCAAACAACAACAACAACAAAGGAGAAAATGCTCCATTGTGATTCATATTCAGTCCCCACAGTCCTGTCTCTGAATGTAGGTGGTTCTCTCCATCACTAGATCATTGGAATTGGTGTGAATAATCTCATTCTTGAAAAGTCAAGTCCATCACAGTTGATCATCATATAATCTTGCTGTTGCTGTGCATAGCGTTCTCTTGGTTCTATTCAATTCACTTAGCATCAGTTCATGTTAAGTCTCTCCAGGCCTTTCTGAAATCAGCCGGCTGATATTCCATTATATTCACATAACATAACTTATTCAGCTATTTCCCAAATGACAGACATCCACTCAGCTACCAGTTTCTTGTAACTAAAAAAAAAGAAAGAAAGAAAGAAAGAAAGAAAGAAAGAAAGAAAGAAAGAAAGAAAGAAAGAAAGAAAGAAAAGAAAGAAAGAAAAAAAGAAAAAAAGAACTGCTACAAACATTTCAGCACAAATTGATCCTTTTCCCTCTTTGGGATACAGACCCAGGAGAGATACAGCTGGATCAAAGGATATGTACAGTTTGACAGCCCTTTGAACATCCAAATTGTCTTCAAAACAGTTGGATCAGTTCACAATTCCATCAACAATGTATTAGTGTGCCAGTTTTTCCAAATGCCCTCCAACATTTATCACTATCTTTTCCTGTCATATTAGCAAATCAGAAAGGTGTGATACCTCAGAGGAATCTTAATTTGCATTTCTTTAATCAATGGTAATTTAGAGTATTTTTTCATATGACTACAAATGGCTTTAATTTCCTCATCTGAAAATTGTTCATATCCTTTGACCATGTATCACCCAGAGAATGGCTTATACTCTTATAAACTTTGAGTCAATTCTCTTTATATTTTAGAAATGAGACCTTTATCAGAAACCTTGGATGTAAATTTTCCCCCATTTTTCTGCTTCCCTTCTAATCTTGGCCACACTGGTTTTGTACAAAACCTTTTTAACTTGACATAATAAAAAATATCCATTTTGCATTTTATAATATTCTTTAGTTCTTCTTTGTCCTTCCTTCTTTGTCCTCCCTTCTTCACAGATCTGAAAGGTAGACTATTTCTTGTTCTCCTGATCTGCTTACAGTATCACACTTTATGTCTAAACCATAAACCCATAAACTCTTCTTAATATAGGATGTGCTAGCTACTCTTTATATATTGTCTTCTCCTATTATAATGTAAGCTCCTGGACAGCATGTCATGTTCTTACATTATGACAATTTATTACAATGCCTAGAACATAATGAGTATTTAATCAATGTCTTTTTATTCCTTCATTTACATCTAATAAAGATAATATTATGTCTGAACTTCTTACCACCTTTGAATGTGCAGAAGCTATTAGTAGTAGTGATTAGAACTTGGGACAGGGAGATTTGGGAATTTTAAAAATGTGTTATTTTTGTTATCCATATTTTAATATAATTGATTTCATTTGCAATATTCTGTGTTTTATTTTATACATTCTAAGATATTATTCTGAAGAAAGTTCCACAGACTTTAACACACTCCCAGAAGGCTACATAACACAAAATGTTAAGTTCCTCCTAGACAAAAGGCATTTCTAGATCTCAGAAAATTTCCCTGGTCCCAAGAGCAACATTTCTATTTTGGGAGGAGAGGGCAGGATGGGCAGTAATGGGTAACATTCCATTAAATATTGACCATATAAAGGGAACATACAGACATAATTTACATTATGTTACGAAAATTTAATGACCTCATTGTAGAGGTACTACCAACACTACCAACAGTACCATCAGTAATATACTCATAAAAATCCTCTACAATGAGGTCATTAAATTTTCCTGGAATATCACTATCAATTGACTATCTGTAGTTTATTTAACACTATTCCTGTGGTACGTACTATACTACATAATCTGTATTCTTTTTTATTATTAAAGCTTTTTATTTATAAAGCATATGCATGGGTAATTTTTCCAACATTGACCCTTGCATAACCTTTTGTTCCAAATTTTCCCCTCCTTCCCCCCGCTGCCTCCCCTAATTGGCAGGTAATCCAATACATGTTAAATATGTTGAAATACATGTTGGATCCAATATATGTATACATATTTATATAGTTTATCTTGTTAACACAAGAAAAACCAGATTAAGAAGGAAGAAAAAGAAAAACTGAGAAAGAAAACAAAATTCAAGCAAATAACAACAGAAAGAGTGAGAATGCTATGTTGTAATCCACATTCCGATCCCATGGTTCTCTCTCTGGGTGTAGATGGTTCTCTTCATCACTGCATAAGTGGAACTGGTTTGAATCCTCTCATTGTTGAAGAGAGCCACATCATCAGAATTGATTGCAATATAGTATTGTTGTTGTGTATAATGATCTCTTGATTCTGCTCAAATTTCACTTTGCATCAGTTCATATAAGTCTCTCCAGGCCTCTCTAACATCATCCTGCTGGTCATTTCTTACAGAATAATAGTATTCCATAGCATTCATATATCATAATTTATTCAGCCATTCTCAAATTGATGGGCATCCATTCAGTTTCTAGTTTCTAGCCACTACAAAAAGGGCTGCCACAAACATTTTTTGCACATTTGGGTCCCTTTCCCTTCTTCAATATCTCTTTGGGGTATAAGCCCAGTAGAAACACTGCTGGATCAAAGGATAAGCACAGTTTGATAACTTTTTGAGCATAGTTCCAAATTGCTCTTCAGAATGGTTGGATCCATACACAGTTCCACCAACAATGTATTAGTGTCCCTGTTTTCCCATATCCCTTCCAACATTCATCATTATCTTTCCCTGCCATTATAGCCAATGTGACAGGTATGTAGTGTTATTTCAGAGTTGTCTTGATTTGAATTTTTCTGATCAATAGTGATTTGCATAATCTGTATTCTTAACTGAGGTTGTGGAGTCAATTATGTCTATATGTTCTCTTAAATCCAATCCAAAAATATCACAGAAATCATTGCTATTAAGGAGAAGGCTTCCTAACAAGGGACAAAATTATTAATTAAAAATATTTAATATTACAATAGTATATAGAACCAGAATTATTAGTCATACAACATGCTGGTCTTCTTTTAAGTACTGAAAAGAAAGTGGATGTATACTAGCATAGCAGCTATAATAATCATAAAGAACTCATGTTTTGTGTAATATAGTGGAAAGAAAATTCTATTTGAATAATAAAAAAAAACATACGAGTTCAAATCCTATTGTAGTAATTGCTACCTTTCTGATTTTGGGGAAAATATCATCCTCTCTGGACCTCGGTGTAAAATAAAGGGGTTAAACTATTTAAAGAATCTTGACCTTTTTTTTGACATGGATCCTTCTGGTGAAGGATTTTAGTGAATTTTATGACCCCCTTCTCAGAATAGTGTTTTTAAATAATTGAAGGAAATTCAATTTCAGATACAGGTTAGTGAAAATAAAAAAGCATTTTTCCACATCCAAGTTCACAGACTTCTGAAATATATCCATGAACTCTTTGGATCCATGTCCATGGACTCCAGGTTAAGAACTTTTATTAGATGGTCTCTGAGATTCCTTTGAACTCTAAATTCTATTATGTTTAATCCTCTTAAAATTTCTACATTTTTTCAGGATCACCTTCCTTTGAATAGGTCGTTTAAACTGTGTTTTTTAATCTATAAAATAACGACATAAGAAAATATATCAAAAAATCTTTTCAGCTCTAGTGTTGACTATTTAAAAATAAATATAATCTTATTTTTCCAAGATGTATTTAGTTGAAATTAACCTTTTACCCTTCACAATTTGAATCTTTATGAAAAATACAAAATAGAAGCAGTCTCAGAGGATGAGATGTGATCATCAAAATCTTATCTTGAATTTGTATTTTTGGAATAAGAAAACAGATCTTTGGCAAGTGATCAAATAAATGACATACAAATCCTGGAAACCTTCCAGATTTGCTTTTTAATTCAAGTTATTCTCACAAATTAGAAAACCTAGCACTATATTTATAAGATACAGTCAAGGCTGACTTATTTCCCATCTTATTCCTTGCCCTATGGAGTTCTATAAAGTCCAGAACATCTCTTCTAATAAGAGGGAGTCCCTCAATGAGTACAGTTTCCCAGGGTCATAGAATAAGATGTGAGGCAGACACTATTTTTTTCATAGCCATAATAGGAAAGGAAATAGCACAAAAGGCAAAAATAAATGGACATATATTTCATTGTAGAAGAAGTCTGAAGATCTGGATTCTGTTCCCAACATCAATCTAAACATGCTATGTGACCTTCAGGAAATAATAAGCATAAATCTCTCATTTTCAAGGAATTATCGCAGACATTTCAGCCACGGATGCAGGTTTGATACTCATGTTGCCCTGTTAGCTTCACATGGAAATATGATTCTGTTTCATTATCAGAGATAGATCCCCAAATTCCATGCCAGGAATTTGTAAATCTAGTCAACTGGTCATACATAGACTAGATGAGAACCTGGCAGAAAATATTTATCCCTGATGGTGATTTATCTCAAAGTATGTTATGTGTATAGCATTTATGATAAAATAAAGCAATCCTTTTTCTCCAAAAATTGTTGAACCAATAAATCAGCTACTCAGCAAGTATTTATCAAGCTTATGCTATATGCCAGGTCCTGAGCTATATGATGGGAAAAAAGGACAAAGATGAGATAATATATTCCCATCAAGGAGGGAAAGTAAGATAAGGATTCAAAATGTATACACATATATAATTATAGACATATTTGCAAAATATATGCTAATTTGAAAGAGTGGTCCTAGTAGCAAAGGCAAGAAACCAGAGAGGAATAGCTTGAGGTGAGCTTTACAGAAAGGTAGAGAGTCTAAGAATTGAGGTGAAGAGAGAGATATTCCATTGACAAAGGATAACCTATGCAAAGATATGAAGATAGTAGATGGAGTGTTGTTTGTTAGGAACTGCAAGAATATCAGTTTGCATCATATAGTGTGTAATATGTATAGAAAAACAGGCTAGGGTCTAATTGTGAAGGACTTCAAATGGCAAAGTCAAAGGATTTGTATTTGATGTAAGAGGAGATTGGAAACTAATGGAGCTTCTTGAGCTGGTGATTGACATGGTCAGACCTGTGATTTAGGAAAGGTCAATGTGGTAACTGTGCGGAATGTAGATGGGAAAAGGGAGAAAATGAAGGCAGAGAGGGTAAATAGAAGACTATTGCAAAAATCTGGGTGAAGAGATAATGAAGTAATGAAGACCTGGATTAGGATGGTGACTGAATGAGGAGGAGATGAATGTAAGATGGTGTGGTTCAGTCAACCAGATATGGTAAATATTTACATGTGAAATATCAAATTGTTTTAAGTGTAACTGTGGAAATATTTAATACATAAATTTTAAAAAAAGAAAACCAGGAGAGGGAAGAGTCAAGGATGGCACTGAGCTTGTGAATCTAGAAGATTAGAAGAATTGTGATACTTGATAAACATAGCCAAGTTAGGAATAAAAGGGAGTTGATGGGGGTGGGGATGAGAGGATAAAATAAGGTCCATTTTAGATATTTTGAGCTTGAATTGCTTATGAGATATATAAGGAGAGTGTATATATATACAGTTGTAAATGTTCAATAGACATATAAGGACTGATTGATTCCCAAATAAAATTTTTATTTTTTTAAAATTATATCTATGGAGACAGACTGGAGATGGATATGTGGATTTGCATCAAGAGGGAGTGGGTAGAGAGAGAAGAATATAAGAAAGGGCATTGGATTATAGTCACAATTGGGGGTGATAAAGCAAAAAAGAAAGTGAGGCTAAATAGGCAAGAAGAAAATATAAAAAGAATTAGTCATGAAAATCTAAAGAAGAGGGAGTATTCAGGAGAAGATGGTGATCAATAGTGTCATACTAAAAATAAGGTCAAGAAGGATAAGGAAGAAAATAAAAAACTTTGGACTTGGTGATTTATCTCTACTTAAGTTTGTCCATTTTAAAAAATATGTATGATAACACATTAATCCTTTCTTACCTGGGAATATTTTACACACAATAATTAAATGTCTTTCAATGACTTCAACCAGGAGTTGAACTCAGGAAAATTTAATTTGCTAATTGTGGAGTTTGTCCACAGACAAAATGGACTTTGTCAGAATTGTATCAAATACATTATTCAATGCTCTGACTTTTATAACAATTTAATAATTCACAATACACTTTAACATTTGCAAATTGTTTTGTTCACAATAACCCTTTCAGATAAATACTACAAATATTATTCCTATTTTACATATTAGCAGTGAGATTTCCTGGCATGTTCCATGTACGTATGTGCCTACTTTTTCACTGAGGAAAATCAAATTGAGAATGAAACTAGTTCTTCCAAGAAGACTTTTTGTTGGAGTAGATGGTAACTATAATGGGTACAAGAACATTTAATACCTATTGTAAGCTTATTGGTATTATTGTTCTTTACATATATTTATTTCAAATTTATAAAAATTTCATTTAATTCAGTAAAAAAAAAAAAAAGCACTAGTGGGGGTGCCCAAGAAGTTGATTTAAATAAATTGCCACCTCACCTGTAATAGGGACCTGAGGAAAACTGAGAAAGGGTCAAATTGAGATCTCCAAGGCACCTATATAAAATTTCAAGAATGTCAAACTGAATACTTTGCAAATCCTTCAGAATCCATTTTTGTCAGAATACATGCTAAGCATTAAAAACAAAAATCTGCCTTACTATATTTCCATCATTCATTTCATTTTGTTTTTGCTTTTTCAAATAGCTATAATATAGAAAATATTTTATAGTAGTGACAGTACACTTGACATTAGACAAGATCTAGGATTTACTCAGCTTTGCTTAAAAAATATTTTCAGTAGTTTAAGAATACAAGGCAGAACCTTTTGTTTTGATTTTTCCCCAGGTCATGGTCAATGTATTTATACTCTTTACTTTGCTGCATCAGGTTCCTTTCCAAACTGACTGTCCATCAAAACAAACACACACAAAATGAACACAATGAATTCTTGTTTTTTCAGATTAGATGCTTAATTGGTATATTGATGATAATTCAAAATGAAAATGTATAGAATTATAGCCCAAAAAGGCATTCTGAATTTTAAAATATAAGTCAATTTTTAAAATTATTTACAAACCAGGTTACTATCCTATTTTTGCATTATTTTGATAAAGTAATCTTTATTTTTAGCATTTTAATCTAGATATCTGATATGAAATCCTTCCCACTGGTAAGTTTGTTTGGAGGTCAGTTCATTTCTGCATCCTTGAAAGAAACATTTTTGGATTTTTAGTTAATCAAGTTGATTATTAATGAAGTATTGATACCTTTATGCCACATGATATAACAAGCTGATTCATGGATTCAAATTGGTGTCTCCGCTTTCTCTTTGATATATAGATATAGTGATATATGGTAGGGAAACAGAACTAAAAATCATCTTTCCCCAACATTTTTCTGACAGTTTTGTTTTTAAACTGTTAAATTCTCAACCAAAATGCACTCAAGGCAGGATGTCCTGTTTATTTAGGGAGTTCCTTCTGACAAAGCAGAACAGACATCACCACTATTAATTGGTCTGCAAGACTTGGTAACTGCAAGGAAAATAGATATTTTCTAAAAGTGAAAGACAGAAATTTAGTTTCAAATATTTACCCTCCAACTCTGTTTTTCTATTCTGTTCTTGACAGCAATGCCTGTTATAGTAACATTGAATGGAAGATGGAGAGTCTCATTCATTGTTTCCCAATAGAAAAATGACAAACTGAAAAAACAACCTATAATCCAATTTAGAAAATTAGGATAATAAATAAAATTGGAACATATTTGTTAAAAATAAATTTTAAAAAATAATCCTACAGTCCCCAAGCAGGTTGGAAAATATGTGTTTATAAATATATATATATATATATACATATATATACACTTACGTGTATATACATACATTATAACATATGCACATATACATGCACATATATTATATGCATACTTATGCACATATATAATATAAATAGTTATGTGAAAAAATTTTAAAAAAGTTATGTAAAGAGATAGATGGATACACACATTACTAACTCATTCATTATCAATTGAACTGAGTAGTGAGATAGGAAGGTAGAGATTCAAGTTTCATCCATGAGTCTTAATAACTATATGACCCTGCATAAATATATTTGATCTTTTCCTGACTTGATTTCCTCATTTGTAAAATTTGGATCAGTGCTACAAAGCCACACAAGGTTGTACTGATATTCAGCTTTGCAAAATTTAAAGTATATATAAATGTTAGTTTTCAGAAGATTTCAACTCTGCAAAATTTAAAGTGTATATAAATATTAGTTTTCAAAAGCTTTTTTTGGACTCGTCCTGTCATTTCATTGGCATAGGAAATTCCTGATGAGAAAATTTTTTCTACCTATGAGCATGTGAAGTTTCCCTGCAAATTAGTCTTAATGAGTTGCTAAGAACACTTGCCCAATGATTTGCCCAGGGTCACACAAGTCTTTCTGGGGGTAATACATTCTCTCTGTGATTATTCCCTCAAAACAGTGTGACTGCTCCATAAAGAGGGAGCCAGAGTTCTTTTTCCTTTAGACCTGGTCTGATGTATATTTATTCAATAACTGAATACTGACTGAGTCAGTGCAAGGCAGTAACAAGATGACAAGCTTATCACATCTTTTTTTCCTTCCAAAAAGCTCACTTTAAACAATGGCATGATATATCACATGTTCTGTATGGATTTTATTTTTGTTGACCAAATTCAGGGCCAACTTGTATCCTATTAGTGCCTAATGATAAAGAGGTTTGATGAATGAAAAGTAATGGAAAAAATAAGTCAAGAAAGCACTACTGTGTTCTTTGCAAAACATATATTTTCATATTATGCAGCTTTTACAGAGAAGTCATATATTTTTTATCTCAACTATATCTTTTGAAATTAGTTTGTTAGCAAATGCTTAATATTTACAATGTAGAAAACATTCTAGATGCTGGTGAGAGATACAGAGAAGTACAAAGCATTGACCTGCCTGCCCTTCAAGGACATCTAATATAGTTGGAGAGATGACACCAATGGATACTTGTGTCCCTGCCTGTCCAAAGGCTAGGAAACATATTGGCTGGAATAAATGAGTGATTGTGTGAATATACTCAAGCTCAGAGATTCACTGCAAAATCAGTACTTCTGCATCCTTGGGACTTTATATCAATAACACATTTACCTGACTGATAATATTCCAGAAAGAGGCCCCCTTTGCTAGTTTATATCTATATATTCAAGAAGTATGTTTTTTTAATACCAAGTCCGAGTCCTTTGTGAAAAGTGACTCCTAAGAATATATATCATTTATCTCTTCTGCTTTTGAGTTTATGCACTTGTGCACGTATGTTTTAAATCAGTCTTGATAGCACTTTTTTTCCTATTCCCAAAGTATGATGAGACTGCCTTAGGTGAATTATTTAACCATTTTAGATTTCCATTCTTCTGGGACTGAAATTGATAACCTTTACTCCTGTACTACAATGGTAGATGAAGTACTATTTAAAAGTTCTTTCAGATAAAGACTGTCTTCCTATAATGTGTAATGAAACACTGTGATGCTCTTTAATTTTAACTTGGTGTTTCTGTAGGTAGCATGGCTTCTGACAACTACAGTGGGAGGAGTACTCTCCCTCTTTTCTCTCTCTCTCTCTCTCTCTCTCTCTCTCTCTCTCTCTCTCTCTCTCTCTCTCTCTCTCTCTCTCTGTTTGTCTTTCTCTTCCTCTCTCCCCTTCTCTCTCTTTTTCTCTCTCTCTCTTCCTTCCTCCCTCCCTTTGTCTATCTCTGTCTGTCTCTGTCTCTCTCTTTCTCCTTCCACCCCCCCTCCCTTACTCCTCTTCTCTCTCCTCTTCCCCCTCTCTCCCCTCTCCATCTGTATCTCCATGTCCCAGCTTCTTGCTCAGCTGTCTCTTCCCTCCATTGTAATAGTATTCGGACCTGAAAAACATGGGCTGGCTCTGAATTCTCCTCTAGAGAGGTCAGGCAGGTGTCACACTAGATGAAGGAAAATCCAAGCATCTCCTCCTTTCATAAACCTGATTCTTTATTGTCACAATCACTGCACTGCCCCCACCCCCAACTAATTTATGTCACCCACCCATCCATACCACCACTGGGATAGTTTTCTGATTTTTTTTACTATTTCTTAAAGACAAAATAGTGCGTAAGCAAATTTGCTTTCAAACTGTTCCCTAATATAGCAATCTTTTGGAATAAATCTGAGTTTTCAAAACAAGTATTATGGCAGAGAGCAGAATTGATTGCAATTATAATGTATTAGTCTTCCTACCCATAGAGTATTCCCAGTTGGCCTTTGTTTGATCTTTCCTGGATCCAGACCTAGCATTTCCTGGCAATCTCTAGACCATGTTGCCATGCACGGGCACCCTCTCTACTTCCTTTTCACCTGCTCCCACTTTCCCTTGTATTATACTTATTTTCATATATAATCCTCCTCATTTCAATTTTTCACTGGTTTATTTATCATTTTTTAAAAACTGAAATATAAAATAAGAAAAAAAAGAATAAAAAAAAAGACAGAAACAGAAAAATAAAAACAAAACAAAACATTGTCATGTTCCCAGAAGAAAATCAGGGAGGATTCAAAATAAATAACAATAAATTTTCATTTCAAGAAAACATTTATAATAATAGAAAAATATATTCCTGAATGTCCATCTTTTCTTTGTTTCTTTGTAGGTTATTCTTTTGTTTTCTACCACGTGAATTTTTACTTTATTTTCCCCTTCCCCCTACCTCACATCTCCAAACAGATTACAGTATACCCAGATAAATATATATTCACACTCAACCACAGACCCACAAATATACATCTATCTATCTATCTATCTATCTATCTATCTATCTACATATCTAGAACTTCATGTGTACATATCCACATATATTCAGATACACACACAAATAAGCGTGGGGAACCTTGGGCGGGGCATAAGACCCTTCAGTCTAGTAAAAGGAACCTTGCTGATGTGTCTGGTTTGGCTCCCCATCTCCCTTAGGGGCATCTCAGGGGGTATGATAACCTGTGCTGTAATTAAAGCAAAATTATATACTAAAGTGGCAAGGAGATATCTGCACACAACAGCAAGTCGTTTATGTGGTCCTGCAAGTGCAGTATATAGTTAATGCATATACAGTGTTTCTCTTTAATCTGGAGGTTTCTAAATGTAGCAATAATATTCCTTTTTTCACAAAGGATCTCTTTGAGGTACTGATTGATTTTTGTTATATCAGGGACAATTTTCTTTGATTATGTCCTGCATTATTGTGTCAAGGTTCTTTTTTTTATCATAACTTTCAACTAGCTCACTATTTTTATATTTACTCTTCTTGATCTGTTCACCAGATCTATATAAGATGTTTCAGTCTGTTCTATTTTTTTTCATTCTTTATATTTTGTTTTGTTATTTCTTGGTCTCATAGATTCACTTTTTTCTGCTTGTCCAATTCTAATTTTCAATTCCCCCACAGATAGTGGGGGAACTCAGGGTGAGTTATAAGACCCTTCAGCCCAGAGGGAACCTGCAAACAATGTCTGGTTCAGCTCCCCATATCCAGTAAGGGCTCTAGACCTTCCTGAGAAGTCAGGGTGTGGTGAGAAACCTGTGTTGTAATTGAAGCAGAGTGATATCAGGATGAAGAATGATACCAGATGACAAACTACAAACAATAGCAAGTTTTTTATGTGGTCCCACGTGCACAGTATATACTTAGCACATAGGCTGTGTTGTTTTGGCTATATAAGTTATATTCTTGTTTTTCTTAAATGGTTCTTGTATCTCCTTTTCTAGTTAATTTTTTTCATAATATTCTTGTTTTTTTTTTGAATAGTTCTTTTTTTTTTAAGTTTTTCCTCAAACTCTCATTTGATATTTAAAGTCTTTTTTGATCTCTTCAGTGAATTCTTTCTGGGCAAGTAGCTATTTAATATTACTCTTTGGGGGTAGAAGAGACTTAAAAAAAAAAAACTTCATTGTTCTCTTCTGAAGATGGAATCTCAGTCTTCCCTATTCCAATAGTAAGCTTCTGTGTTTGAGTTTTTTCTTAAATGACAACTATTAGTGTAAGCATCTCTAAAACTGAATTGGGGAGTTAGTGACTCTATTTTCATCTCACTCTCTTCTCTGCCATGGAGTTCTAAACCAAAAGCTTCACCTTCCTGCAAGTTCACATAGCCAGCAGCTTGCCTGTGCACTCACAAGGTGCTGGTTCTTTCTAGCTCAGGGCCATGGGTCTTGCATTACTTTTCATCAGAAGTTCCCACAATCTACTTCGACTCAGACCGCCAAATGCCCAGGCTTTCTTGGAGGTAAAAGTTCCTGTGCTTTTGGAAAAGGCTCCAGCTGAACTCAACTAGTACTAGGGTTCCTCACTTGCTGTTTTGGTGGAACTAATATGGAAGGGTTTGGACTTCACACTAGTTAAACCCTGTCCTGGGGTCTTTTGTGGGGTCTTTTCCAGTTGTCTCAGGAGTACCCTCTTCTGCCCCAAGTCTTGTTTGTTTTTTTTAGCTATTTATATTAACCCTGAGGCACAAATTTGTTCTGTTTATGGGAGAAATCTGGAAAGCATGAAATATTCTGACCTATTTTGCCACTTTCCCAGAATCCTCTCGGTCTCATTTCAATTTTAAAATCCTTGAAAGCAAGGTCTTTATTTAATCTTTGTATTCTTAGCATCCAGAATAATTTTTGCACACAATAGGTACTTGATAAATATTTTCTGAATGATGGAATAAAGGTGCTATGGAACATAATGATACTCTTCAATAACAGTAACATTATAAAGATAAATAAGCCAACTAAATTTTCGTCCACTAAATCTAAAAAGCAGAACTGAGACACAGAGGGAAAACAAAGGGAGAGAGAAATATAAGTAAGAAGAGGCTCTTTTTGTGTAGTTACTCTTTGTGACTCCGTTTGGAATTTTCTTGGCAAAGATACAGGAGAGCTTTGCAATTTCCTTCTCCAGTTCATTTTACAGATAAAGAATCTGAGGCAAATAGAATTAAGTGACGGGTCCAGGGTCACACAACTAGTAAGTGTCTGAGTTTGGATTTGAACAAAGGAAATAAGTTTTAAGACCCCAGGCCAGAAAATTAAAACTTAACTAACTTATTCATCTTTACTTAAAACTGCAAATATGAAACACAAACATTTTTTGGACATATTAGGTTGTCCCTAATCTCACATAGCATACTCAAAAATATTTATGTTTATATTATAATACAGACTTGGTCTCAAATTAGGAAGTAGAGACCCCAAAACAAAATAATAATTTGATAAAAGTGACAACTTTTCAGATGAATTTGAAACCCATTTACATATTGCAAAATAAGATATTCAGGATATTCACTACAATATAGAGGTGACCTAGGACTCTTAAAGACTATATCAATAGAGATTGAGACCTGGTAGTTCCTGCTGAGCTGAAAAGCCTTCTAGTCCTCTGCCAAACCAGTTCTGCTTTCTAAACACCAGCCTCGCTAAGGATGAAGAGATTCAGCACTAACAGGTTGGCTACTAGATCAGGAATTAGAAAGCATCTGCTCAGTTTGCTCTATGTAATACCTTGGGGCTTAGCCAATGAGAGATCTCTTTTCTTCCAACTTAGCAAACTAGAACTCTCATAGACTGATCTTGTTATTTCAAAAGGAAAACAAATTCAAACCCAAAAATTGTTATTGCCAATTCAATTCCCCAATGCACTCTATGATCTAGGTTTCATTTCCATATAGAATAATATAAGGATTCTATATATGTGTCCCTATGCATAATGGGCTTTCCTGTAATTAGTCAGAATTATGAAGCATGTGAAAAGATATCTTTCTTACTATTATAATGCTCTCGTTTCATTTAGAATACGGTCTCTTCCATCTCCATCTTGCTATGTCTCTGTTTCTCCTTTTTATAGACTGAACATTATAATACCTTCCCCTTCTATATATCAGCCATTGGGAACCTTGGAAAGTTGAAACTAAAACCCCACAAGTACCATTGATTAATTCCAACAAGAACATTTTGGATTCTCTTATTCACAACTACATGGTCAAGAAAGTAGGGTAGCTAGCTCCAAGTCCACAAGCTCTGTTCTTTGTTATTCTGACTTTCTAAGTCAGAAACAAAGCTTCATGTCACTTGTACAGGCCTAAATCATCCTCCTGGTCTCATGGAAGCTGCCAGGGGCTGGGGTTGGAGGGCATCCTCAAAGTCTTTTTTTATGTTGCATATTATTTATTTAGCTACTTTTATAACACTTTTCTTTTTTTGACACAAATGTTTATTCATTCAATCAAAAACTATAAGTTATTTCTGATTTGGAGACCTTCAAAAAGAAAACTAAATTAGGTCCATTTTGATGTCCATTTATTGTTTTCTTATGAAACTTTTATGTCAGTCACTCATATCTCAGCTATAAGATCTATTTTAACATTCCATTCATATGATTTCTTTTGAATATGTGCAGTTCATGATTTATGTAAAGAATAGTCTTTTACTCTTACCATTTATAAAGCAGCCTTCAGAAAAGACATATCTATACTTTTATTATGCTTAGTCCCATAGGGAGAATTACATCAAATTCCCCTTATATCAAATCCAACATATAATCTGCAACATGAAGCCTACTTGGATACTGTTCTAGAAATGCTTTGGGCTTTTTTAAGCTTTCAGTTTGTTGCAAGAGATGTCTTAATTTCTTCTGCTTAATGCTTTCATCTGGATGGAGAAAGAAGAGTAGAATGAAGATTTTACTTCTCATGACACAGACCACTGCCTTTCCATGCCTACCTGTTTTGAAATGTGACCATGTCTTCACTGGAAAAACCTATCTTTGTCTCTAAGATCTTAATTTTTTAAAAATAACTTTTATAATCCTGTATTTATGATCAGTTCATTAGATAAAATCTACTGTTTAACAGGAACAGGGGGCAGTGTCTGTCATTGATAAATAGTACACAGCAATATTAAGACATTCTCCAAGTGAAATGAAAAGTGATTTGCTGTACAAACTTTTTACACCCAGATTATAGAAAGAAGAGAGAAATGACTTTCAATACTTCATTAGGTGTGCATATTCAACTTTCTGATGATAGATTTAAGCTTAAAGGTTATTTCAATAACAAACTTGACCTTTGTCCTTAGTGTTTTCATGGAGTGGTTTTGGTAAGTATTCTAATTTCACAATTATATTTGAAAGACTTCAACTTTTTGTTTGAATAATATTTGTCATAATTCTTGCTCTTATCCTGAATAGTTTTATTAGTTTGTAGTTTGTTGGATTTTCTTTAAAAAGATGAACAAAACTTTTCCCCACGTAGGCCCTCTTCAAATTCCACATGGTATTCTACCTGGAAGACGCTTCCTTTCATAACCATCTTCCTTAATCTTCCACCATGGGAGCCTATCTTTTCAACACAACAGAATTCCAGTTTCCACTTGAATGGCATTCTAATGCTGATGTTCCCTAGGTACCTGGGAGGAAATGTACATACTTCTGTATTATGATGAGAATCAGTATAAAAACTTGTTCAGCTGTTGCAAATTTCTTTCTTGCTCTCAGTGGTAGCTTAAAAGCAAAACAGCTGGATAATCTGCTTGAGTCTTGATCTTTATTCTTTTTTTATTTTTAATTAGTATGGCTTACAAAATTTGTTTCTTTATTTCTTATATGTTAATAACACAACATGTTTCATTAAATGATTTTTATATGAGAATATGCCCTAAAATCACAAAAAAAATTGTGTTATAATTAAACCTTCTTTCCCACATTGAAACATTCATTTTACCAGTCAATTCAAACTATTAATGTATTTGGTGAGCAAAAATCAATTAAAATATTTTGTGTCCTGTGAAAAATAAATGAAAATGACTAACATTTTAAAGTATGTAAAAATAAATAACTGGATTGATTTTTATCATTAAAAAAAAAGCTTAGCTCTAATGATGTAATTCCTTGTTAGTGAGGGAGCATTTATCAAGGACTTACTATGTGCCAAATATACAAATTTCCAAGGATTAAAAAAAAAAGAAAAAATAGTGTCCTCCATCAGAAAAAGATTATATTCTAATAAGAACAGACAACATGCAAATAATTATGTATATAAATATATAGATATGCATAAATAAAAATTCATTTATATTAAAAATACATGGATAAATGAAAGTTTGCCTGAATTGCTACCTAGAATTAATCACTGAATGGGTTAAGTCTCTATAGCTTAAAAAAGGCCAAAGTTTCCCATTTCATTCAATGCCATCTCCAGTAGTCTTGATCTATATCTTGCCATTGGACCCAGACATTGACCTTGCACAGCTTTCCCTCACATAAATTCAATTCACTTGCATGTAATGCATGGCATCACCTCCATGATGTCATTGTCCTCTTCAAGAACAAAGGACAAAAACAACTTTTGTGAATAAAGTTGGTCAACAAACTAGAATTGATCAGTGAGAAGACTCCTTCCCTTCTTTCCTTCTTCCTTCCCTCCTTGCCCCCTTCCTTCCCTCCTTCTTTCTTTCTTCCTTCCTTCTATCCTTTCTTCCTTTCCTTTTTCCTTCCTTTCCTTCTTCCTTTCCTTCCTCCTTCCCTTTCTCCCTTCCTTCCTCTCTTCCTCCCTCCTTCTTTTCTTCCCTTCTTCCTTCCCTCCCTCCTTCCTTCCCAAACCAATCTGACTCTAATTGGCCACCAATAGGTCCTAGGCTAAGTCCCATTTGGTCACTATTTGGATACAATTTAGATTAAATATAAATACCAGTCATTTCTGCTTTGGCCAGAAACACTAGAATCTTCCCCTCCAGATTGATTCATTCATTCATTTAGATTTTTTTGACTTAGTGAAAGAGGAGCTTCTTTGCCTCAATTGCTGCCTAGTCTTAATCGCGAATGTCAGTCAAACTGAGACTTGTTGAAGACCTCAGCTTAAAAAGGACAAAGTCTTCCATTGTATCCTGGGCCATCTCCAGCCATCCTGATCTATATCTGGTCACTGGACCAAATGGCTCTGGAGGGAAAGTAAGGCAGGTGACCTTGCACAGCCCTCTCTCACTGAAATCCAATTCACTTTCATGACATGGCATCCTCTCCCTGATGTCATGATCCTCTTTGATAACAAAGGACAAATAACAACAACAACACAATTTAAATTAAATGGAAGTTAAGGTCAGAGGAAAGACACTAACATTTAAGGAAGAAGAGGGAGTGAGAAAGATATCCTGCAAAAGATGAGAATTGAGATAATCCTTGAAGAAAGCCAGTAAATCCAGGAGGAAAGGGTAGGAAAGAGAAAACATTCTGGACATGGTAGAGAGGAGATGAGGGGATAGGATCATATTAAGATGTTTGCCTAGGCAAGGAGAAGCCACATCTCTCTGTACATGACAAATAGGAAGGGAAGATGCCTAATTGATTCCATAGGAGGAGAAAGAGAGAAGAGCAACTCTCCTTTTGGTCTCTTCTATTTTTGATGATATATGAGTCAAAGTCATCAACTGAGAGAGTGGGAGGAAAGGGTGTCTTAGGAGGTTTGAGGAAGGATATTAAGGTTGTAATAACCATCACAAAGAGTTGTATAATAAATCCATTAGAAAAGTGTAAAAGGATTCCCTAGTGCTAATGGTTCAGTTGAGATATGGAACACAAATTTGTTGTGAACCTAGTGAGTTGTTTCATCATTTTTTCTATTTCCACTCAAAATCATATAAATAATTGCAAAGGACATGGATGGTGTATGTAATCAAAGGCTGAATTTTGGTAAGGTGTGATATGTTATAGGGACAAGGGGGCAAACAGATTAAAGTATAGAGAAGGATGTAAAGTTGGATTGATTTACCAAGGGTCAAGATAGAGAAGGGAAAAAAATGAAAGGATTTGATGCTGTATGAGGATAAAAAAATCGGATCATTAAACATAGAAATAAAATGAAAAATTAAATTGATCAGATGAAATGATTTTGAAGTTCATGAACTTCATCACTTATGGATGGTGATAAAATCAAAGCTATAGTCATCTCTGTATTAGCTGAAGCAGAGTGGAGGGCTATTCTAGAGAATTGAATAGAGTGAAAATAAGTGAGGGGAGGGCATTTGATAGAACAGTAATATGTTTGAAGTCCCTTAGTATGAGGGCAAGCGTTAAGGTGAAGGCAGAGAGTATGAGCCAAAAACTGAACTTATTGAGGAAGGAGAAAGCTCAATAAGTTTTGATGATTCTCTTTTTGCTAGAAAATGAAGTCTAGATTCTTGCATCTAAATTTCAAAGTGCTCCTTCATTTTGGTTCTCTTGGACAATGGTTTGGGGACCAAACTATAAGCAAATAAAAAGGTTGGTTAGAAGATCTATGTTCTAGACTTCATATTATCACTCTGTGCATTAGTGATACATTTAACTTCCCTTAGCCTGATTTTCCTCATGTGTAAAACAATAGTTTTGGACATATTTACTCCTATAAGTTCTTGAATTCTCTGATTCTATGACTTCCATCTCAGGAACTCCTTTATATCCAGCCACCATGCTTTGTCATTTGATCTTTATGTTATCTGTCATATCTGATCCTTCCTTCATCTTCATATTACCAACCCAGAATCTTAAAATAAGATCTTAAGACTTGAAGAGAATTTATTTATTTTCGACCTTTTATTTATAGATAATAAAACCTGAGGACTTTACAAAAAATCCCATGGTTAATAGAAGAACTGAATTTCAAATGCAGCTCTTCTGACTCTAAATCCAGTTTTATTTTCATTAGCTTCTTTCTCTTTGCATGTGAATGGTTGCCACCACACCTTAATGGGATCTTCTTGTCAGTTTCTTTCTGTTCCAATATATCTAGAGTACCATTATCAAATTAATCACCACAGCCTACTCTCATCAGGTTCTTTCCCCATCTAGAAGTTCTTAGTGGCTCTAATTATCTCCAGAATAAAGTCAAATCATATTATTTAGGATTCATAAATTCTCTTAAGTCTGGCCAAGTGCTTTCCCAGCCCCATCTGCCATTGTTCTTTGACATATACCTTCCTTTCTCAGAAGCCTGGTCTATTTACTGTCTCTTGAAAGACAGATGCTCAATAAATATCTCTTGTTTTGATCTTACTTAATTTCCCATTATAGAACATGAACATGAAAATGTAATGTTATACCATCAGTATGCTGAATTTGTAGGCAAGCCATCCTGAGTTCAAATTCTGCCTCTGATGTTTACCTGTTCTGCCACTCTTGCCAAATCACTTAACTTTCATGCTCCTCAGACAACTCAGGGCTTAGTTTATCTATTATATCATAGACTAGTTTTGATTTGCATTAATGAAAGGAATCCACTATATTGTGGAAGTCATAGATCATTCCCATAAAAAAAAAAAAAACCACCAGCAATTTGCTTTCTGATTGTCTACACAAACATATTTATAAAATCTTAGATACCTCCAGTAACTCTTTCTTATGCCTAGGACAAAGTTGACTAATTCAGATAAATTAATCTGCCTAAATCATAAATCTAGAGCTGGGAGGAACTCAAAGTCATCTTGCTTAACCCTTTCATTTTATAGATGAGGAGACTGAAGCTCAAAGAGATTACATAATTTCTTCATTGACACAGGTGGTGATTATTAAAGATGAGATTTGAACTCACAACTTGACTCCAGAGCTCTTTCCATTTTGCCACTGATTTCATAGAATATTCTGATCTGAATGATGAAATCAAAGGATATAAACTGAAAGAGGAGACTTGATTCACTAATATCCCCTACACTCATATTTTACAATTAAATAAACTGAGATCAAAAGAGCTTAAATCACTCTCCTAGGGTCATGTAACATATAGCAGACCTATTATCCACACTGTCCCTTTGATTTCAGAGCAACAGGCTCTTCCCATGTACTCTGCTGACTCTTTAATAAGTGCCTAGTTAATTTTTCAATGAAAATTCTCCTCTATGTTGTAACAGTGATTATTTTGCAAAGGCAGATTCCCTATAATGTTTTTTTTCCACATTATATGGTATTGATACCAGTAAATATGTGACTGAATGTTGCCCCTAAATCTTCTCATTTCCTGAAAGTTCACTGCACAGAATGTTGCTAAGTTCTTACTGCAGTGCTTTCCAGAATTCAAGGTAATAAACATGACAAGATGGTCTTGTCTACATATCCAGGATGGATGCCACAGCAATCAAGCCATACTTTATTTTCTAAATCAATAGGCTATCTTTAAAAAGGACTGGCTTGCCGGTGGTGGCTGCCTGATTGATTCCAGCCTCTGTTCGGCAAATGAGAAGTCAGCCTGATCTGATATAATGCATGCCTCCATGACCCTGTACGTTTATCCATAATGCAACTGGGTACCTTTTCCTTTGCAACTTCATTATAAATTGCAGATAAAGAATCCAGGCTTAACATCTGGTTAAGAGGTAGTTGGTCTGCTTTTTTTGCAGCTGGGTTGGGGGTGGAGTGTTGATGAATTTCCATTTTTATCAGGAACCATCTTATAGGACATATGTTTTTATGTACTTATAATATAATTTATTATTTTTATCCATGTACATATGTTTGAAAAGATTATAGATTTAAAGCTAGAAAGGTTACCTAACACAACCCCTTTCTGGAAAGGGGAATAATTTTTCTGGAAAAATTCTTTTTTCAACTAACAAAAATCTATTTTTTCCTCTCTCTCCCATCTCTATGTCTCTCTACTGTTCTCAGTGGGGAGCAGGAGAGAGAGAAAGAAAGAAAAAAATCAAAACCACACCCGGGAAGAAATATGCATATATTTAGATAAAACAAATTTCCAAATTGGCTGTGTCCAAATAATATTTCTCATTCTGCAATTTGAGTCCATAGTCTCTGTGTCAGAAGGTAGATAGGATGTTTCATTGTCTTAATATATTTAGGAATTATAGTTGGTTTTGCAAATGTGTATCAGAATTTTAAGTCTTTCAAAGTTATTTGTCTTTACAGTAAATCCAAACTCTCCTTGCTCAGTCTATCTGTCTCTGTCCCTCTGTCTCTCCCTCTCTTTGGCTCTCTTCCTCTGTTCCTTTCTCTATCTTTCTCAGTCTCTGTCTCTCTCTGTCTCTCTTCCTCTTTCTCCTTTTCCTACTCTTCCTTCTCCTCTTCTCCTCCCTCTCTCCCACCCTCCAGATGGGAAAACAATCCTTGTGATAAGTATGTAACCAAATTCAGTCCAGTAGTATAAAACTTTGGAGACTCAAGATTTCATCTCTTCCCCTTACAAGATTGTAAGTTCTTTAAGAGTAATGAATGATAACTCATATGTGAAATCACAGGTTAAAAATAAAATCATATTTGGGGTTAGGAAATCACAAAAGTTCTGTGAAATATAAGTATTTCTATTGAAGTATTATTAGCACCTTTTAAAATAGAAAGAAACCAGAGCTGAGAGATATTAGATGACCTGTCTATCATTCTACACAATAGATTTTGGAGCTAGTATCTGAACTTTGGTCTTTCAACTCTAAAGCAAATCCTTTTCCCACTACATCAGATTGTCTCTGCTATTCCACAATCCATAGTAGTTCCTTGTACAAGTTATATATTTATTCAATGAGTGAAAGACTGAATGAATGAATTACTGGAAGATTGACAAACTAGAAATTCTATGTATGAGCTAAATTCCTAAAATTAAAATAAGAGTATAAATAATATAAATCACATTTAGAACTTTCTCCCCTGAAGCATGATTTTTCCAGGGCCTTCATTCCTGACTCCCCTTTTCCTGTTTTCTCTGCTTTCACAGAGATATTCCTTTTACCAGCTCTTGTCTTGTGACTATTTTTAGCTACATCACATTGTCCTTTTATCTCTCCATATTTCATACTTCTTGACCTTGCTTTTCAGTACTTTAACCTCTCGACTATTTCCATTATCCCTATTTTGTTTTTATTTCCCTCCCTTCACAGTCTTCACCATATAAATAACCATTTCAGCTAGTCACTGTCCATCATTCTTTGCTACCTTACATTCTTGTTCTGCTAATGTTTCTATCCTCCCAATAATCTTCAACCCTGGATAGATCAGTCAAAACATCAGCCTTTTCCACAATTAATATAGAGTAGTCAAACTATTAGGAGAAGTCATGGTGACTGGACCTTTAACCATTTTGTTGCATCTCTGATATTATATCATATCATAACATCTATCATATTCCCTACAGCAATCTTATAAAACCCTTTCTAATTAACTCCTAATTCCTTTCCACAGCATTTGTACTAGGTGAGAAAAATAAGGTTACTCATCATAAGCTCACTCATTTCTCATCCTTGATACCTCAAAACCTCTCTAGATTCCCAACCTTTGCTTGTACTTAAGAGGATGAGACTGTTCTCCTTGTCATCAAGAATAGTCCTTTTACTTGTGTCTTTGATCTAATTCTTTATCATTTCCTCCAGGAAATTGTTTCATCATTATCATCTTACTACTATTATTTCATATTTGCATGAAGCTTAAAATATGCAAAACACTTTGTATATAATATCTCATTGTAGCTTCACAACAATCTTTTGAAGTAGGTGCTATTTTTCTTCTCATTTTATAAATTAGATATCGTGGCTCACAGGGATTATGTAACTTGTCCAGAGTCACATTGGAATAAAGTCTGAGTCAGTGTTGAAGATCAGATGTCCTTGATTCTGAATCCAGCTCTCTAGTCATTATTCTATTTAGTTGCCTCATGATCCCTTCACCTTCAATTTCTATTAACTACTTTTCAGAAGTCTACACATTTGAGCTAAAGGGAGAAAAATAATTAACTTCACTCTGCTATCTTTTCATTCCAAATTCACTCTTTCCCTTCAATTCAATTCAATTCAATAAGACTTTAGAAAGAATAACTATTCTTTCTCATCACCTACACACTTCCCAACTTCTTAGACTCTTGCTTCTGACTCCATTATTACTTACATCTATCTCTTGGATCTTTAGCTTCCTTCAAAATTAATCTAATTGTAGGTTTTTAATGCCAATTCCAGAATGAACCAGTTCCTCACCCCCCTTAGATCTCTCCAAATAATCTTGTATTTACTTGATTGCTTTACAAGTTATATGTCCAATAAAATGTTAACTTTTTTTGATGACAGATCAGTGTTGTGCCCTGCTTTCTAGAGCCCCCAAGTTGGGGTGACAAAATGTACCGTGCTTTCTAGATTAAAATACACCATCTCAGTGGAGAGGTGATGAGGAGGGACTCCTGAGGATGGTGGAAATATGGAATCCATTTCTTCCAAGTACTTTCTCCTTTTTATACCCTTACCCTTATGTATAAAAATGCTGGGCATGCACCCAGTATATACTACGCACATGGGACCACATAAACAACTTGTTATTTTACATAGTTTGCCACCTGGTATCACTCTGCTTCAATTACAACACAAGTTGTCACCGCTCCCTGACTTTTCAGGAAGGCTGAGAGCCCTTAGAGGAGATGGGGAACCAAATCAAACATTGTCAG
Source organism: Antechinus flavipes (assembly GCF_016432865.1). Taxonomy (NCBI): domain Eukaryota; kingdom Metazoa; phylum Chordata; class Mammalia; order Dasyuromorphia; family Dasyuridae; genus Antechinus; species Antechinus flavipes. Next base: position 111,552,308 of record NC_067403.1, read on the forward strand.
CATGTTCTCTTTGGGCTGAAGTATCACCCAGAGTTTCCCCACTCTCTGTGGCCTTCTATCTCTCCTTTTCTTTTGTTTTAATTGAAGCAAGTATATACTAATGGTTAAATCCATCACCATGGGAGGAATCACAGGCAAGTTATAATATCATGCAGGCAAGTAGTAACATAAAAATATGAATAAACAAAACGCTATAAAGATTTCTGAGTCACAGAAGGAAGGTGTAGAAAATGACTATCAATTCACAGTCACACATATACCTCCTTCAGCAGCCAAGAGATAGTCCAAAACCAATCTATTGTCCATCACTTCATGTTTCAGGGAATCCAATGATTCCTGCAGGTTGTAAAGTCCTGCATTAGTCTCATTAATAATCATTTTTGATGTTCATGAGTTAATTGCCGTATACAAAAGGTTAATTGCCATGCTCTTTCACTGGTGGGCACAGTCAGTGATGGAACCATCCGATGTTCCTTGGGTCTTCTTCATTTCTAGGTTTTTCTCTTTTTCTGTCTCTCTCCGATGGACAAGGTGAATATGGTTCGTTGGCACCCATCTGATTCCTTTTCCATCTGTTGGGATACAAGCAAACCCTCTCCCCCAAGCAGTTAATCTATCTGGTCCCTTCCATTCATCACTTTCTGGGTCTCTCCACATCACCTGGCAATTATCTAAAGATAGTGGAGCTGCTTGCACTGGACACTGCCCTTCCAGGGGGTTATAAAGCCTGTCTGCCAGAGCCAGTGCATCTTTGTCAAAAATCAAGAAGTTAATTGCATAAAGGGCTAGATTTAGAAGTTCTCTAGGGTTACCTGTGGTTCCCCCCCCTTTTTTTTTGTTTTTGGAAGAGCGTCTTAATGTCTCTGTTTCTCCTCTCTACTATTGCCTGTCCTTGAGGATTAAAAAGTATACCAAACATATGAGTGTTTGGCGTAATCTTTGGCTAGTGACTGGGATATTAGCTACACATTCCCCAGTTTCCCAAATCAGTGTATGGATAGACACTTTTGTAAGCACTCTCAGGAGGTGAAATGGTCAAGTCTACTGTGTGGAGGCAAGGAGTCTATAGGCTGGACAGCAACAGGTTTCACCTCTCCAGGGGATATCTAGTAGAACCAGCTGCATACAGCTCTATTCTCCCTATTTGCAATCCCCTTCCCCCAAAGGCTTGCTTAAAGACTCTCGGGTGCAATAGCAGTTGCCATGTGTTTTTTGCGGGGGCCCTAGACCTAAGCCCCACTTTTTGTACTGAGGACATAAGGGGTGGGTAAAACTGCTTTTGTTTGTGGTGCTGATGGTGTCATTGTCCCTCCCATTTCTCCTCCTTCCTCCCATGAAGGCAGGCTCAGGTGTAGGTAGAATTGAAAATGAGCTTTGAAGGTGAAAAGCAAGCTCATCAGCAAGGTACTTAATTTCTTTTCGGCCCAAGAGGCCATGGTACTTAAGATACTTAACTGTCTTTTCATCCAACTGACCATGTCCTGCAAATCTTCCAGAGCAGTAACAAGCAAAATAAATCAGTAAAATGCTAAAAAAAAAAAAAAAAAAAAAAAAAAAGACTTCCTCATACTTCCTTGTCTGGCTGCCTAAGTTAAAATATTTCATTGTTTTAAAACTTGTGGGATTCTTTACTCCATTGTAGTTGTTAGTTGTTAGTTGTTCTCCCACTAACTTTCATATTTCTGTTTCTAAATCTTTCTTGCAAACTCACACAATACAAGTTCTCCAGAGCATCTGAGAACTCCGTGATCTGCTTCTGAGTTACCAACAAACCTTGCTTCTCTGTTAACCTAACTTCATGCTTCATACATGCTTCAAGGTTCTTTTCTTAGTATTTGCCCCATTTTGGTTGAAAAATGAAAGTGACTATTTTAGCCCTTCCTGATTCTTCCTCCTTGCCTATTTTTATACTTACTCTATACTTTTGGTCCCAGGGACTTCTCCACTGAACTTCTCCAATCATGTCGGTCAAGCTGATGTGTGTAGGACCTCACCTAAAGCTCCACTTTGAGCACCAAATGTTGTGTCCTGCTTTCTAGAGCCCCCAAGTTGGGGCAACAAATGTACCATGCTTTCTAGAGCCCCCACATCATGGTAATTAAAATATCTTGCTTTCTAGAGCCCCTAAGTTGGGGTGACAAAACATACTGTGTTTCTAGAGCCCCTGTACTGGGGTGGTTAAAATATACCATCTTAGTTGAGGAGTGATGAAGCAAGACTCCAGAGGATGGTGGAAATATGGAATCTGTCTATTCCAAATTCTCTCCCCCTTAATACCCTCATACATTTATATAACCAAAGCAACACTGCACATGTGTTAAGTATATACTATGCAAGTGGGACCACATAAACAACTTGCTATTGTATGTAGTTTGCCACCTGGTATCATTCTTCCACTTGCTATCACTCTGCTTCAATCACAACACAGATTGTCACTGCTTCCTGACTTCTCAGGAAGGTCCAGAGTCCTTAGGGAAGATGGGGAGCTGAACCAGACATTGTCAGCAGGTTCCCTCCAGGCTGAAGGATCTTATACCTCACCTAGAGTTCTCCCACTGTCTGTGGCCCTCTACAGGTCAGTTTCTGTTTCTATGTATTCTCTGCATTAAGTATAGTTCCTTTTAATAGGAATCACTATTGTAGAATTAAAACAAAATTAAGAGTGGAGTAGTTCTGCCTGTTCTTCATCATCCATTATTATGGTCTCATCTACCATAAACAGTGGTCCAAGAGTTGTCCAAACTCCTCTTTTCTCCAGCATAGCAAAACAAAATAAAACAAACAAAACAATAATGTTTCTGTGGTCCTTAGCTTTCTTCTCTATTCTTATGTCATTTAGAGTTGAAACACAAATCTTGATCTTATTCTTATAGTTCTATTCCATTTTCTTGAATGAATCTTGTTACCTGATTTTCTCAAATTTTCTGAAATCTATGTTTCACAAATATATATATCCACATTCCTGTTTATTGCAATTTTTTTGTCTCCAGAATCCCATTTTATGAAATTCCATTTCTACTTGGATGATAGCATTACAGTTGATGTGATCCTAATATCCATTCCTTGAATTCTCTAAAACCTATTCCATACAAATCCAATATCAGACCATCATATAGTTTCCTTTCTTCTCTATCACAAATTTCCTTTCTTCTCTATCACAAATTATAAGATGGAATAATCAGTCCTATCTTTGGTAGCCACTATTTCTGCTTTAGAAATTTTGGGATAGAATTGGGTCCAAGACATCACTTTCCCCAAGTGCTGTCTTAAAGTTCTGTAAAAGATGAAACTTAATGCTAATCAAGGAACAATTTGGACATTCTTCTTTTGGAACAAGAAAGCTCCAGCCAATGTATGGATATCAAAGTTCCCCAACTCTATTACCCTCAGAATGTTTTTCCTCCCAAACTACTATATTTCCTTCTTTTATCTATGTAGACTATATTACACTCCCAGAACATTATTGCTACTGATTCTGCCTTTGTTGATTTTCATCACCTGTCCTTCAATCAAGATGATTCATCTTCATGCATTCAAATCTGGCTTTAGACATTTACTAACTATGTCACGTAATCTTATTTACCTCAGTTTTTTATCTGCAAGAAGAGATGGAGAAGGAAATGCATATCATTCCAGTATCTTTGCCAAAAAAATGCAAAAATGGTGTCATGGAAAGTTGCACATGACTTAAACAATAGCAAAAACAATTAAAATATAAAGTTTATCTTGTTTCTTACCCATATTTTGTATATTTGTGTGCAGACAGTTGAGCCAAGAATTTCAGTGATGGTTTCTTTCTTAGATTTCTGTTCCTATGAATTTCTGAGCAAACTTTCTTATTTCTTTCAAAGGTACAATCATCCTCTCAGCATTATCCTGCATTTTCTTTATGTCTAATCAAGTGCCAAATCTTGACATTTCAATCTTAACAACATTTTTTTTTACTTCCAACATCCTCTTTCTATTCACATAGACATGACTTTAGCTCAGGCCCTCATCATGTCTCACCTAGATTATTGAAACAGACTCCTGACTGGAGCCTAAAGTCTCATATCATTCTAGTCCATCTTATAGTGTGCTGCCAAAGTGATTACAAAGTAATTAAGTGCAGATCTGATTATGTGGTGTCCATACTCATTCCTTTTGAAAAAAAAAAAAGCTTCTAATCTCCTGAGGCTTGAAGTCATATTAAAATTTTCCATATGTTCAATTTATCTTCTTATGTTCACATATTTATAAAATTTAGTTGAACTTGAAAGTCATAAAAACAACTATACAATTTTTAAAAAGTTTCACTGTTCCAGCCTAATAAAAACACCAAATCTACAGTAATTCTTCCATGCCATGCTCCCCACCAGGATATAGGTGTATGAGTCACTGAGTCAGAAGACTTTAGTCCCTCTATATTCCAATTCATCCTGCCCCTCAACTTTTCTCTCTCTAGTCTTATTGAACGTTCATTACTTCCCCTGCTGCACTCTGGTCCAGCTTAATTGTCTCCTCTCTATTACCTACATATAGTACTCCAAGCCTCATTTTTTCTATATTGGTCCTAGAAGGCAATCCTCCATATTTCATAAAATTCTTTTCCTTTAAAATGTTGCTCCAGAACCATTTTGTATATGAAACCTTTTCTCATTCTCCTAAATTCTTGCCCCCTCCTTCCCAAAGCAACTTGTATTTAACAACTTTGTGTTTATTTGCATTTATTAATTTTATATTTATGTATATATTTGTTATTTCCTTTATTCCAATGAATGAACAAATCCCTTGATAATAGAAATTGATTCTTTTTTTTTGTAGTGGCATTCTATATACCTTAGCCTGACACATAATAGGTACTTAATAAATGCTTGTTGAATGATTAAGTTCTATTGCTATTTTTTTTTTCTATATTAAGCTCTGTGGGATCTAGTTTGGTTTATTTACCTAGATTTTCTTCCCTTTATATTCCTTTTTAATATTTATTTTAATTTATGGAATAAAACAAGCATTTCCATAACATAATAAAATTAAAAAGATAATTGTACATGAAACTGCAAATCTTTTATGTACATTTTGTTATTCCTTTTAAATAGTATAGTGAAATTATCATAGAGATTTCATTGTTTTTTTAATCCTTTTGAAATTAAAGATCTTTTGTTTATATTTTCTAGACTTCTCCCCTTCAAAAAATATTCATGCTTATCAGTCCTTGATAGGTATACTTCATCTTATCCAATAATCATTCTTTTATTTTAAGCTATGGACCAGACATCATTTTTTTCTCAGACAAATAGCTATTCACTCTCTGCCTTTTTTGATGCCCGTACCTTTAATAGTAATGGCAATTATGAAAACACCACCTGTGTCCCCAAGATATTCAGTTTCTCATCTTAGATTTTATAATCCTGTTATCTAGATTTCTTCTGGGCATATCACTTGGGCCCACATGAATTACCAGAAGCCCATAGTGTTCAGCGGATTTGACTCATTTTTGGAAGCCCTTTGTCAGATCCTGAATACCTGCCCCTGCAAAACAGTACTCTCTATTGTTATTGTCAGGGCATCAAAGAACTGTCTCAATACACTTTATCACAGAGAACAAGCATCTGCTTTTTCCTTAGAGTCCAGCTCCATTCTCTTCAGGAAAAATAAGCACAAAGCTCTCTTCTCATTTTCACCTTTTCATCTAATTTTATGTGGATTTTTATGTTTGCTACAACTTGTCTAAATATTTTGACTACACAAACACAAAAACTGATGCTGATATGACATATCAGTAACTAAATTTTCCTATCTTTTAAGATATAATTCATTTTAATTTTTGCGCAGTGCCTTCCAATACTATGCAAAAAAAAAAAAAAAGTTTCTGAGGAGTTGACACACCTTTGGCCCATTTCTTTTCTTAAACCTGAACCATATTTTCTAAAACACTTTTTTGCTATCTTACTCTGTTCATTTTTATATTGACATCACTAGGGATCAAATTAATTTTTTAATTTAGTTTGGAAAATCTTATCAGTTTCTTCATGGCATTTATCTGTCTTGAATTTTTGCACAAGTGGCAATTATCCTTATTATCTTTTTACTTGTGCTCCAAGAAGGAGAAAATACCAAGGACCCAAGTAATTATGTTCCATATTGTCTTTGGGATCACTATGAAAACAACTTTGACAATCCTTTCTTTGTCTCTTCAAAAAAAAAAAAAAACTATCCTTCTAATTTCCTACTACTTGCTTTTGTCTCTGGGTTTTATTTGTCACAAAAATTTTAATATAGAGATATTTCTAGTATGTTAATCATAAGTTATTAGACAAAGTTTTTATATTTAAAGAACTAGTTGTTAACTAATGCCAATTATTTTCTAGTCATGTCTGATTCCCAATACCATTGGGATTTTCTTGACAAAGATAATGAAGTAGTTTGGCATTTTCTTCTCTACTTCATTTTATAGATGAAGAAACTGAATTAAACATATCTAAGGCCGTATTTGAACTCATGTCTTCCTGATTTCAAGCAGGTTCTCCATCTACTGTTATTTAATTTCCCCTAGTTAAGCTAATAATTGTAGTTATTTTCCATATCACATATTTATTGCTATGATTGTTATATACATATCATATCCTTCTTAGGGAGAAGCAGCATGATATAGTAGGTTGAAAGGTTGCTTTGGGTTCCAGACTCTTCTCTGAGTTCTGTGATGCTGGGATCTCAGTGCTCTAGGCAATTCTCTTATGATTTTAATTTGCCAAGAAATTGCCAACATGAATTGGCATAGGAGACTCCCTCACCTGAGAGTTCCCTATGCCAGTAAAATAACTGGTCTTGATGATTCTCAAAGTATATTCTGGGGTGCCCCTGATGGTTCTGGAACAAAGTCAAAACTGTTTTCAATACTAGGCCATTTACATTTCTAGCATGGTAAATATTAATATTAATATAAACCTGATGTGTTTGAGATTCAGCACCAAATGATAAGATTTAGGAGAACAACTAGCATCAAATGCTAGAGTTTGGCACCAAATGTTTGAATTAGTCATGTGATGAATTCATAATATTCTGTTTAGCAAAAAGTAGATTTATTTATGAGAAGAGGTTCAGACAAAATAAAGAGATACAATAGACATCAGGAATGATAAATATGAAATAGACTTGGGAGAGCATATAGTTAGACAGGAAAGTGGTTTTAACAATTAACAATGGAAAAGACAAGTTCCCTAGTGAAACTCATAATTAAACAGTAGAAAGAAGGCAGGAATACTCCAATGAGTGGCAGGCTAAATCCATAGAAGAGTTTAGCCCCCTAAAAGAGTGAGCTAGTTAGAAGAAGGAGAAGGGCACAATGAGGAAGAGTGCCCTAGTGGGCTAACCAAAAGGGATTCAGAAAAAATGGCATGGGCCATGGAGAAATTTAAACTTAAGAGGTTTGACATAACTAGGCTTTCTGATTAGATACACTAAATTGGGGTTACTCAATAATTTAAAGAATCTTAAAGCATTCTATGATCAAGAATTCAAGAATTTATTGATCTAGCTTACAAAGTATGCTACCTCCCAACAAATGAATTCAAAGTGCTATTTTTTTTTCAGATATTGACAATTTAGGAATCTGACTACACATATTTATTATATGGGTTTTATCGCTTGGAACAAAGTTGGCACTTAAGTTTTCAATTGTATCAGTGAGATAAAGAAATAGTGATAAAGTTGGCAAAAGGATAAAAAAGAAAAAAAAAAAGGATAACTGCAGTGCTTTTTTAAAAAAATGAATAAAAAAGGAGAGGAAGGCCAAAAACAACCTCAATGAGAAAGGCTGTTCTGAAAGCTATGTTGAATTTATTTTAGCTTTTTAAAAGGAAAAACAATACATAATAGAGTTATAAAGTTTACTTTATATTTTCCTTTGTTCAACTTTGTACATATAAAAGTATTTATTTCATGTTTGATAAGTTTGAAATAAAATTTAAATTTAACTTTAAGAAAAGAAGAAATTAAAAGTCTAGTCCCTATCCCAGACTATTTGGTAAATTTTAACATCCTAAAGGTTGAAAATTTTGTCATTATTTTTCTCTTTTTGGCCTCTTAATCCAAATAAATGTTTGTTGAATTCACAATTAAAGATTAGACTTCCTATCAAACAAGAGCAATCAATACAATAAAAGTCTCCATGGTAAAGCAAAAGGTACCTTTGTCTATTTCACATGGAGATTTCACATGGAGAAATATTCCTTTTTATGTTCACAAGAGAAGGGAGACAAATTCAGGGTCTTCTTCAATTATGCTATTTTGTTTAATGGCCAAGTTAGTTCTTGTTCTCCAAACTGGACCTCAAAACTAAGATACTGAATGGGATGCCATGCTGGAAGAGTATTTCCTTCTAATTTCCGCATCTGAGAATCATCATCTTTCCTTCAGGAAGAACTCAGGTGCCAACTTTTCTATCCAGTTTTCCTTGATCCCTCTTATTGTTAGCATATTCATTCTGTTCAATTTTCCCTGACCTCTTTGCTTTTGTGTGAATGTTGTAGCTCCTCTGTAGAACAGAAACTCTTTAACTATCTTTTTTTTTTCTCCACTGTATTTCCAGAACTTCATATAGTGTATGAAATATAGTTGACACAATATTCACTAACAGGAATCCATAACCTATGTAAAAGATTATGTATTCCTACTAATTTTGTCTTTATAACAAAAACACTTTTTCCACCTTATTGATAAGGTCGTGTCAAGCAGGGATTGTTGTTTAGAATTTCCCCAAGGAAATGCCATTCCTGAATTTGGATAAATTGTAATTTGTTCATTTTCTGTGAACAAATCAGCCACCAAAGTACATGATAATTTTTCCTCCCCTTTGTTTTAAAATAACCTAATAAACATAATAATCTGAAATTCATTTATAAGAAAACATTATCAAGATTTTTCTTTATCCTACTGAGGAATTACTTATGTATTCATATAATTATTTTTAAGTTTTGGTAATTGAAATAAATCTGATTCAAAAAGGGGGGGAGAGAATTTTCTCACTCTGCAAAACGATGAGACCAACTTTGACTATCTGAAAGAATTTATTTCCACGCTAGAAAAATTCTGAGGAGAAAATCTGAAGTGACTGGTAAAGAGTAGAATAAGATATTCATATCTAAAAGTTTCTAGTTTGATCAATTGCATCTTGTTGTATAAAAAGTGTCTAAGAAACATTAAAAATAAAAACACATCATGTGTATTGTTCTATTTTTCTCAAAAAAGAAGAAAAATAAATAACTGAACATCAGAGTGGGTGATGGAGGAGGAAAAATAACCGTATTCTCTTGACTTCTGGAACACTACTGTCAAATTACACCACTGTTTCAACTATCATAACTTTTTCCCCCTAGCCAACAGTCTGAGTAAGCCTCCTATTTAAATTCAGAATATTGAGCAGCTAATGGAAGCTGCACAAGGGAGAATCAATGAAGCATTGTGTGTTGCAGTATTTCCAGATGGATGGACAAATGTGGAGGGAAAAGGAATCATAATCTTTGCAATAATACCATCTCAACAATTTCTTATGGAGGTACTGAAATAGGAGAGAACAGATAAGCTGTAAGAAAGAACAGCTGGAGAAAAGATCAACCCAGGAAAATAGAAATAGAAAATAGAAACCATTAAAGTACCCTTTTTCTTAAATAATGGGGCAACCTGGGAGATACAAAATATTCTTGAATTAGGATGCATGTCCCATGGCTTGAAGCAGCTTTTTTATTGATATCATGAAGGTGAACTCTACATATAATAGAACCAAAGAAAATATACTAGGGATTAAAGAGTGTAGCACGGATAATCAAAAGATCTTGTTTGGAATCTTCTTGGTTCATATCTTTCCCACTGACTCCAATTCATTCTTCATTCAGCTACAAAAGTAAGTTTTCTAAAGTAAAGGTCTAAATAAGTCATGCACCCCATTCAATATATTTTAGTAGTTTCTTGTTATATCCAGGCTCAGATAAAATATTAATATATATTCAAAATACTTTAAATGTCTCAATTTATTCTCATAATAACCCTGAGAGGTAAGTACTGTTATTATTCCTATTTTACAGATGAGGAAACTGAGGCAGGTAGCAGTTAAGTGATTTTAGGAGGGGAATCACATACCTAGCAAGTGTGTAAGTCAGTATTTTCATACAGGTCTTCCCATCTCCCTCCTTTATTTCTTATTCTTTGTTACATCCTTTGTAGTAATGGATGAATTTGGAAATTAGGCTGATGTGAAAAAAAAAAGATATCAATACTGGTTTTTTTTTTTAATCATTCATCCTTATAAATTGGGGAATGGAAAGGAATTTCTGAAGCCTTTTACCTGCTCATTAAGAAGGAATAAAGATAGCCATCTCTTGACTATACAAACACTGTACACACATGTACTTCTGCAAAATGTTTTTCATTCTTCATTTTGGATAAGAGTGAAATCCACAACTCTTTGTGGTTTTGCTCTTAGCCCTTAGAGAATTGTTAGACAAAAAAGGGGGTCGGGGCTGGGTGTGAACAGTGTTTTTAATTCCAGAATTGTCATTTTTCCTCCGTCAATGACTTCTCACCACATTTGCATCTTCTCACTTCGTTATCACCTCGAGAGCAATAACCAGACTATTTTCCCTTAAACCTCTTCATCTATCATTACCAGTTTGTATTTCTTTGACTCTTGTTTTATAAACTTCCTTCTTTTGAATCCTATTATTTTTTCTTTTTGCTTCAACTTTTCTTTCCTCAATTTCTTCTAAACTGTCATCTCAAGTCATTGTTTTCCTCTGTCTCCAGCTCAAACTCTTCTCCTTTAAACTAAAAGCCTTCATCTTTTCTTCCTTCAAATTCTTAATCATTATCAAATTTTCTCTCCAAATTCTTAAAATTCTCAAATACTTTATCATAAACACTTTATAATGGTTCTAATTTCTCCTGGTCTTTCTTTTTTATATCTCCTTCCTCCTCATTCAGTTTGTCTTTCTCCATTCCCTTCCTCTTTTCTCCTCTAAGTTCTTGAATTCTTTCCCTATAATCTCCCATTAAACCCAAAGTAGGCTAAAGAATTAAATTATTATATACAAAGTCCTTCCAATTGAAAAATTGGTTGTTTTTGCTGTTGTTGTTGTTTTTGTTTTGTTTTTTAGATTAGCAAATTGTTCTTCAAAACTTTGGTACACAGAAGACAGAAAAAAATCCATTTGGAAACGTCACTATATTGGTTTTTCCCTTCCCTGATGTTTCATTATTCCTCAAAGGCTCACTTTGAAATTTATCAACTATGCACAATTGACTTCAATAATCACACTAATTGTAGCTTGTTAGAAATCCACTTCTGAATTCAGCCACAGATGAGAACTTTCTTTATATGTTACACTTTTTGAAGAGCACACAATAAGCAGACACATTTGGTGCTACTAGCCCTTTAAACAAAGTCCATATGACAAGGATAACTAATGGTTTGCAAATCACACCGTAGCTATTGAAGGTCTACTGCATATTTGGCTTTATGTTCTTGGAGCGATTTTCAGCATCATTAAGCAGAAAGAACATCATTTCCCAAGTAACAAGGAATGGAACACACACAAAGATTGACTTGGCATCTTTTACATAAACTTTCTATTTTGAATTTGGAATATTTACATAACACTAGAACAAAACAATACTCTGGGAGCATGTTTGTGCTGTCATTTCATTCCTCTCCAATTCCTAACTTCTACCCCCCTCCCCACAATTTGTTCTGGAATTAATTCTTTTTCTTCCATTCAGCTTTACAATTTCCCTTAATAACCTATTGGATTATGAATAATAGAGGATGAGAATGAAGCTGACCAAGATCTGTAAATTTTTTATACTATTAGGATAATATTTTTACAATAGTTTTGTCATTTTTTTTTAACCACTGTAAATTTAAATTTTATTATTTTTTTTCAACTATCAAGAGGGAAGGAAAGAAAGGAGGGAAGGAAGGAGGGAGGAAGGGAAGGAGACAGGGAGGGAAAGAGTGAGGGAGGAAATGAGGAAGGGAGAGAGGAAATAAAGGAGGAAATAAGGGAAAAAGGGAAGGAAGGAAGGGAGGAAGGAAGGAAGGAAGAGAGGAAGGAAGTAAGGGAGGAAGGAGGGAGGGAGAGGAAAAAAGGAAGGGAAGGAAAGAAGAAAGAAGGAAGGAGTAATCAATCTGTTTCTGATATGCTATCATTTTCATTAATATTTTCATGACATTAAAAAGCATTAAACCACCTTGAAACAGGTAGCTAACAGAGGCAATGAAACAGAGTTGTTGTTTGGGTTGTTGTTGTTGTTGTTGTTGTTGTTTTTTAACATTCCCTGCTACTATTAACCCCCTGCCAGCCACTTTGTGATTCTGTTGTCTTTAGAACAATCATTGCTGCCTCTGAGGGCTCAAAGCTTCCTGTGACTTTTTTAAATTATAAATGACTTGAAGTGTTGGAAATGAAGGAGCAAAATACCTATTCCATTGATGACAACTGAAATGTCTGATGTAAGAAAACTCAGTAAAATGCAAGCCCCTTGAGGGAAGGTATTTTGATTTTACTTTTATATCTTTAGTATCTAGCACAGTTGCCTAACAGATAAGTGCTTAGTAAATGCTTCTTGAATCAAGGAATGCATGAATGGCAGAGAAGTTTCTAAAAGAAAGGAAAAATATGTGTGCATTCAGCATTATTTAAAAAGGAACAAATATTATAATGTTCACAAAAAATACATTAATATAATAATTGCCAGGTGAATTCAGAGGATTTTAACAGCCACTCATAATGACTGGCACAAAGAGGCATTTTGCTAAATAGTTACAAATTACACTTTAGTCTGGTTCAAACCTCACTCAGGAGTATGAAAGCTCAAGTGCACAACCAACCCATGTGTAAAACCTCTGGCCTAGATTTTCATCTTGTCTTTAGGTCAACACCTTATAATCAAATCTTATCTCCTATAGTCATGTAAATGTTGAGATGTACTTGTAAAGCGTTTTCAACAAAATGAGAAATTTCTTCTTTAGATTACTTGCTTCCATTTAAATCCCACTCTGATGCCTCTCTATGAACCGGAGTTGTACATGGATCATTAAAGTTTATATTAGTGAAAGAGACATCATTGCATAATAATTTGAGAACTGGCCTTAGAGCCAAGACATGGGTTCAAGTTCTATCTCTGACATAAAGCTGTATGACCAGGCAATTCACTTAATCTCAGTGCTTTAGGAAATCCTTTCAGACTCTAAACTACAAAGAAAGTGACAACCTACATTAGTGGAGGGAATTTCCTCACCTGGGTAACCCATTTGCTAAGGAATATCCCTATCCTTAGGTCAGGGATAGCTCTGCCAAATCATACTAAATTCCTAGTACCAATACAATGAGAGATGTTTCTGTGAACCAAATCCTAGCTTGGCTAGTTGTTGGAAAGGTTCATTTTGAGAAATCTAATGAGTAGTTTTGCAGCCAATGAAGCTTATTGAGATTATCTTCTTGTAGGCATGGGAAGGCTACAATCTGTATTAGTGGAAGAATTACCTACCTGGATGATATCCACAGCTTTGAAATAAAAATTGATTTAGTGAATTGTGAAATTAGCAAGACAATTGCTTCTCAGGATTTTTCAAAGTGTGAAAATATTCAAGGAGACAAAACTTTCTCCTGGTTTCCATTTGATACCCTCCCCTCACCAAAGAAGATAAAAAAGTTTCTTCTTGGGCTCTACTCTTTAGAATCCTCTTCTCCTGAATACCCAAAGAGTCATCAATGTAGACCTAGAAGAGAATTTAACGATAATCTAATCCAAAGCTTCTTAAATGTCATATTTATATAAATATGATACCATGATAAATATCATGTCAGTTATATAACTGAGTGAGGAGGTGTCTAAAAAATTGGCAACAATAAAAAAATTTCTGAATGCAAAAATTAATTCAAAATCAAATTGCAATGAGTCTGGAATGTTTCTGGCAGCAATTATCCATACTGCATTGCGTGAATTCACAGCCAGCCTTGGTTCTGAACATACAACATGCACACAGATTCAGGATGGGGGTATATAAACATTTCGTAGATGAAAAGGAGTCTCAAATGGAAAATGTTTAAGACACCCTGATCTAATCCAACCACTCAATTTATAGAAAAATAAATCAAGAACTAGGTGACTTGGTCAAGGTCACACATAGGAAACTGGAGAATAAGAATACAAACCCTCGTAATTTGATTGCCAATCCCAAACTCTTACCAGTATGTCATGTTGCAATTTCACACTGAAACAGGAAGAGTGGCAAGAAAGGTATGACGAGATGAAAGAAGACCGCTGGTGAACTCAGGAGTCCTTAAGGTAAGTTTTTTATATACTTCTATACTCTTCTGTCTCTTCCTGTGCATGTAGATTGAAAACCAGATAAATGGGGTTCCATCAACCAAGCTCTCTTTATGCAACACCTTAGCAGAAAGAACATTGTCTATCAAGACAGAGACACTCCCATTCAAGCTCTCAGTGCCTGACCCCAAGGAAGTCATATACTTCTCTGGTCCTCAGTTTCCTCATCAGTGAAATGAAGGCCTTGGTCCAAAATATCATTCTCATCCCAAGAGACAGTATGGACCAAAAACCTTACTCTATCCCTTTGTCCTTAGATTTTTTTCCCCTAATTCCATCAGCTGGAGAATATTCAAACAACCTTAAAGCATACTTTACTTTGAAAATGAAAATTACATTGCCTTGAAATCTTGTTCCGAAGAAACTTTATTTAAGTAAGTGCCAGGATGCAGCCCCTGAATAATTAAACTTTCGCATTTCAAGAAGGAAGCATATCCATCTAGCTACATAGTGTTTACAATGAGGATTAGGGGCTTCTTTATATCACAGGACACTTTGAAATTTGTGAAAGATAATTGAAAATCCTTTAAATTCCTAATGATATCTGAATTCTCACTGATTTCCTTGGAGAGAAAAGGATGAAAAGTATGTTTTAAATTAGGAAAAAAATAGATGCCAAACAATTGAAGAATGACAAAACAAATCATATTACATGAATGTAATGAAATATTACCAAACCTGAAGAAATGATGAATAGGAAGAATATAAAGGAGCATGGGAAGAAAAAGAAACTTACACTAAGTGAAATAAGCAGAGCAATAGAAGCAATATAAACAATGACTTCAACAAAATTAATGAGAATAACAATGAAAAAGACTTAGGTGGAAAAAAATAAGTTACTATTTATATTCATTTTAAAGTTGGCAAAGGACTTCAGAAATATTGTCTCACTTGATCTTTACAAAAACTTTATTATAAGTTGAGGAAATTGAGGCAGACAGATCACTTGCCCAAAATCACGCAGCTAATAAGGATAGAGTCATATTTGAATTCAGGTCTTCCTGACTTCAGCCCCAGCCCTCAATCTACTGTACCCCCTACATACCTCTATGTAGGCTAAAATTAACTAATGGACAAACAAGGTTGCAACTATATGTAGCAGCTGGCTTACATCAATGAAAAACTGACCCCAGGTGGATAATCTGGGATACAGTCCCAGCATGAGTAGGCATTTGGGAGCAGTCTCTCCAGGCAGCACATAAGGGTTATCCACTTGCCCCTCAGGGATTTTCCCAGACCCAGCTGTGCTGAAGACTTTTATCATCATGACTGAGTGGGTATTAGAAGCCACAGGGGAGTTGGTCTCTTCAAGTCTCAAAAAAAAAAAAAGATTACAAATGTTTTAATGTGCTTTATCAAAAAGAACCAGCTCCCACTAAAATATCCTGCAAATATACCTATCTTCGAAATATACACAATACTACCAGATTATTCTGGTACTATTCTGGCATTTGCCATCTGTCACCATTCAGCTCAAGAATTTTCAAGAGATCCATATCACTTATAAAATAAAATTTAAAATTCTGAAGTATGTAGCAAAGGGCTTCCACAGAAAGACCTCCATCTGTTTCTCCAATCTCTCCTATCAAATCTGGTTCCCGAATGGTTTTGGATAAAGGTAGAGGAGGGCAGGAAAGTAAAAGCTGGTGTTCATGATAAAAGGAATCATTAGATCTCAAAGGTAAAAACAAACAAAAATCCAACATTAAAGAGAGTATATTTCAAGTAATTGTGAAAAAATATAAACAGAGGTTGTGTAAATCAAGCCAGAATACACGGGATTTAGAGCTTTAAGAGACTTTGTAGGTCATTCAGTTCAACCCCCTCATTTTACAGATGAGGGAACTGAAGCCCAAAAAAGTAAAAAACATTTGCCCAAATTCATATAGGTGGCACTTATCAGAGCATTTGAATCTAACTCTTTTGACTCCGAATTTTATGTTCACTCCACAAAGTTTTTCTATGGCAATATTCGATATATCAAGTGAGACTGGGGACAGATGAATTTGAGGGAAGTTTCAAAGTTCTACAGTGAAATACCCTCAAACGGGAGCACAGTAATTGTTTATATCATGCACCTTCCTTACCTCTGGATATTATTTTATAGTAATGAAATATCAATTCTACCCAATCCTCAATTTACTGATAATAGTATTCTTGTGGGTCTCAACACTATTTCCTAGTGTTCCTGCAAACAATTACTGCTCCAAACTGTTCTTCTGTTATCCTATAAATGTGAACTCTGGCCCCCGAGGTTCCTGCCAGTACTAAAGCTGGGACTGTATATTTATTCCTATGTAATTTCTACTGTTTAACCTTTTCTGCAGCAATTCCCTTTGTCTAAAATGCCATCACTCCCCTCTTCCCATTTCTCCACAATTTTCTTACTCTATCAAAACCCTACCATTACTCCAAAGCCTATTTCAAGTCCCAGCACCTCCATTTCCCCAAACCTAATGCTCTCCCTCTTTCATACATGTCACATGGGTCTTGTTTGTATAAGTATAGACTTCATAAGTATAGGCTGCCTTTATTGCTATTCATACAACTATGATTTTTGTCTTCAAGCAGATTATAAGCTCCTTGACATCAAAACTGTGTATTGAATCTCTATGTGCTTCTTGGAGTGCCTAACTTTATGAGAATATTCCTTCAATAAGCATTTGGTGCCATTACTCATGCAGCTGACAAATAAAAGATACATAGCATTTTTGTATTTTTTTAGAAGAGACACAATTCATGAATTTCTATTACACTGAACCATGTTCAACAGTATACATTTGTAATCTGCCTGTAGTCTAGAGTCATGAACCAGAATGAAACTAACAGATCTCTAAGGGAATCAGCCCCATGAACTTGGCCTTTCTCACTGGCATTGTGTTCTAGAATGCAGGCTAATGAATCTAGTGGTTTTTAAAGTTCTTTAGAAAACATAAAAATAATAGCATGAATTGGAAGATTCTAGTCACTTGTCCAACAAAATTAAAGGCTCTTAACCTGAAGCCTAAGGACTTGCAAACGAGTCAAATGATTTCATTTTTCTCTAGGATATTTATTTGGAATGTTCACCAACCACTTGTTGGGGCTCAAAAATAAATCAGAGTGGTCAGCCAAAGCTTTTGCACGGACTCACTGTCAAGTGAAGGTCATTGAAATGGATTTAATTATACTGTTTTGCTGCAAAATAAACAGCAAGAAAGATCTCAAGAAAGATTATTTTAATTTCTCATAGAATTTAACTCTAACACTAATTACTGGGAAATGTAACCCACAAATGGATACCTTAAATGGCTCTCAGGTGTCACAGAAATGTAAAATATCTAGCTACAAATGACTGCAATAGCAAGAGAAGGGTCACTTGTCACTGCATTAATATATAACGATAGTACCACTGGAAGCATTAGGCGTATCTCATTAATTAAATGTCTGTTTGACTGTGTCTCTACTGGCAATGTCTCGAATGAATATGACAGCTAGGCATCCTCAGTAGAAAATATCTTGGTACCAATTATATGAAACCATAGTACCATGTTAGTTAGCACAGGTTTTTCTATTTATAAATCTCAAAGTCACCTGAAGCCAAAACAGGAAGAAAGGTCCCTTAGTTGAAACAAATGCATAGGAAGAAAGAAATGTTATCTAGTTCAACTTTTGTGTTTCCATGTGGCTTTGATCCTATAGTTCTATTTAGATTAAACATATATTTTAAAGTCTGTGTAAGAGGCAGGGAGAAAAGGATTTATAAGGAAAGGTATGAATATCATCTGTTTTGTCCTAACTGTCTCAAATTAGGTTCTTGGAGAGCAATTCTCTTCTTCCTTCACTAACATCTCTTTAATTACTTTTGAACTAAAATGATGAAAAAATCAGATTCAACTCGGCTGGACCAACAAAACCTTTAAAGTACCAAAAATTGAACTGATCCCTTTTCACAATGAGTTCAATGGAGGAGACATTTAATATAATAGATACCAAAGAAGGAGCAAATTTCCCTCATTGAATTTCAGCTTTCCTCACCCAATGAGAAATGTAGGTTTGAGTTAGGTAGATAGATAGACAGACAGACAGATAGATAGATAGAGAGATAGATAGATAGGTAGATCGATAGATAGAAAGAAAAGTAGATAGAAAAGTAGATAGATAGAAAGGTAGAGAGAGCTATCTGTAAATATATATATATATATACATGTATACATGTATATTAATAAATACATATATAAATTATAGCTATATAGTTATAATTATATGTGTTTGTGTCCCACAAACCTATTTTAAGAACTCAGATTTACCTATCCCCATTGCCTTTCCCCTCCCCTCCAAACTGATAGGAGAAAACACAATTTCCCATCTCTATCCTTTCTATTTCAAGTTTAGAAATGAAATAGCAGAGAAGACTAAAAGTCTAAGTTGATTTGAATAATCAATGTAATTGTCTACAAATGAATAATTAAAAATTAAGGTGGTTTAATAGTTTCTTAATAGGGAGGATTCCTTCAAATAGGGAGTATGCTTTCTAGATGTTAAAGGGAATACTACTAAAATATAATCTATTTGAGGAACTTGGTGGATACACAGGATCAAATTAGTGTAGGACAATCTGAAGAATTAACTGAAGGGACTCTTAAAGTTGGAAGCAACAACATCCTATTCCTTAGATATTTCTGTCTTGCTAACATTTCTCATATGTGTCCCCTTCTTTCTGCTCACACTGACTGCTTTAATTGTCTCTCACCTAAACTATTATAAAAACCTCCTATTTGTCTGTCTCCATTCCAATCTATCTACCTCAAAATTTCCAAAGTATTTTTTTTCAAAAACCTTTGTCTGACCATATCATCACATCCCAGACTCCTAACTCAATAAACTCCAGTACTTTGCTAATACTTCTAGAATCCAATATAAAATCCTCTGTTTGATATTTAGTTTGCAATCTATCATGTTCCTTCACTTCTAGCTTTCTTACACTTGACTCCAATCCACACACCCTATGATCCAGTCATACACTCTTATATACCTCATGTGCAACACTATATCTTCCATTCCCATGCCTTTATACTACCTATACTCATGCTTGGAATACATTCCTTTCTCAACTCCTTCTTTTGGATACAAACAATTTTGTGTTTTTGTAATGACCACTTCCCCCAGTTGCTAGTGCCTTCCCTCACTAATCAACCAGATATATGTATGTGCGTGTATGTGTAAATTATATTTATGTATACACACACACACTTTTGTCTTTATATCCTGATTCAGCAAAGTGTCTCAAAAATAGAAGATGCTTAATAAAGGTTTATTGACAAATATAATAAATAGACTTTGCAAAATTTAAAGCAGTATTTCAATATGAGTTATGATTTTTAACTGAGAGCTAGCATAATGTAAGAGAAAAATAATTAAACTTAGTTTAAGTCAGTGGATACCAGAATTCCTATCTAATCTCCTATAATTTCTGATAACTTTTTTTCTATTTAAAGACTTAATAGAAAATTGCAAGAGTGGGGAGTTACATTTCCTCTCAATTACTATGTTTATTGTATGTATGGCTATAGCAAATTTATCTACTATTGGATAATATAATATTGAGTGGAAAAGAGAAAAATCTAAAATGTAACACTAATTGCTTCAACCATAAAACATTACTTCCTATGATCACAGTTAATGATCATTGTCTACACCCTCTGCCAATGATCTCAAGTAGCTCCCAAGAGTATAGCAATAATTTCTATGCAGATGTGACCCATATGTATGTATGTGTTCCTAGTCTCTCTCCTGATATCTTTTTTTCCCCCTATTTAAAGACTTCTTTAAAGGGAAAGGGACCTGTATGTGCAAGAATGTTTGTGGCAGCCCTCTTTGTAGTGGCCAGAAACTGGAAACTGAGTGGATGCCCATCAATTGAAGAATGGCTGAATAAATTGTGGGATATGAATATTATGGAATATTATTGTTCGGTAAGAAATGACCAACAGGATGGTTTCAGAAAGACCTGGAGAGACTTACACGAACTGATGCTGAGTGAAACAAGCAGGGCCAGGAGATCATTATATACTTCAACAACAATCCTATACGATGACCAATTCTGATGGACCTGGCCATCCTCAGCAATGAGATGAACCAAATCAGTTCCAATGGAGCAGTAATGAACTGAACCAGCTATACCCAGCGAAAGAACTCTGGGAAATGTCTAAGAACCATTACATTGAATTCCCAATCCCTATATTTTTGCACATCTGCGTTTTTGAGTTCCTTCACAGGCTAATTGTACAATATTTCAGAGTTCGATTCTTTTTGTACAGCAAAATAACAGTTTGGTCATGTATACTTATTGTGTATTTAATTTACATTTTAATATATTTAACATCTACTGGTCATCCTGCCATATGGGGGAGGGAGTGGGGGGAAGGAGGGAAAAATTGGAACAAGAGGTTTGGCAATTGTCAATGCTATAAAGTACCCATACATAAAACCTGTAAATAAAAGGCCATTAAAATAAAAATTTAAAAAAAAAGACTTCTTTAATAGAAAATTGCAAGTGGAGAGGAATTACATTTCCTCTCAATTACTATAGCACTGAGTTTGACTAAACGGAAATAATAACTTTCTTATTTGAGAGTCAATATATAGGCAAATTAGCTCAGCTAAAGAAAAAGAACAGTTTTAGGGAGAAACAGTAAGAGACATTTGTCAGGCAAGTCAAACCATCATCAATCGATTCTTGCCACCAAAGTCCCTGATATTGTCAAGTGACTCAGCATCAAAAACTAATATGAATTTATCTGTAGAAATGACATTGAAAGAAGATATATAATTATATGTCACTATCTACTTTGCTGCTGCACCCTAAACATCGTTTCATCTGACTTGTAGCTAAAATCTTCCATATGTATTGTCTTCTTGAATATTATATGAACTACTTGAGAGGTCTGTCTTAATTTTCAATTTGAACACTAAGTATGCAGCACACTTTGGACAAAATAAGCACTTTCTAAATGCTATGTCATTCACTCATGTATTTAATGTTCTGCATCTAATATATTCATTTATGCTAATTAAATCAGTATTTTTAAAGTGTCTGCCTAAAATCAAAAGCTTCACTTTTCAGTTTCTCATATAGGAGAAGAACTTTGGAGAGTCCAGACATTCTTTAACTTCACACCATAGACAGACAAGCTATTTCTAAAAGAACATTAAGGCCTCAGTAACTAAAATGGATATTGAAATGCAGTATGAAGTCAAACAATGGGTGTAGTTAGAAACTTTTAAAATTATCTTTTTCTGCTACTTACTATTTTAAAACATTTCCAGATTTCCTTCAACTGAATTCTCATTGTATCAGGTTTATGACCCACCCCTACCTTATAAAAAGTATTTCCAAGTTTACTTATGATCATTCTGCATTTCCAGACAGTTGCCATATCTTATCTCTTATCTTTTCAGGCTCCCTCTTATTGGTCTCTTTCTCTCCACAGACATAGTTACCATTATAGAAATTATATAGGCCCTTATAATTTCTAATCTGATTATTGCCATAGTCTTCTAATTGATCTCCATGATACAAGCCTCTCCCTATTCCAATCTTTTCTCCACACAGCTGATAAAATGATGTTCCTAGTTAGTCATTCAATGAGCATTTATTAAATGATATGATGAACCAAGTACTGTGGTAAATGCTGGAGATACAAAAAAATGCAAATATCAGTCTTCTGTCTCAGATTTGCTGTTTCCTTCTGCTACTCAATAATAAGTGGCCACCAGCACCATTCACTTCAGTATTCACCTGAAAGTATTTATTTTCAGAATCAAATATAAGGTCCTTTGGCATTTAAAGCTTTTCACAACCACTATTCTTCTAACATATCCAATAGTTTTATATTTTACATCCTCCATACATTCTTTTTCTATTTGGGAGAGGGGGGAGGAAATCAGGGTTAAGTATCTTGTCCAAGGTCACACAGCTAGTAAGTATCTGAAGCATCATTTGAACTCAGGTTCTCCTGACTCCTGGGTTGGTGCTTTCTACAGTATACCATTTATCTGTACCCCATCCTATGTATTATGAAGAATAATATTCTTATTTTGGGTTTATAGTCATATAGATAAATAATTCATATAGATAGGCCACCCAGCACCATTCACTTTAGTACTCACCTGAAAGTATTTATTTTCAATTTATTTTCAATAAATTGATCATACATGTAATTGGGAAATTTTAATAAAATAAATAAAATATATTTATAAAAGAAATTAAAAGGTCGTGTCATTTCTACCTTTGCAGCTTCTCTCTGTGTGATCCTTTTTTATTCACCTTAGCACATCATACCTTGACAATAGCAATATCTTTCTGCTTAGTCTCCTTGACTCAAGTCTCTCCCCATTTCAATCTATCCTCCACCCAGCTGTCAAAATAATTTTCCAAGAGCAAAAGTCTAACCATATCATCAACCTACTCAATATACTCTAATGGCTCCTGATTGCATTCTGGATCAAATATAATATCTTGTATTTGGCACGTAAAGACTTTTGCCAATCTCCCCCTTCCTATATTTCCTATCTTCTCACCTTTTTTCTCCTTTTATAGGCAGTCTATGACCCAATCACATTGTCCAACTTGCTGTTTCTCAAATTAAACTCTGTCTCTTATCCCAGGACTTTTGCAGTGGCTATTCCTGAAAGAGAGAGGAGGAGATGAAAGTACCTAGTTTGGGTCATGGTATAGTCTAGAGTCCAGTCTGGAGAAAAATAAATTCATGGCTGACTTGGGCACTCTTCTTAAATGAAAGTTCTGAGAGAAGCCATCCAATCTTTCTCTCCCTCTTCACCTCCACTTCTTGTCTTCCCTGCCTTCCTTCAAAACTCAACTCAAATGTCAACTTCTAAAAGAATCCTTTCCTGGCTGATTTTTCCATCTTCATCCCAACTTCTATTCTTTCCCAGGTAAGTCTAACTTCCAAATTCTATACGATCCTTGTACCCAGCTATTTACATACATTGTATCCACTAGTGAATAATAGAATCCTTGAACATAGGAACTGTTTTTGCCTATCCTTCTATCCCCAATGCTTAGAACAATCTCTGGAACACAATAAGCATTTAATAAATACTTGACATATGATTTTACTGTCATGTGTTGGCAGTAATACATATTTCAAAAGTAAAAAGCATTTGTTCCTGATGCAATTTGAAAAGAAGTTTTTTGCTAGAGGAAGTAATATTGAATTTTGTCATTCCCAGACCTAGGCAGAAAGGCCTGGACTACTTTTTCTTTTCCAATTTCATATCTAAGCTCAAGCTTCTTGTCATATCCATACTGTCTAAAACATCTATTATTCTTTCATGCTCTCAACCTCATCATATTAGAGTGATTCCCAAAGCAATCTATCAATAATCATTTTATTAAATATCTTCTTTGCCCCTAGCACTTTTCTAGGCTCTGATAATACAAAAACAAAAGTAAAATGATCAGTGTATCCATGTTCATATTCTACCAGGCAAACAATATGGATAAAGATAAGGATAATGCAAAATATATACAGTAATACAAAGTAACACTGTGGAAGAGAAGGAAGGCAATAGCCACTGAAGGATCAAGAAAGAACTCAGGCAGATTTCACTTGAGCTGAATTGTGTAGGAATGCAGAGATGCCAAGGGGTGGAGGTAGTGAGTGAGTACATTCCTAGGATCTCCATGTCTGATTCATAGGAACTGAGACAGGAAATAGAATGTCATTGAAGGGAAACAGCAAATAAGCCTATTTTTTGGTATCTAGCATGTGTGAATGTCAGTGATGAGTATTAAGCCTGTGATGGTAATTTGGAACAATGTAATAAAGGACTTTAAGAGCCATGCCTAAGAGTTTATATTTTATTCCATGGGTAATAGAGAATAAATGAAAAATTTTGAGTACAGGAGTGATACAGTCATATATGTCCTTTAGGATTATTCATTACATTCATTGCCAATCCTATATAGTCCTATGGCATGGAACTTCCTAATCCTAAACTAACATAGAACCCTGGGTAGAACTCCAGCACTATGCACCCCATGTGTGTTTATGTGTGTATGAATATATACACATACATGTTTACATAATTGTGAAGACCGATTTAGCACCCTGGATACCTTAGAATTAGCCAGAGTCAGGATAAGCAAAAGTCATTGGTCTTTTGGTAGAAGAGAGCTTATTCTGCTTATTCTTGGTCTTTAGGGGTAGAAGTGAAGAGAATGGACACAGGATCTCCACAGGCTTCCTTCTCCTCCTCTACCGCCAAAAGTAACTCTGGCTTGTCTTACTCCACCTCCTAATCCTTCCAACAACTCTCTGTATACACCAAAAGATTGAACCAGCACAGAATAGTGGGAAGGGCCATTTTCCAAGCATATGCTAATAGAGTATTGTCCAATCAATAATTAGACTTAAGTGATCGGTTGTCCAACCTCAGTGCATCAACTCAGAGTTTCAACCCTTTACACATAAAAAATATGTTGAATAAATAAAGGAAGTATGTTTAAAATCTTTCCCCAGTGTCTTCTTACAATATGTGGGGTGAACCTGGGCTTTTGAAAGCTACTGCATTAAAGCACAAACTCTAGGAGGTCCTTCCAAACTCGAAGCTTTATGTATTGGACTTGTGATAAACTGCATTTCTGTCATGCAAGGACTAGCCCACAAAAATTCATGGAAGCTAGTAATCTGAAAACTGAACTCTTGAGGGTTGATTTGTGTTTTGAATACTGCAACTCATGGGAAAAAAATCTAGTAAAAGAGGAAAACATTGGATTGCAAGTTGATTACAGGACTAATTAAAAAGTACATTTTAAAATATTAAATTAAAAAGTTTGAAAAATTATTATTAAAAATATTTATCTTTTCTCTCAAATCTATGATTTCATTGGTATAGGAAATCCCCACCAAGGAAAGCTCCTCTATCAAAGCAGATCAGCACTTACTTTGTAGTCATCAAGATTAAGAAGACTAAGAAAGATTAAGAAAAAGGCAATCTTCCTCAACCTAAGATTAGCTTTCTATTCATCATACCACATAAATCTTGGCCTGACATAGACTATAGAAAGTAGGTGCAGAATCACTGTGGTGTTCTTTTTCTTCTTTAAAATAATATAATAAGAATGGTTCTCTCTGGGAGCGAGCAGGTTTCTCGGGGAGGTTTTCTGGAGGCAGCCTTAGTTTCAGTTCAGATCAATAATTACCCAAAATGCAGCAGGTGTTGAAAGTTCAGATCTTTTATTGTCTCCAATATAGCCGGGTTAGCTTAGAGGCCTATCTCTCTGCTTGGTTCCAAGAGCTCCCTCTGAATGTCTCCAAATCCAAAGGTTTGTCCTTTAGCCCAGCCAGCCAAGTGGAAAATGGAATGGATCTCTCTTGCCTCGGAGAGAGGGCTTCTGGCTCTCAATCTCCCAGAGTGTTCTGTGTCTGTCCCAGCGTGCATCTAATTCAGCTGAACTCCTGCAGCTTTGTCCTTTGCTTCTGCCTTTGCTTTTTTCAGCCTCCAATTCAGCTGAACTCTCTTGACTGGGCTTATATATGACTCTTCTGAGAGAATGGGATTATGGGTTTTCTCCCATAGTGCTCTCTGGCCCTAAGAGCTTCAAGGGAAGTGTGAATTCACAAAGTTACAAAGTTTACTTTGTGAATCTCCCATACTTGTGAATTCCAATGAGTAAAGGTGTAAACACAAACATTGTATCAATCACATTGAGTTAACACTAGGATTCTAACATCTCCCTTGAGTTATCACCTTGTTTCAAGTTGAGTTAACACTAGGATTCTCACAAATTACCTTTATGCCATGATGAGAATTTTAATTTGAGTAGGACTTTAATGGAGTAGCATTAATCCATTCAACATGTAGATTCAACCTACAAGTTTTAATAGTCTGAAACTGCACTTAGATTTTGGGGACATACTATATGGTACTTTGAAGTTTGCAATGAGATTTACATATATTATTTCATTTGGCATATTAAAGAGTAAGCGAACATTTTGTGAGCTCAAGATAATCTATAAGATTTATCTGAGTTTATTTACTTGCTTTAAGAAACTAAGCCATTTAGAGTAGCTTAGTGGTGTAATGGATAGAGCACTGCTCCTAGAGTCAGGAGGGCTTGACTTCAAATGCAGCCTCACACACTTGATACTAAGTGTATGATCCTGGGTAAATCACTACATCCCTATTGTCTCACAAAAAGAAACTAAGGCATTTGACTTGAAACTTTGGATGTGGGCTATATTTTATCCAAACTCTTTGGCCACAGTTTCCTTTTATTGTCCTGCCTCAGTTTCCCTAAATTATCCTTCCTCAGTTTCCCTAAATTGTTCTGCCTCGATTCCTTGAATTGTTTTACCTCAACTCCTCTAGTTGCAACCCCGTCCCTTCCTGACTATTAGGACTGATATAACTTAGGGCTGACTACTCTAGGATAATAAATTGTAAATGTTTAATCTCAGATAAAGGAGAGATCTTCTATTTCACACATCCTGGCTCCTAAGCCCTCCTTATTTATCAAAAATTTATGGTCCTCACCCCACACCTGTCAGAACCAGATCTGTGGTCTGTTCCTGGAAAATGTCACTCTCCAATACTCACTCTACTTCTTTCTGCCTTTGTGCCCTATAAAAATCCTTGGAATCTCACATTTGATGCTGAATTCTTTGAGACAACAGAACAATTCAGCTCTGGGGGAAAAATGGATTCTGATCTGCCCCCAGAAAATCTCTCCCTCTCAGAAATTCAAATAAAATATTAAAAACTCTCTAATCTCTATCTTGTCTCAGTTTCTCCAGCATTTCAAAAATAGAAATGATTTTTAAAGAAAATTAATCTATCTCCATTTTATAATGTTCATTTCATTCATGTATAATAATAATCATTTCTTATTCCAAAACCAAAACCAATTGTAATTAGGCCACATTCTAAAATGTGGATTTGCAAAATGGTTCAACATTGGTTAATGGGTTAATACCCCTAGCAAAGAAATTCAAAAAATTGGCTTTGTTTGTCAAGATGCAAAAGGATCATGAAAACTGGCAGCTCTGTTATGGCAAAAAAAAAAATATATAAAGGCTTTCTCTTCATGTGATTCCCATGTTATACCATTCAGGAAAATTTCAAATTATAGCACCGAGAAAGATTATCTCTGTATTGTGAGGGCTTGTCTAGTTCATTACCAGAAAACTGGATTCCAGATGATTATTTGGCCTTAGCACCTCATGAAACAAAGAAAACTATAGAATAAGCTCAGTGCACAGCAGAGGATGCAAAGAATGAGAGTGTTTGACCATTTGTAAAGATTAACACAACTATTTGGTGCTCTATATGTGATATTATCTAATGACCAATGAGTGGCATACTAATGAAGCTCTGTATCCTATCAATTTTGAAATTCTTACCATAAAGGGAACCAGAAGGAAATGGAAAGATGGGTTCTTGGGAAAACAAATAAAGCAATTGACAAGATTGATTTTGTCATGAAATCAAAAACCTTACTACCAAAAAATCATTTTATTGGTTGATCTGGTCATTTGGTGTTATTATGAACAAGATAAGTGTTGATAAAAAAACAAACAAAAGCCTTTGTGACCACAGCAATTGCTGAGAATAATGACTGGGGGAAATGCAATGAAGAACTCTTTTTAAGAGCCTCCAAATAACATCAATGTACACTTTAAAACTCAAGAGACTTTAATACAAAGGTTCAATACCAAATAGAGAAGGTAAAAATTGTCAGAAAATATGACTGAAGATCAAAAAAATCAAAGAGAGGAAGAGAAAGAGGGAGGAGGAGGAGAGGGGAGGGAGAAAGCAGAGAAACAGGGAGTGGGGAGAGAGGTGGAATAAGGAGGGAGAAAGAGAGGAGGGAAGCAGAGAGAGAGAAAGAGAAAAAGGGGGGAGGAAGAGAGAGGGGAGAAAGGGAGGGAGAGAAAGAGAAAGAGGAAGAGGAAGAGGAAAGGTGAGAGACAGTGACAGAGACAGAGACAGAGAGAAGAGAGAGAATAATTAAAATATCACCCTGAAGTTGTAAATTAGCCACTGGCACTGGAAAATGGGAAACCATTTAAAAAGTCAACAAACTATCACCATTTCATAATGAAGTTTAACAAACATAAGCAAGGTTCCATAATAATGAGATCAAAAGTCTAAAAAATTGTTATATTCAACAAAAATTTGACTGTAGCAGCTTATGGTAGACAAGAGAAAAACCACAATTTTAAATATAAAATTTTATCAAAGAGGTTACTGGGAAATTATGAGCAACTGTATTGTCATGTAATGTAACAAGAATTTCAGAGAAAGAATCAATTTTATTGAAAGCTTGGCAAGGGACCCAATTAAATCAGATCATCTCAAGAGCATTTAAAATTGAAATTGGAATAAAAGAACATTTTTCAAAAAGGAATAAAACTGGAAGAAGGATAATAAATAATTAGAGATGGAAAAGATTTATCATAGTCTCTAACAAAATACTCTTCCAATCAAGGGCATGGAACATTTTAATTTTAACATAACAGTCCACAGTATCCCATATAAGAAAATAGAAATGACATTAAATGAAATAAAGATCAGAAGACCAGATAAAATAATGCATGTATACATGAAGTAGATTCATGGTGAAGGTTATGCTATTATTATATACTGAGGGAATCAGTTTCTCAAGATATTATAAAGAGAAGACAATATCAAACATTTGAGTAAAAAAAAAGTGACATTATTACTAGCCAAGAAAGATATCAATAGCAATTGATCTGTTTGGGTACTTTCCTACCTGTATAAAACCTTTAAAAATAATTATATTACTATCTTCAATATCCTCAATGAAGATTAGAAAAAGGAACCAGTAGACTTCCACAAATGTTATTTTACAACAGATCTTAGCTTTTGAGATACCAGACAAAGATAAACCACACTTCATAGAAAGGTACAAATATAAGATAATAATAATAGTAAAGATAACACAGTTATATGGTACTTTATTATTTTTTGACTATAAACTTATATTTTTACTTAATAAAGTTAAATGTTCCCTTGAGAATTTTTTCCTATAAAATAGTTTTTGTCCAAATTAAAATTTTAAAAGTTTGCTCTGATTCTTCCTATTGAATGAGTTATGAAATAGTCCCATATTCATTATGAAGGTCTTTTCCTCTGTCAGAGAGGATGTCCAGTCAAAGTCCTAATGGAAGGGAGATGTAT
This sequence comes from Antechinus flavipes, assembly GCF_016432865.1. Classification (NCBI taxonomy): domain Eukaryota; kingdom Metazoa; phylum Chordata; class Mammalia; order Dasyuromorphia; family Dasyuridae; genus Antechinus; species Antechinus flavipes. Next base: position 111,581,882 of record NC_067403.1, read on the forward strand.
AAGGAGTGATGAAGTCTTCAATATGCTTTTATTTTATATGGCATTGTGCTGAGTGAATCAAGTCTCAAACCACTGAAGATTCTCATCAGCAAGGTTTATAATCACCTAAAAGGGTTCATCCAAACGGATTAGGCAAGAAATACTAAGTAGATGAAGATTTCCTATTATTCCTATTCTGATATTCAATTGGAAGAATAAACTGGCAAAACAATAGTTAACAACTAAGCTTGACTACTGGGACTTAGAATTAAATAGGAGAGGAGAGCCATTTAGATTATCTTTGGGAAGTTATAAAAACCATTTTAAATTGCAACTGGCAGCAAATACTGGCTATGTGACCTTGGTCAAGTCTACTAATTTCTCAGTAAATTTGGGCAATTCCCAAAGAATCTAAGTTACAAAAACAGTCATTATTCTGCATTAGTAAAGACTGTTTGTTCACCAAGACTTCCCTAAATAAATGAAATCAAAGGTCTATAATGAAACAGAATTTCTTCTAATGATGCAATGTGGCTGCAAACTATGGGGCATCATAGTTTCCAAAGAATTCAAGTTGCAGCTCAGTCAATAATAAATGGAGAGGAGCTGCTAGGAGGCTCCTTGGACAAACACATAGAACCGAAGGCCAAAAGAACTGAGTTCAAATCCTGCCTCATATATTTAATAACTATGATACTCTGGACAAGTCCCTTAACCTTCATCTGTCTCAGTTTCCTCTTCTGTAAAATGGGAATAGTAACAATACTTACTTTTCTAGGTCATTGTGAAAATAAAATGAGCTAATATTTGTAAAGAATGTTGTAAGTTTTAAAATGCTATATAAATGCTAATTATGTGGGCACAGATGGGTCTTCTAAATAGAAACTGGCCCTCTGTAAATAGAGCAGTGGGCTTAGAATCAGGAAGACATCTCCAAGAGTACAGATCCTGCTTCAAACATTTACTAACTGAGTGACTCTGGACAAATTTGTTTCAGTTTCCTCATCAGTAAAATGACCTGGAGAAGGAAATGGCAAACTACTTCTGTGTCACTGTATCATTCTGACCCATTCTTACATAAGTCTTGAAGAGTAAGACATTATTGAAATAAAACTATAAGTGAGTGTATAACTGAACACATCTATGCCAGAAATTCTCCCTAAGTGCAACAATACTGAAACACTGAGGAACATCATTTGGCCAAAAATGTATGAGGGTTGTCACCATAGTGGTCTTGCTCAATATAAAGGGAACGTGGATTTGTATTTTCCTTGATGAGTAAAATGGTGTGGTTCTACTCCATCCTTTCACTACTAAATATTAGGCACGATGAGTAGCATAAAAGATGCTATTAATGATTTTATCCTTTGATAAAGTAAGATTTGAGGTGAAGGAATTTCTGAAAGGAATATGGAGGGGGAGAAAGAGAAAAATGTGGTCACAGAAAATAAAATAAGACATATAAAGGAGAGTTGAAGACATACTATTTGATCTTTCTTTGGCCCAACATCATCCTTGGTCAGCCCTTATTTAGGAAGACATAAATCCAATTCTGGGTTTGTCAGGGAGTAAGAGTGCTGAAAACATCCATCATTACTGCCCTAACAGCTCCAGGGATCTGACATGGTCTCTTTTTGAAATGATGGAGAAAATAAGTTTCATTGAGCTCATTAAGCCAGATTCTCCTAGCATATTAGTGCCTATGAGAGATTCACATTTAGAAACAATGACCATTTTCAGGTTATGAAATAGGAATTATTAAGAAGTCACATTTTTACTTTCTGGCAGAAATAATAGGCTTCCATAGGTGCTTACCTTTCTTCTAGGGTTAATCTTGCTCATTAACCATGATGGGTGTCTAAAATCCTTATAGATAAAAACTAAGAAAACAAGTAATGGCTTAGCCAGAGGTAACAACTAATATATGAGATGTTCATAAATTCACCTGGGAATACAAACAAACAAGATAGGCATGTCAAACCCTGAGACATCTTTAAAATTCTATTAGTCTGCTCATTATATAATCTAGAAAGCCCTTGATATAGAGGGAATTTCTTTATGTTTAGCATAGAAAATATTTCATTTGGAAGTAAAGCAAATGGTGTTTTGATTAAATGGTCTCTGTGTTTCTTCCAGATCTAAAAGTTTACAATTTTTTATTTTAATAATATTTTAAATTGAACATAAATCTTATAATCATAGAACATCAATATTTCAAATGATCTGATCTCATTGTATGGACAACTCTTTCACTCATAAAGATCATAAGCATGTTACACTTTGGTCAATAGTGTAAGGATAGTCCCAAATTCCAAAATTCTTTGATGTGGGACTCTCTTCTTAGTTTAAAGATTAATGCCCTCAATTTGCATATTGAGAGCAGGAAGGAAAAGAAATTGGGGCTAATGATTCTCTTGCAGTTCTTCTGATTTCTAGCATCAAGAGATAAAGTACTAAGCACACTCTTTTCAGGATCATGAAGGATGGAAAAACTCATGATTACATATGAAATTGTAAATGTATAGTGTACAACTTGATATTCCTTTTAAAATATATTACTTATGTAAATGTTTTTCTTTTTTTCCCCCTTTTTTCGTCCCTCCCCCCACCCACCCTAGAAATGGGACCGTTAGACACAAAAATGCCTGTGTGTATACATGTGTATATGTGTATGTATCTATGTAAAACCATTCTATACTTTTATTTATCAGTTCCTTCTTTAGAATACAGATAACATTTCTTCATAAGTTCTTTGTAGTTAATTTGGGTATTTTTAATAGTCAAAATGAATTATTTGATCTAAATTGTTGTTAAGATTGCTATTACTGTGTACAACTTTCTTGATTGTTCTCATTTTGCTCTTCATTATTTTGTGCAAGTCTTTCCATTTTTTCCCTAAGATCATCAAAATCATCATTTCTTGTAACATAATAGTATTCCATCACAATCATATACAATAACTTGTTCAGCTATTCCACAATCGACAGACATCCCTGCAGTTGCCAGTTCTTTATCACTACAAAGAGAGCTGCTATAAATATTTTAGAACATGTAGGTTCTTTTTCTTTTTTCCCTAATCATCTTGGAAATAGATCTAATAGAGGGTATTGTGGGTCAAAGGGTAGAGACAGTTTAATAACTCTTTTTCTTTCTATGTAACATTCTGCCCCTCAGCCTTGGACAGAGACTGCTCCTGATTCATGAGACTAGCAAAAGAGAAAAACAGGAAAAGATCAAAAGTCAAATTCCAAAGCTCTGACTACCACTACAGTCAAATCACATCATGTTCTTTCAGTCATGATATGTACTCCTTCAAGGACTCAAGGTTACATCTCAGATCCATCTTTTAAGATGATGTAATGCCTTTTTCCAATAATTTCTCTTTCTCATCTTCAGTAAGTCCCTTTATACTGGTTCTTACCCTGCTGTCTACCAATCATGTTAAGGTTTACCTGATGCTCTAAAAACTTTCACTTGACTCTGCCATTGGTCTAACTCTTGTACCTTTCACTTCCAAACTCCTAGAAAGTGAATGGGATCAGGTGGAGATTTCTCAAAAAGTCTAAGAGTTGAAGTGGGCCAGATCTTAGGCCTAAGTCCCATGATCTCTATTCTCAGAGCTCTGTAGGGCAGGAAGGTCAGGCCCTAGGTCTAAACTTTAGGAAGTGACAGGAAGCAGATAACATTGCTGACCATTGGTTAATAATGATTACTTCCTTTTCAATCCATCCAATGAAAAGACCTGGGTCTTTTGCTATTTAACCAGACTCACTATTTCTTGCTCATTAGGCCAGGCACATGCTGGGAGATGGAAGCTGAGAGGCTCTGGGTCCGCTCAGGTGTGCTTGGGACTCTCTTTGCAAGGACCAAATAAATTCTTCCTTTTTGTGTCTGAAGATGTCTTTGAGAAGTCAGTTTGGCTAAGCGGGACTAGCATCCATCCCATGCAAAAGTAATATTTTTACTTGCTACCTCTATCATCTTATTTCTCAATCTCTTTGAATCTAACATAATATATATGCCCTTACTTAATTATTTGGCATCTGACCCTACCACTTGACTGAAACTGAGAGGGGGGGACCCTGAAACTGTCCTCTTTAAAACTGTCCTTCTTGATTTTGGTAGTGAGTCCTGAAACTCTCCTCTGACAGAGACCTACCCTTCAGGGCAATTAAGTGATTTCATTAAGATTAGCCCAGGGACACTGATACATTGTTGGTGGAGTTGTGAATACATCCAGCCATTCTGGAGAGCAATTTGGAATTATGCTCAAAAAGTTATCAAACTGTGCATACCCTTTGACCCAGCAGTGTTACTACTGGGCTTATATCCCAAAGAGATACTAAAGAAGGAAAGGGACCTGTATATGCCAAAATGTTTGTGGCAACCCTGTTTGTAGTGGCCAGAAACTGGAAACTGAGTGGATGCCCATCAATTGGAGAATGGCTGAATAAATTGTGGTAGATGAATATTATGGAATATTATTGTTCTGTAAGAAATGACCAGCAGAAAGAATGCAGAGAAGCTTGCAGAGACTTACATGAACTGATGCTGAGTGAAATGAGCAGGACCAGGAGATCATTATATACTTCAACAACAATACTATATGATGATCAATTCTGATGGACGTGGCCCTCTTCAACAATGAGATGAACCAAATCAATTCTATTTGTTCAATAATGAATAGAAACAGCTACATCCAGCGAAAGAACTCTGGGAAATGAGTGTGAACCACTACATAGTATTTCCGATCCCTCTGTTTTTTGTCTGCTTGCATTTTTGATTTCCTTCTCAGGTTAATTTTACCTTATTTCAAAGTCCAATTCTTCTTGTGCAGCAAAATAACTGTATGGATATGTATACATATATTATATCTAACATATATTTTAACATATTTAACATGTATTGGTCTATCTGCCATCTGGGGAGAGGGAGTGGAGGGAAGGAGGGGAAAAGTTGAAACAGAAGGTTTTGTAAGGCTCAATGCTGAAAAATTACCCATGCATATATCTTGTAAATAAAAAGCTATTTTAAAAAATTAGCCCAGGATTACTCCCTACTTAGCTCAAACTTAAGTGGTCTCATTTAGCTGGAGATCTGGATCTGATACTTCTATTGAGCTGAAAATTACTTAAGTGGTCTTATTCAGTTGGAAATCTAGGCTTGAGGGCAGTGACAACATTGCATTGAATTGAAACTTCAGTCTCAGATCTTTTTTTTTTTCCTTTTTTTTTATTCTAGCTTTTTATTTACAAGATATGAGCATGGGCAATTTTTCAGCATTGGCAATTGCAAAACTTTTTGTTCCAACTTTTCCCCTCCTTTCCCCCACCCCTTCCCACAGATGGCAGATTGGCCAATACATGTTATATATGTTAAAGTATAAGTTAAATACAATATAAGTATACATGTCCAAATGGTTGTTTTGCTGTACAAAAAGAATTGGACTTTGAAATAGTGTACAAGTAGCCTATGAAGGAAATCAAAAATGTAGGTGGACAAAAATAGAGGGACTGGGAATTCTATGTAATGGTTCATAGTCATCTTCCAGAGTTCTTTTGCTGGGTGTAGCTGGTTCAATTCATTACTGCTCTATTGGAGCTGATTTGGCTCATCTCAGTGTTGAAGAGGCCATGTCCATCAGAATTGATCATCATATGGTATCATTGTTGAAGTATATAATGATCTCCTAGTCCTGCTCATTTCACTCAGAATCAGTTCATGTAAGTCTCTCCAGGCCTTTCTCAGATCTTTTTTAAAGGGCACCTTTGGGTTCATTTCTTGGCAGAGGCCCAAAAGCAGGATCGTGCTTTATCAAGGAACCTCTCTCTCTTCTTGGCATATCTGCCTTCGAGGGCCCTGCTCTCTGTGAAGACATTCTCTTCTTCGTGTTAACCCCTCTTTATCTCTTGCCAGGATTTCTCTGCTAAGATCTTTATCTCTTTGACAGAATTTTTCTACTAGACTTTTACTTTTCTGTCAGGACCTTGCCACTGAGGAAGTCAGCCTTCTAGCAAAAGCTGACTTCTTATCCAACAATAAACTTTCTTTTTGCCAGTCTAACTTTTCGGGTTTGTGAATTTTTTCATGCTGAACTTCTGTGCCAACCAGGAGGGGTTCCCACAACTCTGCCACTACCCTCATCAAAACTCCTCAGGATTTCATGACTAGTGATTATCTCTTTATTCCTAAAGACAATGACCTTTTCTCAATCTTTACTGTCCTTGAATTTTCTTTGACTTCTGAACATATCCTTGAACATTTATAATAAAAACCTAGGCTTTTACCTTTGTAATGTCTGCATTTTGGTAAATATATTTCAGTATTCAGAATTCAGAAAACAGATTTTTCTCTAATAACACTATACTCTTTCATCAAAACTATGCCAGTCAAATTGGACTTTTAGTTCTTTCCATAAGATCACCCTCTATCTTCTGACTCTGTGTATTTGTATCAGCCATATCCCAAACATAGCATACCACTCCTGGTCTTTTTCAATGCTCAGTTTCTTCTCTCTAATCCAGGCAGTTTTTATTCTCCCTCCTACCTCAACCACAGCATTCGGGATCATCTCCAATTCTCTACATTTTCCCATTGGATAAAGAACAAACAAATTCTGGGCTTCTGTAAAAGCATAGCTGCCCCATTGGGGACCCAACTAGAACTGGTCAATTGGGCATCACAACTCCTCCTTCCTTCTTTCCTCCCTTTTTCCCTCCCTTTCTTCCTCCTCATACCTTTACCTGAAGGTGTTCCACCCAAAGAAATGTAAATTGTTTTTACTCTGATCACTGAAATATTTCAAAATCTCTAGAGATTTACTGGCAAGATTTCTTTCTTAAGAACCAGAGCCTTAAACCCAAATCATTCTGGTTCCATTGGTAACAATAAGTCCCAGTCAAGCCTTAATTGATCAGTGTTTGGACTCTGATTGACTCAGAGTGGATATAAATAGGAATTATTGCTGTTTTGACAACAACAACAACAAAAAAAAAAACCTGAGGGTCTTCCCCTCCTAGATTGAATTCTTTGTTTTTGATCCGGTAAAAGGGTTATTTTTTGACTCAATTTTTACTTAGCCTTAATCACTGAGTGGGCATTATCTCAGTCAGATTGAGACCCTTAGGTTAAAAAAAAGTCCAAGGACCATCTCCAGACTCACTGATTTATTTCTTGCCACTGAACCCAGATGACTCCAGAGAACAAAGTGAGACTGGTGATTTTGCATAGCCTTCCCTCACTTAAATCCAATTTGCTTACATAGATCAATGTCTTCTTTGAGAAGAAAAGACAAAACAAAAACATCCTGATCCTATATACCTTCGAGGACATGTAGTTATCTTCCTTTTAAAATGTAAACTCCTTGAAATAAAGCTTTTCTTTATGCCTTTGAGTTCATTGTGCCTAGGACAAAGCATTGCACATAGTAAATATTTAATGAATGTTCAATTGAATTCAATTAGACAGCTAACCCTAGAGTGTAGAGAGTTACTCATTTTACAGATTAAAAAACATAGAGACTCAGAGAGAAGTAGGTGTCTTGGCCCAGGATCCTCTGACCTCAAATTCAAGACTTTTGCCTCTGCTCCAGGCTGCCTCAAATGAAATATGAATAGGATCAACCATATGTGTTGGGAGGAATTTGTTAGTGTGTATCAGGCAAAAGTGACTGGCAGATTTGGACAGGGAAAAGACGTGACATAGAGGCAACAGGGAGTTCTATGTAATATTACCCTGACTTAACACCACTGGAAGCATGAAAATATGACTGACGAGTAATGGGATACACCAGTGTTTTAAGCCAAGGTAGTGAGAAGAACTGAGACTCACTTGTCATTTTCATTTTATGGGCAAGAATTCATATATTGTACAGGAACCAAGAGCAATAATTAAATCAAGGTGACCTCAGAGCAAATACTTCAGCAACAATGGCTCAGGGAATCAGTTTGAAGAGAAAAATGAAAACAATGGAAAATGAAGGTCACAAAATGAAGAGTTGTTTGTTGGAAGAAGCCAGTTGGCCCTCACCACTTTCTAATCTCTTCTTGGGAGGCAGAATGTATAGTGGAAAGAGTACTGATTCTTTAGAAGATTTGAGTTCAAATCCTGCTTTTGATGTTTACTCCCTTTTGATCTCGAACAAGTCACCTTAAGCTTCCTTATTTGAAAAGGAAAGGAGGGTAGGATGACCTCTAAGGTACCTTCCATTTATAAAGGTATGATGTTGGGCATTGTCTAAACAGCCTTTTATAAATGTGACAAGAATGTTTTCTTATACTTTGAGAAAGCTTATGTATGAATTTAAAAATTTCATGAAGACAAATTCAAGCTAGCATTTATACAACACTATGAAGTTTGCAAAGTACATCTATGGAAGATTTGCATATGTTAAACTCATTTAAGCTTCAGAATAACTCTGTGAAGTAGGTGTATTCTTCTACTCATTTTACCCAAAAGGAAATTGAAGTTGGGAGAGATTAAATAATTGGTCCAGGGTCAACCACTTGGTAAAAGCCTAAGAAAGAATTCAAGATCGGGTATTCCTCATCCTAAACCTTGCAACCAAAGCTACCTCTAGATGTAAAGAGAAAGGAATCCTTGCTATTCACCAGGCCAGCTGTTATGGTTCCTTTCCCTTTCTTGACCCCACAACTCATTCATTTAGAAGATATGTCTGCATAAAGTTACTCACATCCTTTGGAAAAGGCTGAAACTTTGAAAGCACTCTGCTGAGACAGTCTAAATGTAGATCTTCATTCCCCAAGGCTTGTCACATCCTCGTGGAAGCTTAAAAACAACATGCATTTTCCAGTCCAGCCTGTCCACTGCCATTTGGCAAAATACTCTTTATTTTCACATGTTTCAAATTAGCTGAATTAACACGGCTGGTTTTGTTTAGCAGGGATTTCAAATGGCTCGGCATTTTTTCAGACTTTTTTTTTTGTAAAGCAGTATTATTTATGATGTTATCAGAAATTGGAGAAGAATATTTTTGTTCAATTCTCAAAGTCATTTGGGGATTTGGTGGCAACGATAATAATTTTATCTTGAAACACCGAGCAGAGAGGCCTTAGTTAGGGAGTAGAGAATTCTAATTTTAGAAAACCAAATACAAATAATAAGCCAGGGAAATTTTGGTCAATTAAAAATTCTTGGCCCCAAATTTTAAAAAGTAACCTTGAATTTTAAAGCATATTTACAAAGATTGCTTAGGTAAATATATTTTGGCTCAAAACTCATTTTCTGAAACCATTAATTCTGAGAGGGTAGATAAAATAGCCTGTAGTTGTTATTGAAAACAAATAATGACTGATATTGTATTATTGTATTGTACTGTATTAAAGTTTGGAAAGTGTTTGACATACATCCTCATGTTTGAGCCTTATGATGAACCTGTGAAACAGGAATTACAAGTGTCATCTCCATTTTATAGATGAGAAAAATGAGGCCCTAAGAAGCCAAATGATTTAGATGTGCTTATGGAACTAGCAAGAGTAGGGATAGAATTTGATCCCTGGTCTTTCTGGTTCTAGATCTACTCTAACCTCTGTTCAAGATTCTTATATGGACTTGTACCCAAGATATGATTATATGTAAAAGATGCACCCATAATAGGAAATAATAATAACTGGAATTCATGTAACGCTTCAAGGTTTGCAAAGTGTTTTACAAAGATTATCTCATCTGATCTTCATAACAGTTCTGAGATGTAGGTACTGTTATAATCTCTACAATTTAGACAATTGCAGAAGATAAGTTGATTGATTTTTCCAGGGTCACATAGTTAGGATATGTTTAAGGCTGAAGTTGAACTCAAGTATTCTCTATTCCAGGTCTAGCTCTCTAGCTACTATTTCACTTACCTGCCTTGAGGATCATCTGCATTTATCCTTCAATGTACCTACAATCTTACTGATAAGGACATTTCTTTCCATTTTACCACTTCAAGTGACCACCCTTCTTCACCTTGATCTATTCTTCTTCTATATGTCTGTCCATACATTCTGCAGGGAGGATCCATGCAATACTTGGAGACTTTCCAATCAGTCTACTATTTTGTGAATACTCAGGCTCACAATCCATCATCACCTACTCTTATTATGTGACCAGACTATCTCTTATTTTAATCATTCCATATCACTTCTTTTTAAAATTTTTATTTTATTCTGAACTTAAGAAATGAAACAAGCATTTCCATAATATAGTAGAATAGGAAAAAATGATTGTACATGAAACTGCAAATCTATTGTATACTTTTAAATATATAATAAAGTCATTATGTAATTTTCCCCCAATTTTGCTCCCCCATGTCAGAGATGGTTAACATTGGACACACACACACACACACACACACACACATGCACACACATACTTCTATTTTATTTATCAGTTTTATATATATTATATAAAGATATATACACACATACTTCTATTTATCAGTTCTTTTTCTGGATTATATAAATACAATGAATCCTCTTTCCCTACCCTCATTTGTCAATCTATTACATAGGACAGAAAAATCTATTACCCATTTTTCAGAGTCAGCAACTTCTTTAAAATATCAGATTAGAGCTCTTGTGATTAAACACAGGCATTTCTGAGCTTTAAGAAAAATTAGATCTTGATTTTGATGTTGATTTTAACTGGGATGTCATCTAATTGCATATAGTCAGATGATTCTGAAATAGTTCATGAAATAGTCAATTATCAGTTCCTATATCATTTATATAGTCAACTTTAATTTTTGGTGATATTTTTCAGTGAATGCCAAATCTAATTCCATATGATTTTTCTCTTACAGTGAGTATTAATAATATGTAGTGATGAGACTTAAAAATATTTTATAACCCTTCATTATCTTTTATTTCTGAAACTATATTTTTTAACACATTTCTCTCCATGCTCAAATACTGAGGGGCAACTAGATGGCATAATAGATAGAGTACTAAACCTGAAGTCAGGAAGACCTGAGTTCAAATCTGAACTCAGACACTTAATAGTTACTAGCTGTGTAACCTTGGACAAGTCACTTGACCCCAATTGCCTCACCCCCAAAAAATATAAATAAAAATAAATGAAATTTTTTTCAAAAATGAGAAAATATTGAGTATCAAGATATGTGGTGACTTGGTTAGCAGACTGTTGACAAGGCCTTCATTGAATTTTTTTTAATTTCATCTTCTGGAAAAAGTGTTGGAATATGATCTATAGTTATCTTTATGATGATCATTCTTATTTATGCTCATCACAAACAATTCAAGTTCCAATGATTAATTGTCCCACAAAGTTTCTTGTTGCCTTCTGTGAACAATGAAAACAGTTCCACCATCTCCTCTATCTGCTTTTCAGTTGTTCTTTTAAATAATTTAAATAATAATAAATTTAAATAATACGTATATAATAAATAATATATTTTAAATAATAATAATATCAAATATGATATATTTTTCTTGACTTCTCTGCAGAATTAGCAGAGAATCTTTAGCAGCATCATATCAGATACTCTATTTTCCTTGGATTTTTATTATCCTTTTTTGGTTCTCCTCCTACCTGTCTGTCCTAGTTCCTTTTCGGTCTCTTTTACTAGACCATCAATTATATCATGTCAACTAACTGTGGGTGTATCCCCAAGACTAAATCCTGAGTCCTACTATTTCTCTACATTGTCTCTTGGTGAGATCTCATCAATTTCCATAAATTTAATTATATTTCTATATAAATCTCTCAGATCTGTATATTCAGAAGCATATTTCAATTGCCTGATAGAAATTTTAAATTGGTTATTCTATAAACAACCTCAACGTGTCCAAAAATGAATTCTATTTCCCCTTGAACTCATTACTTCTGTCCAGGGTATCATATCCTTCTATTTACCAAGTTTGTTATCCTCAGTGTTAACCTAACTACTCACTCTTTCTTATTTCATATATCCAACTAATTGCCAAATTTTGCCATTTATACTTTTCCAATACCTCTTGCATCTATCCCTTAATTTCTACTCACAGAGCCACCTCTCTACTTCAGATCCTTGTCTCCTCTTATCTGGACTATTTCAATAACCTCCTAATTGTTCTGACTCAAGGCTCTCATCTCTCCAATCTCTCCTTACACAGCTGCCAAGGTGATGTTCCTAAAGTTTGGATTTCATGATACCACTCATCTATTTAATAAACTCCAATGGTTTTTTAATTGCATCTGAGATCAAATGTAAAATCTTTAGCTTTTCAAGTTCTTCACAATCTATCCCCAATATACTGTTAAAAACATTATATATTGTTCCCCTGCCCACATGCTTTGTTCCTTTCCTTCTATTTCTGACATACATCACCTCATCTTCTATCTCTATCTTTGTATTAGCTATCTTCCCTGCCTGAAATGCATTCTTATCTCATCTCTGCCTCTTAAAATCAATCAGTGCATTAACATTTATTAAGCACTTAGTAAGTAGGTAAGACATTGTAGTAATCCTGAAATTACATAGAAAGTCAAAAACAGCTCCTGCCATCAAAGAGTTCACATGCTTCCAATACTTTGTTTTCTTTAAAATTCCATTCTAGTGATCTTTTCTACATAAAGTATACCCTGATTCCCTTAGTTATGTGAGTCATCCACTTAAAAATTTACTTGCTTTTCTTTTATATATACTTACTTATTTACATGTTATCTCTCCTAAAAGAATATATACACTAAGAAGACAAGACTATTTCATTTATGTCTATATATTTGTAGCATCCAGGGCTAGGTGTGTAGTAGATCCATAATAAATGTTCTCTGATTAATTGGTTGATTGATTTCATTTAATTGGGGTTTTTTACATCATCTGATTTATTTAAACTAATAATATCAATACAAGCATGGTTGGATTTCTCTAGTATAGCAGCTAATCAAGACAAATAGCTCCCATTTAGAGTACCAATAATTAAACTAATGTTCCTATACTGTCTAAGTATTGTGTGATCTTCTACTGTTTAAGTATTGTGTGATCCTAAATACCCTCTGACTCCTCTATAACTATTTCATCACTGTCCCTGCAGAAACAGAAAGATATCATTATGGACCTGATGTGTTAATATGTAGGGTTTTTTTGGTTTGTTTGTTTAATGATTTACCATTACCAAAGAATTCAGCATCTAACAAAGAAAACCTACTCATGATCCGGATCCCCATCCTTGGATAGACTAATTCTTGGATAGTTGAATCAATGTTTCTAGCTTGACAGAATTTGCTAGAGTTCCTACTCTTCTGGGTGGTCCTTGTTAACCCTTATGAAATGTCTAAATTAAAGGAGAACTTTCATGGAGAAAAGCAAAGATTAACATGCACAAGACAACAGGTCTCAAATGAATTTAGTTGCTAGTCGACCATAAGCACCTACTATATACCTAAAACTTTTTGATAGTTCCTAAGAATTTTGATTCTTAGATAGTGCCATGAATGTACTACTTACAGACAGTTCTATGTAAATACTGCTACTTACTCTTCTATTCTTTCTCATTCTGTATAATTTTTATTTATGTCTTTCCATAAATTCTTCATCAAGATATTGACAATATCCTAGATGTTTTCTTTCTATTTATCAAGAACCAATGTACTACTTAGACTATCCCTCTATTGTCTCTAGTTTTCATTATGTGATCAGTCCATTTCTTTTTCTTCCCATATATGTCTGATCACGTCTTTTGCATACCTCCTTTGAACTAATCATCATTTGTAATATTCTATGATCTATTTATTCCCATTGTTTTCCTCTCCATTATTCTTAGCTTTGCTTAAAATGTGAATTCTTTATGAAGTTGGTGTTCCGTTTCTTGAGCATATAAAATCATATAAATAAATAATACTTATATTAGAAAGATGGGTTTTTGTGGCAACTTAGCATCATTGAAAGCACATTGAGTTTCTCAACTACAACCCAGTCCTATCTCCTCCAGTCTTCCATGGTGTCTGTCAAAGAGACATATGTCTTATAGCTCACTTTTTCTTCCGTCTACCTAAATGGAAGAGAAATAGATTTATAGATCAATAAATTGTTCAATATCTGAATCAATACATCTATAGATATATTGAGTTACTTATTCAATGAATTGCTTATCTACAATATGGGTAGGTGGATTTAAAATCTATTTAGTTTTTTGGTTTGTTTTGTTTTGGTGGGGATTTTTTTCAGTATAGATAGTTAAATTAATCTCCAAGCATCACAGATTTCAGTTAGGAAGTTTTGTAGTGTACCAGAGATCAATGCAATTAATACAATGTCATCTGAAATCAGAAGCTTTTGGAGAACTTTTCTGGCAATAAATAATCTTTCTTTTATTTAGATTTTATTTAGGATATCTTCCATCACATTGGCAAGTGTTCTCTGTGAGTTTATACTTTTACTTTGTTTAATATTTATACTCTGAAGATTGTCAAAGTTTTCTATATCTACTTGGATGTAATATAGCATAATTAATTCTTAATTCTAGTGTCTTCCCTCTATTGAGTGCTTCCAATATTTCCCATATATAGTTTCTTTCTACATAGATGTTTGGATGCTATTTTCCCTGTTAGACTATGAACTTTTTGAGAGCAAGAACTTTGTTTTCCTAATGTTTAACACAGTGGTTGTCACATAATTGATGTTTAATAAATTTTTATTGACTGATTATTGTATGATTTTAATGGATAATGATGAACATTCCAGCCATATTAGTAAGGAGCTTATATCTATGTGGAGAAGGAAGAGAATATATTAGCAATTTCTAAGTCTCTTAATAAATAAAACACAAATTAAAAGCTAACTGAAAACTAAATAATCTAATTCTAAAGAATAAATGAGTCAAAGAACAAAACATATAATCAACAAATCAACAAAAAGAATAACAAAAATGAGACAAACAAAGCAATACTTAAATGAAAATTTACATCTCTAATTGCCACATCAGTAAAAGAGAAAAAGAGCAGATCAGTTAATTGGGCATTCAATTTTTTAAAAAGCCTAGAAAAAGAACAAATTAAAAATCCCCACTTAAAAAAACAAAATAAAAATTGTGAAACTCAAATAACCAGTAGAATCAAGAGTTGGTTTATGAAAAACACAATTAAATAGATGAACCATTGGGTAATTTGATTTTTTTTAAAAAAAGAAAGCCAGATTACTAGTATCAAAAATGAAAATATTGGATATACCACCAATGAAGATGACACTAAAGCACTTATTAAGGTATTTTGCCCAATTATATCCATAAAACTGAGAATCTAAGTGAAATAGATATTTACAAAAAGTACAAACTGCTCAGATTGTCACAAGAGAAAGTAGAATACCTAAATAATTATATCTTAGAAAATAAATTAAATAAACCTTTAAGAAATATATACCCAGGATTAGATGGGTTTATCAACAATTTAAGGAACAATTAATCCTAATACTTTATGGACTACTGTGAAAAAAAAAAAAAAACAAGTAAAGAAGGCATACTACCAAATTTATTTTATAGTATAAATATGGTATTGATACTTAACTCAGGAAGAGCAAAACCAGAAAAGGTCTATATATAGATATCTTTCAGGAAATCATCAAGCAAAACTGCCCTGATGTTCTAGAACCAGAAGGTAAAGTAGCCATTGAAAGAATTCACCAATCACCTCCTGAAAGAGATCCCAAAATGAAAACTCCAAGGAATATAGTAGCCAAATTTCAGAATTATCAAATCAAAGACAAAATATTGTAAGCAGCCAGAAAGAAACATTTCAGATATCAAGGAGCCACAATCAGGATTACCCAGGATTACCTAACAGCATCCACCTTAAAGGACCAAAGGCCTGGAATCTGATATTTCAGAAGGCAAAGAAACTTGGATTGCAGCCAAGAATCAACTATCCAGCCAAACTGAGCACTATCTTTCAGGGAAAAACATGTACATTCAATAATACAGGTGAATTTCACTTATTTCTGATGAAAAGACCATAGCTGAACAAAAAAAAAAAAAAGATCTCCAAATTTATAACTCAAGAGAAGCATAAAAAGGTAAAAAGAAAAGAACTCTTGAGAACTATATTTGTTATGGGTATACTTTGAGGGTGTGGGTATAATTTGATTTTATTGTGATAATATGAAAGAAAAGCTAGAGGTGGAAAGGGGGTTGTACTAGAAAAAAGGAGAAAGTGGAGGGAAAATGAAGGAAGTTATATCTCATGAAGAGACAAAGAAGACCTATTATAATTGAGGGAAAGAACAGAGGAGGATGAACATTGTGTAAATCTTACTCTCATCAGATTTAGCTCAAAGACAGACTATCAGACATATTTGGTTTCACAAAGAAACTTGTTCCTACCTTGCGTGGGAGGGGAAAGGGGAAAAAAAGGGGGAAGGCTAATAGAAGGGAAAACAGAAGTAGTTGGGGAAAGGTGTCAGAAAGGGGAAGAGGCTCTAAAAGAGGAGGGCTATTTGAGAGAGGTGATGTTCAGAAGTAAATTACTGGGGAGAAGGAAAGGTGGAAAGGAAAAAGAAAAGCATAAGTTTGGATAAATAAGATCGCAGGAATTACAGAATTTGGTTATTTTGCCTGTGAATGTGAATGGGATGAACTCTCCCATAAATGGAAGTAAATAGAAGACTGGATTAAAATCCTACTATATGTTGTTTACAAGAACACATTTAAAGCAGAGTGATATGTATAGAGTGAAGGTTAAAGACTGGAGCAGAATCTATTATGCTTCAGGTGAAGTAAAAAAAAAAAAAAAATAAGGGTAGCCATCCTGATCTCAGATCAAGCAAAAGCAAAAATAGAGCTAATTAAAAGAGATAAGGAAGGAAACTATATCTTGCTAAAGGGTACCATACATAATGAAGCAATGAAGCAATCAATACTAAATATATATACATCGAATTGAAATTCCTAGAGAAGAATTTAAGAGAACTGCAAGAAGAGATAGCAAAATTATACTAGTGTCATATCTCAAACTTGCTCTCTTAAAACTAGATACATCAAACCATAAAATAAATAAGAAATAAGTTAAGAAGGTAAATAGGATTTTAGAAAGGTTAGATATGAAAGATCTTTGGAGAAAACTGAATGAAGACAGAAAGGAGTTTACTTTTTTCTTGGTGGTTCATGTAATTTATACAAAAATTGACCATGTATTAGGGAATAAAAACCTCAAAATCAAGTGCAGAAAGGCAGAAATAGTAAATGTATTTTTTTCAGATCATGATGCAATAAAAATCACATGCCATAAAAGGCCAGGAGGAAATAGACCAAAAATTAATTGGAAACTAAATAATCTAATCCTATAGAATGAATGGGTAAAACAACAAATCATAGACACAATCAATAACTTCATCCAAGAGAATGACAATAATGAGACAACATATCAAAATTTGTGGGATGCAGCCAAAGTGGTTATTACAGAAAATTTTATATCTTTAGATGCATACTTGCATAAAATAGAGAAAGAGAAGATCAGTGAACCGGGCTTACACCTAAAAAAGCTAGAAAAAGAACAAATTTAAAACCCTCAATTAAATATTTAATTTGAAATTATGAAATAAAAGGGGAGATTAATAAAATTGAAAGTAGGAAAATTATTGGATTAATAAATAAACAAGAGTTGGTTTTATAAAATACAAACAAAATAGATAAATTTTCAGTTAATCTAATTAGAAAAAAGAAAGAAGAAAATCAAATTGTTAGTCTTGAAAATGAAAAGGGAGAATTTTCCACCAATGAAGAGGAAATTAAAGCAATAATTAGAAGTTATTTTGTGGAAATATATATCAATAAATTTGAAAATCTAAGGAAAATGGAGGAATATCTACAAAAATATAGATTGTCCAGATAAACAGAAGAGGAAATAAATTATTTAAATAGTCCCATTTAAAAAAAAGAAATAGAACAAGCTATTAATCAACTCCCTAAGAAAAAATCTCCAGGGCCAGATGGATTTACATGTGAATTTTACCAAATATTTAAAGAACAATTCATTCCAATACTATATAAACTATTTGAAAAAATAGGAAAAGATGGAGTCCTACCAAATTCCTTTTATGACATAGATATGGTGCTGATACCTAAACCAGGTAGGGCAAAAACAGAGAAAGAAAATTATAGCCCAATTTTTTATGAAAAGGTGCTCTAAATCACCTTTGCCCAGAGAAATGCAAACTAAGACAACTTTGAGGTACCATTACACACATCTGAGATGATTAACACATCTCGGATTGACTAAGATGACCTGAAAAGATAATGATGAATATTGGAGGGGATGTAAGAAAATTGGGACACTAATACATTGTTGATGAAATTGTGACTGTATCCAGTCATTCTGAAAAGCAAATTGGAATTATGCTAAAAAAAAAAAAAAAGTTATCAAACTCTGCATACCCTTTGACCCAGCAATGTTTCTTATATCCCAAAGAAATCTTAAAGGAGGAAAAGGGACCTATATGTGCAAAAATGTTTGTAGCAGCCCTTTTTGTAGTGGCAAGAAAGTGGAAACTGAGTAGAACTCCATCAGTTGGAGAATGGCAGAATAAGTATATGGATGTTATGGAATATTATTGTTATATAAGAAATGATCAATAGAAGGATTTTAGAGAGGCCTGGAGAGAATTACATATAGTGATGTTAAGTGAAATGAGCAGAAACAGGATTTCATTGTACCTAGCAATGGCAAAATTATACAAGAATCAATTCTGATGGATGTGGCTCTTCTCAACAAATAGATGATTCAGGACAATTCCAATAATTTTGTGATGATGAGAACCATCTATTCCTAGAGAGAGAACTGTGGTATCACAACAAAGCATTTTCACTTCTTTTGTTGTTTGCTTGAATTTTATTTTCTTTCTCATTTTTTTTTCCTTTTTGATCTGATTCTTCTTGTGTAGCAAGATAATTGTATAAATAGATACCTATATTGGATTTATATATATATTTTACCATGTTTAACATATATTGGAATACTTGTCATCTAGGAGAGGGAGTGGGGGGAAAGGAGGGAAATTGGAACACAAGGTTTTACAATCAATAGTGAAAAATTATCCTTACATATGTTTTGAAAATTAAAAGCTTCAATTAAAAAAAAGAAGAAATGTTTTTTAAAGGTAAGTAGCTTAGAGAGGCCAAGGTAATTCATTTGGTTTTAGATTAATAAATCTGAGGCATTTGGAGGAATTTTATTTCCTTGGTTTGATGAATAAAAGCAATGTCCTTTATGAAAAATCATTCACTAAGGACTTGCTTTAAAGAATAAATGATGAAATATATTATGCACACCTATAAAAATGAAACAATAGGGATAGAGAAAACAATGGTCAACAGGATAGAATAAGAGAATAATGGAAAAGCAATTTCAGAAAAGAGGGAGGAAATCAATTGCATCAAATGCAACAGAAGTCAGAGTAAATGGGGACTGAGAAAATGCTATTCAATGGAGAGTAAGGTAGAGATTGTTGGTGATAACAAAGTAGCTTTTTTATTGATTGAGCCTTTATTTAGGGTCTTCAGGTCATGTAACACATTGATTTCTAACACATGTTTACATAAATTCCAATTAACAAATTCCTGAGTTGAAATGAATTAAAGAGACTACAAATTGTCTTCGGGGATCAATCTGGAACAATTCTTTTGTGATGTCATTCCCTCTTGCTATAATGTAACAGCTTTTGTTTTTGTTTTTGTTTTTTATTTTTTAATTGGCATCCATGAAAATCCAGAATCAGTACATGGGATGATCATTTTTCCGCATCTGTAAAATTAAAGGATTTTTCTAGATAGCCTCTGAGGTTCCTTCTAGTTTTAAATCTATGACCCTATTTTAATGGTACAATAGAAATATAAATGGCTCTAGAGTCAGAGAATTTGGGGTCAAATTCTACTTTGAAACTTCCTACTTGTGTAATCTACAGAAAATCACTTAAGTTCCCTGGGCCTCAGGTTCCTCATCTAGAAAATGAGCAAATTAGAGCATTTTGCCTTTGGGGTCCCTCTCAGGTCCAAATCAGTGACCCAAATACCCAGCTTTAAGCATCAGTTGGCTACATAATCTTTTCAAGAGTTATTTTAATTATAATTGAACATTCTTGAAGCTAGTTCTATGTAGTTGTTTGTGTTTTATGCACTATAATGGTACCTACAATAACTTTGCAAATATTCTGAATACAAGATGTTCCCAACTTTCAAAAATGTTCCAGAGGAACATTTTTTAAGTTAGTTGTTTACTGTTTCTATGGGAAATTCATTCAAAACTCTAAATCAGAATGCCAAGAATGCATCTCTCTCTGCTGCAGTGAAATTGTGGAAGGAGAATTCTTCTAATTCCAAAATCCTGGTGATTGATACTGTGGTCTGAGACAAAGGCTCCAACAAGGCTGGAGTTGAAAGAAAAGAAATGGGGGTTTAGAGATAAAGAGCTGTAAGCTCTAGGACCCTTTTCTGGTATAATCTTGGCAGACACATGTAACTTTTGACTCTTTTTGCACTGTTCAAAGTGCACTTTTTCTTAGAATCCAGAAACTGGCTTTTGGTTTTGGGACTCCATGACTGGAAGGATGATGGTGCATGATGTAAAGAGGGAGAGAGGTCATTATCTTCTCTATTGAGCATATTCCTCAAACAGAAAAAACAAGGTCACTGACTCAAAAAATCTGTACAGTCACACTCTGCTCCACCTCATCCTCCAATTCACTCTGGAGTGAATTCTTATCAGCAGCCATTTTCTCTTTCCATTTAATTCTAAATCCAGCTCTCAGTGATGAAGATGATGATGATTAATTTAACTAATATCAAATAAACTGGCATTTGGAGTACAACAGAAGAAGAGAATTATACAAAAAACAGTATTATCTTTTATGTATAGCTTATTTTTCTTTGAAATAAACACTTGATCTAAGCCTTAATATAATTTTTGAAGTTTTCCTACATATCTGTGATTCTTTCTGACCTTCCTTCCATATAACCCAGCTTATCATCTATCACAGATAGTTTAGTTAGTCTAGCTAATAGACTAACACAATGATCTTTACTCAGATAGATATCATAACATGAGAAATATGCATTTTTCAACCATTTTCTTTTTCTTCTTTTTAAAACCAATTTTTAAACCAATAGAAGCTATCAAACTCAATTTAGTGTCTCAATTCCCTCTTATTTACGTAAGAATATAGATACTATTACCATTTACTCTATTGAATGGTGTTCAGATTCTTCAGAAAAGACAAAAATTATGTGACAACTAATCTATCAACAAGCATCTATTAAGTGCTTATTGTGTTCAAAGCTCTGTGCTAAGCCCTAGAAATATAAATATAAAAAATGAAACAATCCTTACTTAAAGGATTTGTTGAATAAGTGATTCCAGGCACAGCCTCACAGAGATGCAGAATTACCCTAATGTAAGATGATCAGTCCTGCTATGGAATCTTACTGAACCTTTACTCCATAATAATTTCTCAGGAGTCTGGAAAATATAGTCAGTCAGAATACCAATATCAGAAGGCAGATTAGAGATTTCAATAGTGAACACCATTTAATTCACATGTTTTCCTGTGAGATTCTAAGTGCTTTGAATTATTTTGTTTTTCTGTAAATTCTCCATGACAATTTATGTAATATGCTAGATGACTTTCTCTGACTATTATAATAACTAGAGGGCAGCACTTATACTATCCATCTACTATTTTCCATTCTTTCTATATCACTAGCATATATTTTTCCAAAGTCCTGATGTTTCTTGTACCTTTTCTCTTGCACATGTCATCACTTATAATATCCTATAAGCTATTGAGACCAACCATTCATCTTTTCATGGCCCTCTGGTAATTGTCATCATTCTGAGCATATTGTGTTCATGATGCCCAGTCAGATGATGTCACCCAGAGAAAACTGGTAATAATGATGATTTTTTTTGTGGTAGCAGGTAGTTTACTTAGACCATTAGAGAAGCACTATATAATTTCACAAATTCAATTCAGCCATATTGGTTCTTCCTATTTTATTCTAAGTTCAACTTAAATGTCTTCATCAGTATACTAACTTAATTCAATGTCCATCAATCTTCATGTCATAATTAAGCAATATGATTTCATTTATTTTGTTCTTCCTACAGTAATTGTTCAATCTGTTGTTTTTAAATGATTTGGAATCCAGTGTGTTGGAGCCCTATTTTTTTCAAACTCAACTGTGACTGGGTTTGGAGATCTCCTAGACCCAATACCTACTGCCACATGTGGTAGCAGTTCTTACTTTACCTTTGTCATTGAGCTCCCTGAGGAAAAAAAATCAATTTTTCCATCTGTCAATGTAATTCCAGGGAAACTGAGGCAATATAGAGATGAGAGTTTTTAATATTTTATATGAGAGGAAGAGATTGTGCAGGGAGCAAAACAATATCCATGTTGCTCACGGGGCTGAATAAGTCTCAAAGTATCCAGCAATCAATGTGAGTTCTCAATGAAATATATATATGCCTCAAAGCTTGGGTAGACAAAGGCAGGGGGGTGGTGTCCAAATTCTGGTGGTCAGGAATCTCCAAGAAGAGATCATCAATCACCTAGTTCTGACAGGTTGGGGGGGGTAGAGCCATAAATTCTTGATAACTTAGGAGGAGTTAGGAGACAGGAAGTCTGAAGCTTAGAGATAGAGGATGCCAATTAGGTATCTGAGATAGAACATCTGGAGTTTTATGACTCTTTCAGATGTCAGAATGGCCAGATCTCCAAGCCTTAATTATCTCAGTCCTAATGATTAGGAAAGGGGAGTTGCAACCAGGGGAATTAGGCAGAACAATTCAAGGAACTGAGGCAGGACAATTAGGGAAACTAAGGCAGGACAATTTAAAGGGAACTGTGGCACAACATCAATAGCAATTATTCTCTCTCACACAGGGCCTCTTGAAGCTAGAACCCTATTCTGGACCAATTTCATAAAAAGTATCCTAAAACATCTAACACAACCTCTTCATTTTATAGATAAGAAAACTGAGGCTCAGAAAGGCTAAGTGACTTACATAAATAAAGTTAAACAGTTAGCAAGTGAGAGATTTGACCTAATTTCAAATGGAACATTCTTTGTACTATATGTCACATAGATCTTCAGCTAGTAGACTTAAGTAGATATCAAGTGCCTAATTGTAAATGATTTTGTTGGTACATGAGATTCCTTACCATGTTAGGATGAGAAAATGAAGTAGAGTTCAATTACAGCTCTTGGTACCTAATCACCAGGTATTAACCGAGTCATAAATCCAACCTGAACTTCCTTCTTATTCCACCACTGACTCCAAAGTGTTTAGGGTCATCTCAAGATGCCCTGACACAGATACCATCTTCTATTCACACAGGATCCAAGAAGGTGAAGGTTCCAACTACCTGTTGTATCTCACCACTGCTTGCATGTGAGGCAGTGTAACACAGGGTAAAGATCATTTAATTTTGGAGACAGAGAACCTATATTTGAATCCTGGCACTGCTACTTTATAACTGTATGAATTTAGACAACTCTTTGGACCTCAGATTCCTCATCTTGAATGGGTTGGACTCACTGATGTCACTATAATCCCTTCTAATTCTGTTGATCCAACTTTCTTTATTCTAGAATCCTCATCATCCTTCCTAGTCTCCATCATTCTTTGCTTCCCCATTTGTTTGTACCCTCAGGAACCTCTAGTATAGAGTTAACAAACTTCTTTTCTATTTTAGACTTCATCTTTTCACAATTTTCATCTCTAGAAACTAATGGAAATTAGGATTTCTCCAAAAAAAATCATATTCCTGGACACTTTCCCATTAAGAGAACTTCCTTTTTTACTTGACACCCAAAAAACTCAGCCAGGAGGAAGAAAAAGACAAAATGTCTTCCTCTTTGTTGCTTCCTTCAATCCATCTGTTTCTCTCAGTGCTAATCCTTGTTTTCTATTATCTATTCCAGATGACTCTCCTTCATTTATCGAGTTCAGCATATGATTTATGTTCTTTCTTCCTACTTCAACTCTGATCCTCATACTTGAAGACTTCAACTTATAAACTGATATCTGTTAGAGTTCAAATGTTGGAGTACTTGTTCTTCTCAAACCAAAGCCGGTTTAGAGGCTTGGAGCCCTTCGGATGTCTCCAGATCCAAAGGTTCTGTCCTTTAGCCTCTGCCTCTGCTTTCTTCTGCCTCCAACCAAGACAGAGATGGAAGGTCTCTCTTATCTCCTTCTGGGGAGCCCAGTCACCAACTTGCCGTGGAGAGAGGGCTTCTGGCGTAGCTCCACTGAAATCCGTCAAAGTGTTCTCTGCACCAGAGTGGTTCCTCTAGAGTCCAGCGCGATCAGCCAGCCATGAGGAAAAAATGTATTCTGCCATAGATCCCTCATCGCTGGCCTTTTATCTGCCTCTTCTGAGAAAATGGGATTATGGGTTTTCTCCCATAGTGCTCTCTGGCCCAATGAGCTTTAAGGGAGGTGTGGACTCCCTTGAAGTTAGAAAGTGTACTTTGTGAAGCTAGCATACTTGTGGACTCCAATGAGTAAAGGTGGGAACACAAGCCTTGTATTGATTAGTTCTACTTAGTACCTTGTTTCAGGTACTGGCCAAAACATCTTCTTGTAAGATTAGATCAACTCTAATTAGTTAGCAGTTAGTAAGGATTCCAACAGATATCCCCTTAAAGACCTGGTTTCATGGAAGCCAGAAGCACATCAGAAAATCTATTCCAAATTCTGATGCTTACTACATATGTGACTTGAAGTAAATCAGTTAACTCTTTGTACCATAGTTCCCTCATCTTAAAATTAAGGAATAGATTAAATGTTTTCTGAAATCCTTTCTATTTGGAAATCCATAAAACAATAATCCCAAATTAGCAATCTCATTGCCTCCTATAACTTATATTTTCTCTCTATCCCACTAATCCATGAAGATGATCATATCCTAAATCTCATCATTATCCATTACTATTACTTCCATGATGTTGAATTTTGAAATTTTCCTTGTTGATCAGGCCTCCTAAACCTATTATTTTTCTTCTCTATCAGCACTCGTCTCTCTCCTTCTCCCTGTTCTTTTCTTCTGTCATCTAGCTCTGTCATATAATAGTTTTGAAATCAAAAGCAAGAGAATTAATCAAATCAGATATGTATGTAAGAAAATTTTAGAATAGGTTGAATATTATTAACAAAAGGAAGTTTATTTAGGTATACCTAGAAAAGGAATATTCAGCAAGAATACAACACTGATTCAGTTAGATATAGCTTTTCTGCCTCTTTATTGGCAATGTAGGTTTACTGATCAGGAGCCTGAGGGAGTTACTGCTGACTTCTTCACTGGCTTCTTACATGTGAGCCACCAAAAAGCTAAGACCAGAATCTTTGTCTTCTGGGTCAATTAAGTCTCAAAGATTTGTTCCTTTTACTGTAGTAAGTTTATTTCTTTTTAATGTACATTGCTTTATGAATCATGTTGGGAGAGAAAAATCAGAGCAAAAGGGGAAAATCCGTGGGAAACAGAAAAAAGAAAACAGAAAAAAGAAGTGAACATAGCATGTGTTGATTTACATTCATTCTCCTTAGATCTTTTTCTAGATGAAGATGTCATTTTCTGTCCAAAGTCTATTACAATTGTTTCGAATTGCTGAACAACTAAGAAGAACCAAACTTTCATAGCTGATCATCACACATCCTTGCTGTTATTGTATACAATATAGTCCTGGTTCTGCTTGTTTCACTCAGCATCAATCCATGTAAATCTTTACAAGCCTTTCTATAATCAGCTCATTCATCTTTTTTTATAGAATAATAATATTCCCTTACCTTTATGTACCAGATTGTTTAGCTATTCTCCAATTGATGGCGATCCACTCAATTTCCAATTCTTTGCTACCACAAAAAGAGGTGCTATAAACATTTTTGCACATGTGGGTCATTTTTCCTCCTTTATGATTTTTTGGGGGGATACAGACCCAATAATGCTACTGCTGGGTCAAAGGGTACTGGGTCACAGTAGCCCTTTGGGCATAGTTTCAGATTGCTCTCCAGAATGGTTGGATCATTTCACAATTCCACCAACAATGCATGAGCATTTTAGTTTTCCCCTCCAACATTTATCATTATCTTTTTCTATTATCTTAGCCAATCTAAGAGGTGGTATCTCACAGATGCTTTAATTTGTATTTCTCTAATCAATAGTGATTTAGAGCATTTTTTCATATAACTATAGAAGGCTTCAATTCTCTCATCTAAAAATTGTCTGTTCATATCCTTTGACCACTTATCACTTAGGGAATTAATTATATTCTTACAAATTTGACACAGTTCTTTATATATTTTAGAAATGAGACTTTATCAGAAATATTGGCTGTAAAATTTTTTTCTCAGCTTTGTACTTCTTTTTTAATCTTAGCTCTGTTAGTTTTGTTTGTGCAAAATCTTCTTAATTTAATGTAATTAAAGTTGTCCATTTTGCCTTTCCTAATGTTTTCTAGTTCTTCTTTGGTCATAAATTCCTCCCATTTTCAAAAATTTGATAGGTAAATTATCCATTGTTCTCCTAATGTGTTTATGGTTATCTCAAAGATTTATTTCAATGCCTTTTAAGGAAAAACTAGCTCATTGAAGATATTACATGGCTATCAAATATCATGCCTATCACACCATGAGACTGCTGAGTAGGGGAATCAAGAATTGGAAAGACAATACCTGAACAAGATACATAAGGCCAGCAGGTGACAGAGCAAAAAACCTTATGGGAGAATCTCATAGTTGACCTGAATTGGAAAATATCTTCAGCCATTTTCCCATTTTCCATTTACTCCTCAATCCCTTGCAATTTAGCTTTCATTCTTACCATTTGAGTGAAACTATTCTTTCCAGAATCATTAATGATTTTATTGCTGACTCCAATGATCTTTTCTCAATTCACATTCTTCTTGATCTCTCTATATATCATTTGACAGTGTTAAACAACTTTTCCTTCTAGATACTCTGTCATCCTTAGCTTTTTATGACATTTCTCCCTTGATTTTTCTCCTGCCTTTCTGATCAATTCTGCTTTCTCTCCCTTACAGAATTTTAATTTTCTCCCCTTATCTGGAAGTGTACCCCAGGGCTCTGTCTTAGGTTTTCTTGTCTAGAAGAATTCACTATTGCTAACCTAATTCTAGAACAGAATTCACTATTGCTAACCACACCCCTCCTGCTTAACTTCCTATTTTTGCCAATGGCACCTCTATTTTTCAAATCACCTGATTTTACAACCTAGTTGTCATTCCAATTCTTTACTATCATTTAAACTACACATTCAAAATGTTCATATTATGCATCTATTGCTTTCTTTCTACTCACAGGCCACCACTTTTTTATTAATATAAAGCTTTTTATTTATAAAACATATACATGGGTAATTTTTCATCATTGACTCTTGCAAAGTTTTCTCTTACAACCTCCTTCCTCCTATTCCCTCCCCTAGGTGGCAGGTAGTCCAATACATGTTAAATATGTTAAAATACATGTTAAATCCAATATATGTATACATATTTATATAGTTATCTTGCTGCACAAGAAAAATCAGATCAAGAAGAAAGAAAAAACTGAAAAAAAAACCCAAAATGCAAGCAAACAACAACAAAAAAGTGAGAATGGTGTGGTCCACACTTCATTCCCATGATCCTATCTCTGGGTGTACATGGTTCTCTTCATCACTGAACAATTGGAATTGCTTTGAATCATCTCATTGTTTTTATTTTTTGTTTGTTTGTTTTTGCTGAGGCAATTGGGGTTAAGTGACTTGCCCAGGGTCACACAGCTAGGAAGTCTTAAGTGTTTGAGGTCAGATTTGAACTCAGGTCCTCCTGACTTCAGGGCTGGTCCTCTATCCACTGCGCCACCTAGCTGCCCCGAATCATCTCATTGTTGAAGAGAACTACATTCATCAGAGTTGATCATCATATAATCTTCTTGTTGCCTTGTATAATGATCTCCTGGTTCTGCTAATTTCATTTAGCATCAGTTCTTGTAAGTCTCTCCAGGCCTCTCTGAAATCATCCTGCTTATCATTTCCTACAGAATAATAATATTCCATAACATTCATATACCACAATTTATTCAGCCATTCTCCAATTGGGGAATCCATTCAGTTTCCAGTTTCTTGCCACTACAAAAAGGGCTGCCCCCAAAATTTTTGCACATGTGGGTCCCAGAGGCTACCGCTTTAATTCTGGGCTACCTGCTTGTCTAGGCAATGGGGTTGCTCATCTTCAAGGAATTACAGAAGCTCAGATTTGGAACAGAACTTCTCTTCACAGACTATATGATTATCTCAATAGATGTAGAAAAAGCATTTGATAAATCTAACATCCATTCCTATTAAAACACTAGAGAGTACAGGAATGAATGGCATTTTCCTTAATATGATTAGTAGCATCTATTTAAAATCACCAGCAAGTATCATATGTACTAATGCCATACCAATCAAACTCCGAAAAATTATTTTACAGATCTAGGGAAAAAAATAATAAAGTTCACCTGGAAGAACAAAAGGTCAAGAATTTCAAGGGAATTAATGAAAAAATACAAATTATTAGAAGGGAAGCAATAAACTAGGAAAATATTTTTATATTCAAAGGTTCTGATAAAGGTGTCATTTCTAAAATATATGGATAATTTACTCAAATTCATAAGAATTCAAGCCATTCTCCAATTGATAAATGGTCAAAGGATATGAATGGGCAATTTTCAGATGAAGAAATTAAAAACATCTAGTAATATAAAAAAGTGCTCTAAATCATTATTGATCAGAAAACTGTAATTAAGACAACTATGAAGTACCACTCTACATCTCTCAGATTGTCTAAGATGACAGGAAAAGATAATGATGAATGTTGAAGGGGACGTGGGAAAACTGGGACACTAATACATTGTTCGAGGAGTTGTGAACTGATCCAACCATTTTGGAAAGCTATTTGGAACTATGCCCAAAAAGCTATAAAACTATGCATGCCCCTTGATCCAGCAGTGTTTCTATTGGGTTTATATTCCAAAGAGATCTTAAAGAAAGGAAAGGGACCCACATGTGCAAAAATGTTTGTGGCAGCCCGCTTTGTAGTGGCAAGAAACTGGAAAGTGAGTAGATACCCATCAGTTGGGAAATGGCTGAATAAATTATGGTATATGAAAGTTATGGAATATTATTGTTCTGTAAGAAATGACCAGCAGGATGATTTCAGAAAGGCCTGGAGAGACTTACATGAACTGATGCTGAGTGAAATGAGCAGAACCAGGAGATCATTATGCATGGCAATAACAGGACTATATGTTGAGCAATTCTGATGGACATGGCTCTTTTCAACAATGAGATGATTGAGTCCCGTTCCAATGATCTTGTGAAGGGGACCATCCACACCCAGAGAGAGGACTATGGGAACTGACTGTGAATAACAACATAGCATTTACACTTTTTGTCATTGTTTGCTTGAATTCTATTTTCTTTCTCATTTTTCTCCTTTTTTATTTGATTTTTCTTGTGCAGCAAGATAAGTGTATAAATATGTATGCCTATATGGTATTTAACATATATTGGATTACATACCATCTTGGAAAGGAGGTGGGGGAAGAAAAAGGAAAATTGGAACACAAGGTTTTGCAGGAGTTAATATTGAAAAATTATCCATATATATGTTTTGAAAATAAAAGGCTTTAATAAAACAAATGATAATAAAAAAAAAAACTTCTCTTCTCCCAGTCCTCCCACACAATTGAGAAGGAAAAACTTATCTGAATATACATCCTTTACCATCCCCAGCAGATTATAAATTCCTTAAGAGTAAAGTATTATTTTTTCCATTTATTTATATTCTCAGCTTCCAGCACCATGCTTAGCATATAATACATGCTTAACAAATACTTTTTGAATTTAATTTAATCCAGAATCCAGACATTGGAGAATAAAATTTTGAAATATTCAGAGACATATAAGTCCTTAGGGCTCTGTAATTTGTATATTTCAGAATGTATAATCATTGATTTTTCTTTAATTTTAATAAAATCATCTTCTGAAACTCTCTGATCAGTGTGTGCCTCCAAAGTGAGGAAACTGGCATCATCCTAATTTATAATTCTTTTTTTATTATAGCTTTTTATTTACAAGATATATGCATGGGTAATTTTTCAGCATTGATCCTTGCAAGACCTTTTGTTCCGATTTTTCCCCTCCTTTCCCCCGCCGCCTCCCCCAGATGACAGGTAGACCAATACATGTTAAATATGTTAAAGTAAGTGTTAAATACAATATATGCATACATATCCATACAGTTATTTGTTGCACAAGAAGAATTGGACTTTTAAATAATGTACAATTAATCTGTGAAGGAAATCAAAAATGCAAGTGGACACAAACAGAGGGATTGGAAATGCTATGTTCACACTCATTTATCAGAGTTCTTTCATTGGGTGTAGCTGGTTCTATTCATTATTATTTTTTTTTTAATTTTGCTGAGGCAATTGGGGTTAAGTGACTTGCCCAGGGTCACACAGCTAGGACATGTTAAATGTCTGAGGTCAGATTTGAACTCAGGTCCTCCTGACTCCAGGGCTAGTGCTCTATCCACTGCACCACCTAGCTGCCCCTGGTTCTATTCATTATTAAACAAATGGAACTGGTTTGGTTCATCTCATTGTTGAGGAGAGCCATATCCATCAGAATTGATCATTATAGGGACCTTAAAGAAGGGAAAGGGACCTGTATGTGCAAGAATGTTTGTGGCAGCCCTCTTTGTAGTGGCCAGGAACTGGAAACTGAGTAGATGCCCATCAATTGGAGAATGGCTGAATAAATTGTGGTATATGAATGATATGGAATATTATTGTTCGGTAAGAAATGACCAGCAGGATGATTTCAGAAAGACCTGAAAAGACTTACATGAACTGATGCTGAGCGAAAAAAGTAGGAACAGGAGATCATTATATACTTCAACAACAATATTATATGATGATCAATTCTGATGGACCTGGCCATCTTCAGCAATAAGATGAACCAAATCAGTTCTAATGGAGCAGTAATGAACTGAACCAGCTATACCCAGTGAAAGAACTCTGGGAGATGACTAAGAACCATTATATCAAATTCCCAATCCCTATATTTTTGCCCACCTGCATTTTTGATTTCCTTCATAGGCTAACTGTACAATATTTTGGAGTACAATTCTTTTTGTACAGCAAAATAATGGTTTGAACATGTATACTTATTTTGCATTTAATTTATACTCTAATATATTTAACATGTATTGGTCATCCTGCCATCTAGGGAAGGGAGTGGGGGGAAGAAGGGGAAGGATTGGAACAAAAGGTTTGGCAATGGTCAATGCTGTAAAATTACCCATGTATATAACTTGTAAATAAAAAGCTATTAAAAAGAAAGAAAGAAAAGAAAATTGTCTGTTCATGTCCTTTGACCATTTATCAAATGGAAAATGGCTTGATTTCTTATAAAGTAGAGCCAGTTCTCTATATATTTTGGAAATAGGGCCTTTATCAGAACCTTTGATAGTAAAAATGTTTTCCCAGTTTATTGTTTCCCTTCTAATCTTGTCAGCACTAATTTTATACAAAAGCTTTTGGTGTGGGGAACTCCCAGATGAAGAATCTAACTCAGGTTGGCATTTTCTTTGCAATTTATAATCTTTTAGTCTTTTCTTTGCTACTTCAAGTTAGCACCTAAAGCATGAAGAAGTTACATGACTTGCATAGAGTTACAGGGTTAATATGTGTCAGAGGTAAGATGTGAACTCAAGTTTTTCTGGTTCCAAGATCAGTTCTCGATCCTCTAAAACATGTGCCTCTTGCATGTAGTTGGCATCAGATATATATTTATTAAAGTTCAATTAAATGAAATAGTGCAGACATATTCCTTATAAAGTTTGAATAGGTAGGATTATCTTAAACATGTTCTCATTTATAAATATTGAAAGTAATTCTCCATGAGGACAAATTTCTCATGTTGTACAAAAAAATAGTAGGTCACAAATTGTAATTCTAGGCTATTTGGCTAGATAGATAGATGATAGATAGATAGATAGATAGATATCAAAAATGTGCAGCACCTGACACATAATAGTGTTTAATAAATATTGATTGGTTCATATTTACCTCTGCTGGTAAGACTGAAGCTATGAATAGCATGAGTTTAGGATCTCTGAGCTGCAGTAGAGCTAAGATAATTAGATATCCACACTATGTTTGGCACCAATATGGTGAATTCCTGGGTATAGAGGACCACCAAAATATCAAAGAAAGAAAATTTGCCTGTATTGGAAAAAACAAAGCAGACTAAAATTTCCATGCCAATCAGTATTGGGATCAAAAAATCATTGGGTTCCATCAATGAAGATTTACCAGCTGGTTACTATGAATGACTTTGACTGGTAGACAATGCAAGCATTATCATCTAACAAATAAGATTCAGAAAAAGTTATATGACTTGCTAAAGTGGACACATTAAAACATGAAAGAAAGAACAAATATAATAAGCATTATTTAGGTTTATGAATACAAATCAGACCTTCCAATTCCATATAGCCTTAGCAACTGTACCATTCTGCTATGGCATCTGTAGCCTGAGTGTTAGGAGCGTCCCTTTCTAGTCACTTTTAGCAATATAATAGCATATCATTGATACCCTACAAAATTTTAGTGTATAATGGAAAAAATGCAATCTCTGAAGAGAAGATCTGTGGTCAAATTCTACCTCAATAATTGCCCCAGGCTTCAGTTTCCTTATTTATAAAGTGAAATATTTAGATTAGTTGGCTTTTGAGGTCCTTTACAGCTAAGTCTTTGATCATAATCTTTTGTGTCATTTTGTTTTCATTTGTCCAGGGGTTTTAAAGGCCAGGGCTGGCAAATTGCAAGTCTCTCTGTCTCTGTCTCTGTCTCTCTTTCTCTGACTCACTCTATCTCTATCTCTCTCTCTCCCTCTGTCCTCTCTATCTTTCTTCTCTCTCTCTCCCTCCTCTCTTTCTCCCTCTTTCTTTGTCTTTTCTATCTGTGTGTGTCTCTCTGTGTGAGTCTCTATTTCTCTTTCTGCATCTCTCTTTCTGCTGTCTTGCTTTCTCTCTCTTTATACATTTGTATATAAACATACACAAGTACATATACATATATGTATATGGTGGTGTTATTGAAAGTTATGCTGATTCAAGTGACCTTTTGTTCCCAGTCCTCTTTATCAATAAAAGGGTAGGAGGAAACTCTGCTGGGAAAGGTACCGTTCAGTCTGTAGGTTTTTGAATTGCCTTCTCTAGGTCATGTGGAAGTACCTATTAGCCTTCACACACTGGCTATTAGATAGGTATTGAGATATATCTAATAGATCTCTCTTCCCATTACAATAGTATTTTTTGCCTTCACTGGATTAGGTATTTTTTTTACCATTATTATTTTTTGTTCATGTACTACTTCTTACCCTTGACAAGATTTCATTTCTTTCTTTTACCCCAGGACAGGGAGAGAGCTATCTTATTTATCACACCCTCATAATCTCCAGGGACTAGAGTAGTTAAGCATCTGCGGATTTCTTTCTGCTGGGAAACACCAAACTCCAATGAGCTAGTCAATGTTGTTTCTGGAAAGAGTGAATTCCTCTTCACTTGGGATCTTAAGAAAAGGCTAATAATTCAATTGTCAGGGATGAGGCAGAGGAGATTTTTGATGAGGACCACGTTGTACTAGATTTCCTCTCAGTTCATTTCCAGCTTACCTTCCTGGAAATTTTGGGTTTTTTCTATATTTGGTGGTCCATTTTTTAATTTTACTGGTACATTTCCATGTTTTGACCCAGCTGTGCCTAGATTAGTGAGCTCTGCTCTCTAACTTTCTTGTGTTTACTTTCAGAAGGAGAGTTTTGAGCAAAAAGAGACAGAGACAGAGACAGAGATAGAGAGACAGAAACAAAGTGGGGGGGAGAGAGAGAGAGAGAAAGAGAGAGAGAGAGAGAGAGAGAGAGAGAGAGAGAGAGAGAGAGAGAGAGAGAGAGAGAGAGAGAAACTAGTTTTCTCCTTCATTTTCTTCCATGAAAATCTGCAGGATGGGGAACAGCCTGTTGGAAATATGCAGGGTAGGAATAATAAAATCACTCATTGAACCTTTCTATTGATCCAGTTGAACTGCAGCATAACCCCAGCCAGTCATTGATGAGCGTGAGCTTTGAAAAAGTGATTTTCTCTGTGAACAAGAAATCTCCCAGGAGAGGGAGTGGTAGGTATGAAGAGAATAGATTTTATGTGCTAATAAAACAGCCATTTTCAAGGATTATCACTGATACTCAGAGGCAGCAAGACAAAGTGGATAGAGAACTGGCCTTCGAGTGTTGAAGTTCTCTGTTCAAATCACATTTCTTATATATACTAGTTGTGTGACTCTAGGTAAACTCAATGACTTGATGGTCTAATTAATTCTAAGATCATAAATTGCAGAGAGGGTGACAATCTGCTTTGGTAGAGGGAATTACCTCTTCTTGGAATTTCCTATACACAGAAATATATTTTATACTTCTATTCTATTTCATCATCCTAATAAAATCGATAAAAAAAATCAGTCAATGTTGCATGTAGATCAGCTTTCCATGTCACATTTACACTGTCCTCTTTGCTTTTCCCTTTCATTGAGATGATGAATTGTATCTTCATGTGACTGGTTACTGTCTTGCATGATCTGAAAAAAATACTTTCCACTGTGTCAGAATTTTTGATGTGATCAGATATATGTCATCACTTTTCACATAAATTTATAACTTTAAAAGTAATATTTTTAAGGAAAGGCCATATTCGTGTTGCTTGGCATAAGTAGTCTGTGAAGCTAGAAACACATTTGGAGAACATTTCAATTTTCTCACACTATAGAAGCAACTGATAATTTAAGCCATTTGATCAGTTCTCATTTTCATACCAGAACATATGAAAAAAATCTAGTTTTATTTCACAGATGTTTCCACTCTAGCAGATGTGAATTTATGATTTTTCAGAACAAGATTCATATGCTTAAAATTCCACTGGGACTTTAGATTTTCATTTGAAGTCTCTTTGGCCCTTGAGATTATAAATCTATCATTTCTGGAGTTACTATTTATTTTTCTAATCAACACTACATTCTCCTATGAAATTCATGAAGATATGCCACTCATTTGTAATCTTGTCCAAATATATCTGTACTTTTAAAAGACCTTATGAAAATAAAAAGGGTAGATTCCACTTTATGGTAGAGTTACCCCCAAAGTGCAAGGCACATAAGCAAAGCAATAAAAAGGATGTGATTGAGTTATCTTTCCTAGATCCAGTTAAGCCTACCTTAAGATGAGGCCTCATGGGCTTCCAAATACCTAAAATAAAAGAGACAGAGAGTAAGACAGAGGCAGAGACAGAGACAAAGAGAGACAGAGTGACTCAGAGAGAGAGAGAGAGAGAGAGAGAGACAGAGACAGAGACACAGAGACAGACAGAGACAGAGAGACAGAGACAGAGAAAACAGGTGAATTTGCTTTTCTGCCCACTAGAAGCAGTCTGAAGATAAAAAGTACATTTTAAAGAAGAAGAGAGATTCTTCAGAAAATATTGGTCATTAAAGTCCCACCTACTTCCATTCAGGTCTGTTAGAAGGTTTCCAATAATCACACTTATCTTTGCAAGAACAGGTGAAAAAATTTTATTAGGAAACAACACACCTTCTTTATTCTAAGTCCTATCCAAGAATCAATGTCCAAAGAGTGTGCCTTCCCCTCCATCTACTGTCGTTTGAAGAGGCAAGGAGAGTTTTGAATCAAAATGGCCTCTATGTATCATAAGCAGCAGAGTCTTTTCCTTAATTCAAGCATCTGATTCAAAGGCCCATTGTTTGGACTGGATTCCAGGAGGGAAAGATTTGGATGAATTTCCAAGTATATGTGATCTCATTGATTTGAATGTTTCCTCTAATGATACAGATCAGAACTCATAGAAGCTTTCTCTTCCCATGCAACTGTCATCTCCTACTACCACAAGTTTATAATGGTGATATGTATGTAAGGGGAGAGAGAGGGCAGTACTTTCAGGTCCAAGAACCTTTCCCAGTTTCTTCTGCCATCATAAGTAGAACACTGAAGTGTTAAGGCTATCGCTCTGTTATATTATGCTCTTCCTAAGTGAATAATCCATCTTCTTCTTAGTTCCACAGTTCCCTGATTATTTTAGTTCTTCTCCAAAGTTCCTTATTTGCTACATGTTGCAAGCTCTTCACATCTAGCGTGTTCCACTCCCTTACCTTCTATATGACACATTTTTTTTAATTCCAAAAAGACTAAAGTTTCCTATGTCATGCAATCTTGTAGCAACACTAACATTAGTATGTAAAAGATAGGTCTTGCTTCTGACAGAAGTTGGAGTTATTAAAGGAGCTCTGAAATATCCTGAAGGCATTCTAGCCTGATTTCCTTCAGCTTAATTCTAGGTTAAATTTCCTGTTCATTTGCTTGTCCCAGCAAGTCTTTTGATGGACAAGGTCTTAAGTTGCCCTGTCTAACTTCCTGTCATGATCTCTACAGTACATATTCTTCATCCTCTTGTTTTTTTTTTCTGTTGGGGATGATTAAGCCCAACTCTTTAGGGTGGTTACTGGCTTCTACCAGCAGACAGTATAATGTTCTGGAGTCTGAAATGAATAACATGAAACCAACTAGGAGCATCTAGATGACTTCATCATCCATAGATAATTCCTTATCAAATGAGAATCTATACGGGAATTGACTCCATCGTGGTTAGAATAAATAATAAATCTCCCTGTTTGATATTCTTCTCTGGCATTTATGGAGAGGAGGATGTCAAATAAAACTATCTTTGTTGTTACATCTTTTCAAGGAATTTTTAATAATTTTGATAAATGGATGAAATAAATCCTGTTCTAAGAAAACCTGTAAGGTGGTATTTTACTGTACCAAGATCATTTTTAAAAATATAAAACAAGAAGTAAGCTTTATCTAAACTGGTTTTATCTTCTGCTTTTCTCTGTTTTGTCTGCTATCCTCTGCTAATAATCTCCGATCATTCTTCTCTCAAAGACTCTACAAATGAATTTTTATTCTGAACTGCTCTGGTTTTCTGTTTGGCAAGTAAGTAAAGCATTTGCTACGGAAAACACATCCTAAGCTTTTTTTGGTCTCTTTGTTCTGGCAATTAATTTACATTGTTTAAATTTCCCTATGAAATTACTATAGGCTGTATCTTTGTACTTCTGTTCATTATTGATATTTTATTAGTAGTAATACCTTTGATTAGGACAGGATCGAGCTATGTTAATTGTACAACTTTTTTTTTTCATTTTCATTGTTTCTTCTAGCTTTATACTAATTTTGGTCTTTATTCCACCAGATCAGTAGTCTTATTGTAGAGAGCTGATTTAAGAATGACTAATCTACAAGGTAACAAGATGCAAAAGAAAGAATAATGGCTTTGGAGTCAGAAGATCTGGCTTCAAATCACCACCCTGATACTTGTTGCCTGTGTGACATTATATAATTCCCTTGAAGTAGGTAGGATTAGGTAATCGTGTGTGTGTGTGTGTGTGTGTGTGTGTGTGTGTGTGTGTATTTGTGTGTGTTATACAAATATATAGTTATTGGGGCTCAGTTGTATCCAAATCATGACCCCCTTTGTAGTTTTCTTGGCAAAGATATTATAGTGGTTCTCATAATTTCCTTTTCTTGTTCATTTTGCAGATGAGAAAACTGAGTTCATATTCTTGGCCAGAGTCACATTAATAGTAAGTACCTGAATCAGGATTTGAATTCACAAAGATGAATCTCCCCGGTTCTCAGTCCAGTGTTCTATCCACTCCATTCAAAGCTTTGTCTATATTCTCATAGTCATCATCTTAGTTCAGATAATCACCTTTAATTTAGATTGGTAGAATGGCTTTTTTAAAAACATTTATCTAATCCCATTTAACAAAGATTATCTTCCCAGGACACAAATCTGACCAATTCTGGCATCAAAAATCTGCTTCAGTTTTAAAAGCCTTCACAACTTAATTCCTAGTTTCAGTGTAAGTCACTCCCCTTCCTTCATCCCAT
The DNA here is from genome assembly GCF_016432865.1 of Antechinus flavipes. NCBI lineage: Eukaryota > Metazoa > Chordata > Mammalia > Dasyuromorphia > Dasyuridae > Antechinus > Antechinus flavipes. Next base: position 111,619,905 of record NC_067403.1, read on the forward strand.
GATGCAGTTAACTGACCTTCTTTCTGATTTTCACATATCACAGACATTTCATCTTTTATTTCCATTCTATTGAATTAGCTGTCCCTCCATGCCAGGAATGAGCTCACAACTCATTTCCTCCTCATAGAATCTCTTGCTTCCTTCAAGTAGTGCTCAAGGACTACTTTGTCATCTTTCCTGATTCCCAACATGCTAAAACCTTCCCTCACTAACTACCTTATATTTGTATAAGGTAGTTATATTATATAGCTTGTGTTTATTCTGTATTTAGGTGTCTCATTGGATAGAATGCTGCTAAGAAAACATCAGTTGAAATTTTGGCTCAGATACCTATTAGATATGTGGTCCTGAGCAATTCATTTCTTCCTTTTCAATCTCCATTCTCTCATCTGTATAATTAGGATAATACTACATACTTCACAGAGTTGTTTTAAGAACCAAATAAGAAAGCTAGGTTGGGGTTGGGTTGTGAAAACCTTGAAGAGTAAAGCAGATTAGTTTATATTTGATTCTAGATTCAGTCAGATTTGTGTCCTTGGAGGAATATTTTTAACATTTTTGTGGGTAGAGATTTGAGGCAAAGGACATTTTTACAAAATAATTAAAATGTTGATTAGAATGATGGTTAACAAGCACCTTCAAAATTTTAGGCAGCATACCTAGATGTCAAACTTGGTCACTACTTTATTGGAAAGGATTCATACTTCAAAATTAAAAATGAAAAGAAAAGGGCTAATAAAGGTTCATAAAGAACTTCCTTTCTATGTGCAGAATAGAATAAGATTAAATTTTATTGTTCTTTCCTGCAAGAATTCATTTTCTCCTGTCTTAAAGATGACAATAATATGACCTGTGACTTAAGGACCAATAAAATGAAAAATATATTATAGATTTTGAATTTTTCTCAGTGTAAAAACCCTCTTTACTTTCACAATTACAGTTGTAAAGGTTTCTTAAGACTTCCTCATAATCACACAGCTGGAGGGTGACAGAAGATTTGAATCTAAGGCTCCAAAACTGTACTCTAAGTCCACTACTCTGCTATCTCATACCACCACCTTATGTATTAGGGCTAGTTTTTTTTTTTTTTTGCTCACTATAATATTCCTTTCATAAATATTCCTACCATATAATATGTTGCTCGCCCATTTTTAAAAGTAAACTAAATCATTATAAAATTGAATGTCCAACAATGCTGCTACTTTTTCCCCCTAAACTCAAGTATTGTCAATTCAAGGGCTTCCTTTTGTCACTAAATTTTACCATCCAGAATTTCTAGAAATAAGCGATTAATTTTATCTTCTTTTTTCACTCTGCTTTTTAAAAAGCAAATACTGTGGTCAACTACATGTTCCCAAGAATAAGTGAAATGAGTAGAAAAAGGGATGGACTTGAATGTTACTACTTTAATCACCTCCAGCCCCTTTTCAGGTCCTTTTCATGACCTCCTGTCCAGAGGCAATAGGCCAGTTCTACCAACTGCTTTCAATTAGGAAGGCTGGAGCCTCACTCTCTAACTTTACAATTATAGTTGTTATGATGCTTGTTTCCTGCTTACTTTGTCCTGCTGCTGTTATAAATTTCTCCTTTCAGAAGCTGACAATGCTAATTTTCATCCCAGCAGCAAAGGTCAACCTTCATGGGAGTTGCTAGCACCTATTGCCAGAGATGATGAGACTGCCTGAATTTTTGTTTACCATTAAGTCTGACAATGTTAGGTCAATAGACAAAGGCAAAGCAAAAGAACCCCATTCATCCTTCCTCTCTCTTCTTTAAGTATAAAATGCTTTAAGTATACAGAATACTGTTTTAGTGTAACCCTTCAATGTTTTAGTTTATTTTTTGTTATACCTAAAGAAAATTTAAAATAATACCTTTTTAAAAAAAAAGTCTAGGGGCAGTGAGGGGTGCAGTAGATAGAGCACTGGCCTTGGAGTCAGGAAGACCTGAGTTCAAATCTGGCTTCAGACACTTTAAACTTCCTAGCTATGTGACTATGGACAAGTTACTTAACCATAATTGCCTTGCCAAAAAAATAAGTGAATGAATGAATAAAAAGAAAAAAAAATTGAAGTCCAGATTGGTATCCATGGTCTCAGAGAGCTGTCTGAAGAATTGAGAAACCAAACAGACTTAACCATTGGTCACACAGCCAGTATATGTCAGAGACCAAGTAATCTGACTTCTAAGGAGAACTCACTCTCCATTACTATATGCTACATCTCCAAACATGGAATCCATTAAAAAGATTTCATAACCTTCAGTGACTATTTCTTCTCACAAAAAGTGAAAAGTTACCTGCCTTTTGTTTACTTTAGTCAAATGAAGGTGATATTACCATTATCTTTCATTTGTTTCATACAGCTAGAGAAATAGAGGCATCCTGTAGATGGTCTCCAAAATAAGAGTTCTTAAAAATAAAGATATTAGGCTTAAGAGTTTCTAACAATTAGCAAACATTTTACTTAAGAAAAAATTTTTTAAAGAACAAAGGAAACTGAAAAGAATATAAAGTATGTCTAAAATTTTAGATTAGGTGGTACAGCAGAGTATTGGACTTGGAATAAGAACTACCTAAAGTAAAATCTTGCCTCAGACACTTACCAAGTGACCATAGGAAGTGATTTAACCTCTGTCTGTTTCAGTTTTCTTATCTCTAAAAAATAAAAATACTGAATACTCTGATATAGTAGATTTTAATGCTACAGATATTTTCCAACAAACATACAAACTCCTTTAAAAAGTATATTTACTCCCCAAATTATTCATTATCATAAATAATGACAATAATAATTGACAATATGGTAGCATATATTTGGCTGCCACATTTGATTAACATGTTTAGCTACTGCCATGCACCATTTTGGATATGTGGGTCTTATCATCAATAATTTCTTTGGGACATGGCTTTCTCAATGGAATCTCTAGTTCAAAAGCTAAGTAACTTTTCTTGTTGTCAATGTAGGTTAGCACCCTCTTTGAAACTTATTGTCTTAATAGAGTTGACTGGGTACTAAAAGCTAAGTCAATAGTCTACAAATGTTTAAGTACCTACCATATGCCAGACACTGTAAGCACTGGAGAAATAAATACAGGAAAAGAAAATCCCTACCCTGAAGAACTTACAATTTAATGGAGAAATACAAAATAAAAAGAAAGCTGAAAAGCAGGGAGGAAGGGAGATCAGTGGGAGAGAGAAGAAGAAGAAAATGGATGTGGGGGCAGAGAGAAACTAGAGAGAAAAATCCCAAGGTAGTTCAGTCAGGTGGGAAATGGGATGTGTAAATGAGCTCTCTCCTTAAATTGGAGTTTAAAGTTCATAGCCCCAAACTCCAACCAGAGAAGCAGAGAGGGTAGTAATGAAATAGATTGCCAAGGATGATGAGATCTTACAGGATAATGAGGTTATCCCAGTAATTAACTTCCAGAGACATGGTAGAGAAGTCAATGAGAGAAGTCTCAAAGTAATACAGCCAGGTAAGAAGTGAGTTTATGATTTTTTATGGTCACACTGCTAGTATATATCAGAGATAGGACTTTATCCCAGGTCTCCTGGGGCAGGCCTCCCCCATTCATTTTTTTCAAGTTTCTTTCCCAAAAGGGTTGTTATTCAGTCATTTTCAGTCATGTCTGACTCTTTCATGACCCAAATTGGAGTTTTCTTGGGAGAGACAGTGAAATGCTTTGCTATTTCCTTCTCCAGATCATTTTACAGATGAGGAAACTGAGGCAGACAGGAGTTAAGTATCTTATCCAAGATCACCTACCTTGTAAGTTTCTGAGGCCAGATTTGAATTCTGAAAGATGAGTTTTCCTGATCCCTGCCTAGCATTCTATCCACTGTGACTGCAAGCTGCCCTTTTCATCTAAGTGTACTTGCATAAATCAATATGACATAATCCTGATACAAAAAGACTTATGGTCAAGTCTTGTTTCTGATACATACTGATTGTGGAACCCCAAGTAAATTATTAACCTCTCAATGTCCTAGTACTCTTCCAGACAATAAATTGTACTAAATTGGTAGAACTTTTTAAATCTGAGATCACCTTATATGGATGAATTTACAAGTGCAGGAGCTCTCCCATATAAAACAATATAAAAGTGAAGGAAAAACATATTAGGAAGAATAACCAAAATTTCTATGGAGACCATTAATTCCTAAGGTGAGCTGGAAAGAAGTCAAGGACTAAAGTCGAGATGAAGAACCAGAGCCTACTAGGCCTGAGAAAGAGCTTATGGAAAAGACCTGATTTTTCACAGGATATGGATTATTGAGTTCATCAAATCCCTACTTGTACAGTGTGGCTGGGATTTAGTTTTTAAAAGACCTTGAATGATGGGGCAGACATTAAAGGGTGGTGCAGTAGATAAGAGTTCTAGTTTGGAGTAAGATTTATCTCCCTGAATTCAAATCTGGTCTCAGACACTAACTGTGTGATCCTGAGCAACTCCTTTAATCCATTTGTTTTAGTTTCTTCCTCTGTAAAATGAGTTGGAAAAGGAAATAGCAACCCACTCCAGTATCTCTGCCAAGAAAATTCCAAATGGAGTTGCAAAAAGTTAGACACAATTAAGCAATGAAATATAAATACTAGGTGGGAAACCAGTATGCACTAACACAGAGTAAAGTTTGAAGAACTAGGAGAACAAGTTTTACTAATACCGCAATAAAGTAATGAAAGACAACTATGAAAACCTCCAGAATTCTGATTAATTCAATGACCAACCAGGACTCCCAAAGACTGATGATCAATCTTGTTTCCCATAAGTGGCAGTAAAGTGATAGATAAGAGATACAAAACTAAATAACTAATATTCTGTTTTGTTTGATTAGACTTATTTGTTACAAATCAGTATACATGTAAAGTTACAAATAAGTTTAAGTCCCCTTACAAAAAGAACATCTTTTTGGCACAGGGCAGATATATATTGGTTAGTGATGATGATGGGAAAAAGAAAGAAAGAAAAGAATGTTAATGAAATACTAAAATATACCTAGAATAGGTTAGAAGAAAATTCAGAATGGAACATGGACAAGCAAAGCAATTTTGTTATTATGATGTTAAAGGTATTATGTACTTAAAAATATGCCACATAAATTCAGTTTCATATACACTAGTGTTACACTTTTCCTTAATTTCTTTTCTGTTTTATCGTAAGTAAATGGCTCTGTTGGAAGTTAAATATATTATGAAGTTCTCATTTCATTCCAACCCTAGCCAAGCATCATAACAACTATAATTCTAAATTTAAGAACTGGGGCTCCAGCAGATGAAATCACAGAGAAAGAAGGTATAGAGAGAGAAGCAGAGACAGAGAGACCATGACCAAACTCTGTGGAATACGCAAGAAAAGTAGATATTTAATCCCACAAAAAGCACCTAAAGGGAACAAGGCACAATTAAGAAGAAAACCAAGAGACAGCAACATCACAGAAGTCAGCACATGGAAAAAAGAATATCACAAGGAGGAAAAGTGGATTGCCATTGTCAAAAAGCAAGGGCAGACAGAATAAAGGCTAAGAAAAGCCCATTAATTTGACACTTAAGAGCTAGTTGGAGAAGCAGTTTTTATTGAGTGGTTGCATCCAAATCAGTAAGAAGTTGGAAAATTAATGAGAAGTAAGGGGAGGAATTGGCTGCTTTAGGATTTGGATTGTGGAAGAGGGAAGGAATGTGAAGAGGAGAAGAACTTGAAAAAAATGGGGATATTGTATAATTTGCTGTTTAAGGCAAATTTTTTTGTAGGTATCTAGGAAGGAAAAAGAAGACAGGAGGAAAATGAACATGAATGAACAGAGAGACTAAATTCCTGAGAAGACAGATGATTGCCGATGAAAAAGTCCCTTTCCTGTTATACTGAATTATTAGTACTACAAAAGATTACCAGAAAAGATTCTATTCAGTTCTTTGTTTGTTTGTTTTTTAAATTTCCAGAAAGTATTGTTGTTCCGTCATTTCGGTCATGTCCAACTTTTCATGACCTCATTTGAGGTTTTCTTGTCAAACATACTGGACTAATTTGTCTTATCCTCCAGCTCATTTTACAGAGGAAGAAACAAATAGGGTTAAGTGACTTGTTCAGGGTCACATAGCTAGTATACTTAGGTGCCCAGAAAGTAATAATAATATTAATTCACACTATTGCAACACTAAAGTTTGCAAGGTACTTCTTGACAGCAATTTTGTCATGGAATTCTATAAAGGAGCCATCATAAGCATATCTGATATGTAGAAATCTTTAAGACATAATAACATTTAAGCCTCACCAAAACCCTGTGAGTCAGGAGCTATTATTATCCCCATTTTACATAACTGCTAGGTATAGAATAGAACTGCTATTCTAATTTCAGTCCCTGCACCCAGCCTACCATCTTAAAACGAAGCAAAGATTCCAAAGAATCTGTTGACTATTAAGTTTAAGAGAGAGTCTGGGTTGCACAGGGGCTCGAGAACTCACCTCAGCATCAGAAAGAATTATATTTAAATCCTGCCTCTGACAGATCTTGCATAGGTGACTTTGAGCAAGTCATTCGCCCTCTCATGGTCTCAGAATAGTTATCTATTTGCTTAATGTCTCATCATCCCTGCAATAATGAAATCACAAATTTAGAATGAAAATAAAACAAAACAAAAAAGTTTAGTAGTTCATCTTTTCTGTCTTTACTCCTCTTATTCTTCAGACTCTAGACCATTTACAGAAAATCCTAAACTGTATATGTTGTTTTTTTAATTTGATGAATGTGAGAAGATATCCACTAACCAAAATGTTCTGTAAATCCTTTCTTTTTTCTGTCCTTTTATCTGTATTTTTTAAAGGAAAAGGAGACATGATATTAGGCAGGTTGGTAGAACAAGTAAATGGAGCCTCTTCCAGCCTCAGTTTATTACTATCCATCTGACCTGGAGAAATCCATTGCCAGCCACAGTTTCCTCATCTGCAAAATTGAGATAATAATAATAATACCTACTTCCTAAGGTTATTGTGAAAAATCAAATATGGTAATATTTGTAAAAAATTTAGCATAGTGCCACACATATAATAGGTGCTTTAAAACACTTGTTTAAAATAAAATAATACCTTAGGAAGAGTTGAAGGGGGGCAGGGAGGGACAGAGAGAGATAAGAAAACTTTCAAGTTATTGATGTCTCTTCAAAGCTTTAATGAAAAAGTGTGTTTTGGAAGCCCTAATTTAGCAAAATTAAACCATGGCACTAAAGGAATTGTAGCTATTATCAGTCACTGTTAAGTTGATATATGAAGTTAACGTGAACTCATTTGTTTCCTTTAACTATTGACTTTGTTGACTCCCTACACTCTTTCATTTTCACCCAGAGCTAAATCTCATGATTCTCATATGGGCAAACTATTCCTGAAATCAGTGATCATTTATTTGAAGAACAATTCAGTTCAAAGCTCAATGAATACACATATTTAAGCTTCCTTAAATCTTCCATTACATTATTAGCATTAATGCAGTCCAATCGTGTTCATTAATCTGAATAACTCAAAGACCTTGATGTTTGAGTGTAGATCCAAAGGACCCAAATGAATTTGCTAAATTACATCAGACAGACTTTATTTTGCCAGGAGAACTGAACATAATCCCTTTTTTTAGGTTAAACATGTACAATTCTTCTAAACATATTTCCACATTTATCATGTGGCACAAGAAAAATCAGATCAAAATAGGAGAAAATTAAAGCAAGCAACCAACCACAAAAAAAGTTGAAAATACTATGCTGTGATCCACATTCAGTGCCCATAGTCCTCTCTCTAGATACAGATGATTCTTTCCATTACAAGTCTACTGAAATTGACCTGGATCATCTCCTTGTTGAAAAAAGCCAAGTCCATCACAGTTGATCATCACATAAATTTGTTGTTGCTGCAACACAATATTTATTTAGTATTGTTATTAAATATGATTTCTATTTTTTGTAGTTTCATATAAATTTATATTTGGAGGCAAATGATTGTTATCAGGTTAAACCATATTGGAAGACAGTTTGAAAATACATTGAAAAGTCACAAACCTGCTTTATACATTCTTTTTTTTTTTTATTTTAAACAAGAAGTTTATTTAAACAACAAGATGCTTGACTTGAAGGGAGAACTATCTAGGATCAATTTTTTATAGTAATTTATCCCTACTGAGAAACAGAGATTGCCCTACATGTAACAGCTACGTACAAAAAAAGTTATAAAATCGTCCTTGGTTTTACAATGATAAAAGAAAAACATTGAAATTATCCACTCAAACAAGGTATACAAGGAATTTTTGGTGGTTTTTTGTTGTTGTTGTTGTTAAACAGTGAGAGCAAAATAACTTACTGGAATATAAAGATAAAGTTGAATGAGCATGCCACTAATGGAGAAAAGGGATATTTTCACAGAACCAGTTTGTTTTTTTCCCTCCCCATCTCCATTTGATGTTGATCAAAACATACCATCGGCCATTTAGTTAAAAAAAAAAAAATACGCATTATGCCTGTGCACATACACCAGTTACTTTATGTACAATATAGGAATGGGGGAAGGGATAAAGAAGAGAGAAAACTATACTGCAGTAGTCAGGATGTGGATGAACCAAATCTTGGTTTTCTAATTGTGAATGCATTGTTCTCCTTGGGAGCACAGTTCTGGAGTAGAGTTGCATGTTTTCTTTAGTAAATGCCTCCTGTCTGCTGCTGGAATACATCAATTGTATCGTCATTCTCCGTTTCCAATTGTGCAGGTGTGTCTGTTTCATTGATTGGTTGTCCATCAAATCAGAATCTGATCTGCCTCATTGACAAACCCTGTCGTTCACAATAGGCTTTCATTAGTTTACTAAATCGTGTGTGCCTCTTAATCTTAAATTGCACCACCGACCCATCTTGCCCTGCCACCTTCAAATTAATGTGGTCATTGTTTTCAGTCTTGACTCCTTCCTTAGGCTTTTCGTCCGCCATGGCGAGTCCGGGAATATCCTCAGCCTCCGCTTCACAAAAGAGGCACCAGGATGGACCGCTCCAAGGGAACGGGAGTAGAAGCAGGAGCTGCAGCAGCAGGAGCAGGAGGAGGAGAAGGAGGAAGATGATGGTGGTGATGGTGGTAAAAGGGAGAAGAAGAAGGAGGAGGAGAAAGAGGAGGAGGAGGAGGAGGAAACTGCTTTATACTTTCAACTAGAGATATCATTCCTGGGAAGTTACCTGAAGAATGTCATATATATATATATATATATATATATATATATATATATATATATATATATATATATATTTATAAGAGCTTTTGAGAGGCTAATAGAAAAGACAGAACAAGTTGGGTTTCCACCAATTAGTCACCTGCTTAATAGATTGTTGCATGTAAATATAACAGAATATATTTACTCCAAAAAAAAAATGGATATGAGTATTTCAAAAAAGCTTACGAATGGCTGGATGAACTGATACAGAGGTAAATAAGCAAGACCAAGAGAACAAAATACACAATCATGACAAAAAAAAAGTAAAGTAAAAAAACAAATTTGACTCCAGAACACTAATGAAATAATAGAAACTTCCAGTGAGGTGGTAGACTCCTAGTTTGGAAAGAGGCAAATAATATCATCTACAGTCAAAAGTGTCAGTTTGCTTTGCTTAACTGTACTACTTTGTTATAAAGAAATAATCAATTTTAGGTAAAGGGAAGCATGAAGAAATAATATAAACATAAAAGAAATTGATCACCTATTTTTAAAAAGTAGCCCAGAACATATTTAAATGATTACTCAAATGCTCCTTGTTTTTTGTTTTTTGTTTTGTTTTGTTTTGTACCATAGAGATAATAGGCTTGTGAATTTGTTCAACAAATGGTATTGTGCAGGCCCACTGCAGTCTAGTAAAAGTATCAATAAAGTCCATTCATTCATTGCCTTTAAGATATGCACTTTCACTATAAAAGTGCAATATCTGGGTTCCCTAAAGAAACTTTGCCTTTCATAATTTTCTCTTTTTACATGTCTGGGTTTAAAATGGAAAGAGAGGCAAGAGAAGACTACTGAAAACTTAAAACTCTCCACAAAATTCATTCTGTAAATTCAACCAAATAAGCTTGCTCTTTTCAAAATGTACTTTTTTAAGCTTTCATTTCACTTCACTTTTAGCCTTCTTAAAGGACTGAGACATTTTCTGTATAAGGCAGTAGATTTTTCTACTTAGACTGCTAGTGAGGGATAATCCATAGTTGTTAGAGTGTCCTTAGGCAAAGAGAAGCTTTTCTGTTGACTTAGGAGCCAAGTGTATATACAAAGGGCAAAAGGTATTATATCCTGGGAAGGCCAACCAACTTCTATCAAAACACTGACCTCAGGCCAATGTTTTCACAAGTGTGTTACAAGTCCAATGAGAACTTTTCCAGCACAGAAATCTGATTTGTTCGTTTTATCTAGTAATCTCTGAAGGAGAAACAACATGGTGTCACCATATGTATGCCCTTTCCATCATTTCTTATCAAAATCTATTTGTTTCTTTCTTATGCTTCCAAAGAAAGCTTAACATCCAGCAGGCATTGGGACTTAGAAACTTGGAAATAGATGTGCTAAATGCTTCTCTATTTCAAACAGCAGTCATTTAGGTAAGGAGCTTACAGTAGAATCCCAAACAATGCTTAAATAGTTCATATAAGAACTGCTAAATATGGAAGTTCAAGCATTAGCTTTACCTTTATATTATCAAAATGTTCACTAAGTTGGATGGAAATACAGTATAATTTTCTTAAAGAAAACTCATTGTCTAGGTAAAATTAAAAATCTTTTTGAGAGAATGAGAGATCTTATTTTACCAATTATAAAATTTATTTATAAAGTGCTTACTATGTGTCAGACACATGACACTAGGCTTTGAGGATGTAAGTGAAAAACTGTTTGCTTGTGATGATATTATTTTCTAATGGGGGCAATAGTAAGTACATGTAAAAATAGAGAGTGCACAAATTTAAAATAAATAATACAGAGTTATTAAATAGAAGTAATTTGGGAGAGAAATTAAAGGAATTAGGATGTCTCTATATAGAAACTGATATGTGAATTCAATGTTTGAAAAATTATTTTTTTTAAATCTTGAGTTCCAAGTTCCCTTCTTCCCTTCCTTCCCAATCCCAAGTTGGAGAAGACTAATATTGGATATAATTTTATATATTAATTCTTTTCTCCTTTACAAGTTCTTCATAGTTGATTTGAATATTAATATTACTCAGAGAGCTTAGTCCTGTTCAGTTATTCTTCAAACAATATTTCTGTTACTATATGCAATGTTCTCTTGGTTCTGCTCATTTCACTCTTATCTATTTCATTCAATGTTTTTTCTAAAATTTACCTGCTCATCATTTCTTATAGAACAGTAATTATAATTCTACACCACAACTAGTTCAACCATTCCCCAATTCATGGGTATCCCCTTAATTTCCAGTCCTTTTCTATCACAAAAAGAGATACTATAACTATTTTGGAACATAAAGGTTTTTTTTACTTGATTATCTTAGGAAATAGGGCTAATAGTGTTATTCCTGTATCAAAGAATATGCATAGTTTTTTATAACACTTTGGGCATAATTCCAGATTGCTCTCCAACTGAATTGCATTTTAAAAGAAGAAAGGAACTCTATAAGAAAGAGGTAAGAAAAGACTTCTTTAGAGGTTTGGGTTTTGGCCAATGCAAAGGACAGAAGATAGGAATAGAAGAACAAAAGGAAAACCTAATATCTGAATAAGGAAAGGAGAATCATATTTACTAGGATAATAAAAGAATGTTGTCAATTAATTAAGTGGTCAAATAATTTTTAAAAAGGCACTAATTGATGTTTGATATTGGAGGTAACATACCAGATGAGAGCTCATGAATAACACTATAAGAAAGAAATCATCAAATCTTTTCAGTGTTAACACCTAAAATCTTGATGAGAGCAGTAGCTAGCATTGCATTAAGGAACTGATATGATCATCTGAGTGTGGATTGGGAGAAATTCAAATCTCTGATTTTGCAAAATATTATATTTGCCTTAGAAGACTTTTCTAAGCTTTAGACGATAGGTACCCTATTCCTGAATTATGTGTAAAGACTTCAATCAAAAGAAAAATCTTCAAAAGTCAGCCATAAAAGATCAAGATAGATTTTAAACATCATAATTTTAGAGGTATAAGAAGAATTTATCTAATAAAATCATTCATTAATCAGTTAAACTAACTGAGGCCTTGAAGGATGAAGCCACTTTCCTTGAAATTAATAGTAAAGACAGATTTGAATCCAGACTTTTGATCTCCAAATCTATTGCTCTTTCTCTGCTTTTTGCAGAAAAGCTTCTAAAAACAGATCTCTGGGTTATCTAAGCAGAGAACTTTTATTCCTTATTTTGTTAGAAGAGGGAATTCATTTTTATTGCTATTTTTGTGATAAATAAGCATTTATTTTTTCTCCATACTACTCCTCTCCACCCTCATTAAGAAAAGAAAAGAAAAGAAAACTCCTCCTATATAAACATACAGTGTCAAGAAAAATAAATTCACAAATTGTCCATGTAAACATTATCTCTCTGACACTTCTTCATCATTGGTCCTCTGGAATCATGGTTGGCTATCAATGCAATCATTAATCAGTTCTCAAGTCTTTTGAAGTTGCTTACATTTACAATTCTATTATTATTCTATAAATTATTTTCCTGGTTCTCCTTACTTTACTGTGTCAGTCCATACAAATCTTCTCAGATTTCTCTTAAACCATCTGCTTCATCATTTCACATAATAAAATATATTCATAAGTCATAACTTGTTTATCCATTCTCCAGTTAATAAGAACCCTGCCCCCTTAGTTTCCAGGGGTTTTGCCACTAAAGTAAAATTAGTAGAAAAATATCTTTCCTCTACTTTACATAATGACCAATACCAGAATTAATGAAATGTGACTATTATCAATAAAAAAGACACTAACCTAGCAGCATGAATTATATAAAATCCTGCATTTTTATATTGAATCTGTGGTGCTATTTATTTGTTTGGCTTTCTTTTAGGATTTTCCAATATTGTGCCTGTAAATTCTCAAGCATTGAGATAAGACTGATCCACTCCAATTTTCCAGAAATGAACATCTGGGGGGAAAATATACTTTCCAAGGTTTACTTGATTTGGTTGCTATAGTAAGATACAAAATGGGTTCTCGTTTTTGTTTATTTTTTTTCCATTAAAAAGTGGGGGAGGGGAAGCATTTGAACCATTTTTCAAAATTGATATAGTGCTAGGACAAGATATTGGCTAATAGGGTTTGTTTTTTTCCCCTGGGTTATGAACAACCCAAATTAACCTCTGCTCAGTCCTAAATCTTGTATCTTATGGCCTCTTGAACTATCCCTGTTATTTTTATATGGCATGTAAGCTAGCACTTATTGCAGGTCCTTGATTAAATTTTTCATTGATCCATGTGTAGAAGAAACATAAATTTTAAGTCGAATTAGGACATTTCATAAGTGCTTGTTATGTATCTGGCTGTCACTATTCTACATACTAGAGCATAAAAGGAAAGATAATACTTCCTCAGAAACTCATATTCGAATATGGGGGACAGCATGCAAACAGATACATACATAAAAGATAGATGCAGAGTAAATTGGTGGTAATCTCAGAAAGCAGGCACTAGCATTGTGAGGGATTAGAAAAAGCATCTTACTGAAGGTTGAATTTGAGCTGAGACAGGAAGAAAGGCTGTATGTCTGGGAGGCTGAGACAAGGTAGGGGAAGTCTTCCAAACATGGAAGGCAGCAAATAAAAAGGCATGGCATTAGGAGATGGAGAGAAATAAGGAGGCTAGTATCATGGGATCATAGATTACACAAAGAGGTATAAATTATAAGAAAACAAGAGTGCTATAAATACCAAAGAGAGAATTTAAATTTGAATAGGGAATCTAGGAATTTGATTGGGGCTCTTAAGTGACTTGGTCAGACTTGCTTTGAGAAGGTCCTTTCAGCAGCCAAGCAGAGGATAAATTATAGTAGGTAGAGACAGAAGGCAAGAATGCCAAGGGCCTGCACAGGATGGCAACTGGGTGAAAGGAGAGGAAGGGACTTATGTAAGAGACATTGGAAAAGTAAAATCAATAGGAATTGCTAACTGATTAGATATGGGCAGTTTGGGCAAGAAAGAATGAGGAGTCAAGAGTGATACTTAAATTGTGAGTTTAGGCTACAGAGAGTTATAGGATAGTAATAAGAAAGTTAGAAGAGAGGATAAAGGGAAAAAATAACAAGTTCAACAAAATTATACGATGATCAATTCTGATGGATGTGGCTCTTTTCAATAGCGAGGTGATTCAGGCCATTTCTGATGGTCTTGTGATGGAGAGAGCCACTTGCATCCAGAGAGAGGATTATAGGAACTGAGTGTGGATCTCAACATAGTTTTTTCTCCTCTTTGTTGTTGTTTGCTTGCCTTTTGTTTTCTTTCTCATTTTTTTCCCTTTTAAATGTGATTTTTCTTGTGCAGAATGATAATTGTGGAAATATGTATAGAATGTTTAACATATATTGGATTACTTGCTGTCTAGGGGAGAGGGTGGGGGAAAGGGAGGAAAAAAATTTGTAACACAAGGTTTTGTAAGGGTGAATGTTTAAAATTTTCTATGCATATGTTTTGAAAATAGAAAGCTTTAATAAACAAAATACAAGATAAAAAATAAGTAGAGATTGTAAAGTCCCATTAGATTGTAAACTTTTTTAAGGTGGGGGCTATCTTTTGCCTCTTTTTTTGTATCTCACAGTACTAAGCATATAGTAAGTATTTAGTAAATATTTATTGATTAATTGATTGAATGAAGAAATGGTAAGTGTGGAGACTTTAAATAGCCAGAATATAGCTACTAAGCTAGAATACTAGGCATTTGGAGGTTACATGACAAAGGTGAAAGAGGTTTCCAGAGAAAAGAGATGGGAGCAAATTGTGACGACTGCGCTAGTACCCAGGACATCCCAGAATCAGCCAGAGTCAGGATAAGTAAAAGTCCTTAGTCTTTATTCTTGGTCTTTAGATGCAGTATTGAACAGGATGGAAGCAGAATCTGCATAACCGCCTTCTCCCTTGTCTACCGCAAAGAGTGACTCTGGCAAGTCCCACTCCACTCCCTAGTCCCCCACTATGATCTCTGTATACACCATTCATTGAGCCAGCACAGGATAGTGGGAAGGACCATTTTCCAAGCATATGCCCATAGAGTATTGTCCAATCTGTAGTTAGCCTCAAGTGCTCGGCAGTCTGACCTCAGTGCATTGATTCAGTAGTTTCAGCCCTCCACAGCACATGATCAAGATTCATTCTCAGATTGTAAGGTTCTTAGTGTCAGACACATCATAGCTGTTAAATAAGTGTCTATTGATTTTTTTTTTATTGATAAATAGATTTGAGAATCATCAGCAGAGAGAGAATACTTAAATCTGCTGATGAGATCATCAAGTGAAATAATATAGAAGAAGAGAAGAAAGTCCCAGAGAGAGCTCTGGGGTATATCCATGATTATTGGGTGTGGCCTGTATGAAGTACACACCTACAATTAGTCCTGCATAATATTTTTTACTTTTTACTCATACATCCAATTAAATCAAGTTCTGAGGGAACGAGTTCAATCATCAACAAAAAATTTTAAGCAAGGAAGATCAAATTGGGACTAGAAATAAAGAAAAGATTTTCCTTTCCTCAAGGAAAATACCATATAATATATATGTCAATATGAAACTGTCAGACACAATGAAAGAGTCTCAAAATCACATGCTTAGGGGTATAATACGAAATACATTAAGGATAATAGCAACCTGGACATAAATGAGCCAGTCTTATTGTTGCTAAATGTTTCTTTAAGGCTTGCTGAACCTTCACAACTTTTTACATGGTACTGGTGCTAAAATGCTGCCAGAGGTATGGTGGGAGATGAAAGGATCCCTAGTAGCAGAGAGTAGCAACAGACCAGCAGAGAAGCCCAGTAGCTGCTCAGCATTGTGGATAATAGCTTAGTAGCAGTTCTTCAAGAAAAGCAGCCGGGGGAGTCACAAAAAATAGCAGCTGAGGAGGTGGAAAGGAACATAGCTGAGACACAATCAAGCCCAGATATAACGCTAAGAATTGTTTTGAGAATGTGCCCTCTTCCACCAGGAACATTATTTATTTCTCTCTCTATTTTACTTTCTTCTGTAATTATTTACTTTAGTATTTTGTCCTAATTAAAAGCTTTGCTATTTAATTTTTGATTCTTTCGGTAGAAAATGAACCGAAGTGAGCATCAAGGCATGTTTGCAAAACTGGAATTCTCCCAAATATCCAAAATTGGACCAGAGGAGTGGTGTCTCATGCTACAATTATAATGACGTCAGATTCAAATAAGAAAACCTACCCTGAATTGTATTCAGTGTGAAAGAAACATTGAACTCTATATCAGAAGATGGAGTTTAATTTCCATTTGTATCCATTAATAAGTATACCTTCGTTTTCATGTTGAAGGAAATGCTAATAATGCAGAATATACTTAAAAATGAGAATTCTTTTTTTGGGGGAAGAAGTTAGTTATTAAAACTTACCAATACACTATAATCATATTTAAGCTATTTAAATTATCTGTAACTTTATAAGGTTGGCCAGCTAGGTGGCACAATGGATACATTTCAAGATCTGGCATCAGGAAGATTTGTCTTGCTGCATTTAAATCCAGTCTCAATGTGACCCTGGGCAAGTCACTTATTCCTGTTTGCCTCAGTTTCCTCATCTGTAAAATGAGCTGGAGAATGGAATAGTAAACCACTCCAGTATCTTTGCCAAGAAAACCCTAAATGGGATCACAAAGAGTCAGATATGCCTGAACAAAAGCTTTATAAGGTTATACAGCCATTATTGTATTTCAGAGGCAGAAACTGAACCATAACTTTCAAATATCAAGATTGTCTCTCTGTTCACTATATACTGTTAATTATTAAGTTTATTGTTTTTTAGGTTTAAATGAGACAACTGAAATAAGCTGTTTAAAAGATCCCATCTAGCTTAAAAATTATATGATTCTATTAATACAAGTTTATTTAAAAGACAGACATTGTCGCAATAATATGCAAAAGAAATAGAAAATATAAACATTTGTCTTTTAGGAATTAAATCTAATTTGAGACTCTAGACTCAATTCTAGTTTGAGGTCTGAAAATGTAAAAAAAATTGATATTTTACAAGAGAGAAAACTTTTAAATTATTTAATATATTATCTAAATATCAATTAACATTTTCTTTTAAAAAATCAATAATTTCTCACTGAATCTTGTTACAATTATAAAGCAGAGAGAAGGCATATTTTTAAAGTAAATTTTAATGGGTTACTTTTCATGTATTTTAAAATGTGAAACAACATGAATTTTTATTTTGTATTATAATTATACTTGGCATTTTATATAATGCTAAAATGTGATGTATTATGTTGAAACATTATATAATTAAAATTCATTTCCATTTTTAAAAAATGAATAATGTCAATTTCATAAAATCTCTAGAAAAAAAAAGGAAGCCACTCAAGCACTATTAAAAAAACTGCCTGATCATTAATATTTAGAGGATGCTTCATATCATCAGTAATTTGCTTGAGTGATCAAATTATAAATTAAGTAAAAACAGATGACTATTTTCAGCTTGCCTGGATTGAACTTATTTAATTTTCCTTTTTTTGTGTGTGACTAAGTTTTGCTTAATGCCCTATTCAGCCACAATTAATAAACCATGACTTGAATTTTCCCAGACATATTAATCACTTGACAGATGTTTGCTGCCTAAGTAGACACCAATATATAAAAGATAAAGGTAAAAGAAGGGAATGAGGTTAACCAAGCTTGACAATGTAAGTCCTAGGTTTTCTTGTCATTGTGAACCTAGTCAGACAATCTAATATGGTCCATCCATTTTCAAAATGCTGCTTAAAAGCAAAATAATACCAAACACCTTGCATATTTTCAAAAAATGCATGTTGAAAAAACTATCATTTTCCCCTTTGAAATGTTTGATCATTTCAAATGTTTTTGATCATATTATAATTTAACTTTTTTTAAAAAATGTATTAAACTGATTCAGATCCCCGTTTTGGAAAAGAAACTGGGAGACTCTTTGAAATTATTGGTTAAATGGCAAATTATTGAGAAAAAAATAGACTTCTTTGGAAAAAATATATGCATGTTAACTTTATCATTGACATATTGATTTTTATTAATGTATTAATTAATAAACTTTATTAATTAATACTTTGTTAATTTATTATTAATGTATTTGATAATATTCATTTATACTTTTATAAAAGTTTATTAATTTATAATAATATATGAAGCACTATCTTGGGTGCTAGGGATAAGAGTATCAATCATGATCTCTGCCTTCAGAGAGCTTACAATAGGTCAAATATCCAAGTAATTAATAACTAACCATGTTAATTCAGAGTAATAATAATGTTTTACAAAAATTTTTTCAATCAAACATTCTGGCAGAATAGATCCATTCCAAACAACAAAACAAGGCAACAAGCAATTTATTAAAAATTTACTAAGTATTAGGCAAATACAAACAGTAAGAAAGATAGTCCCTACTCCTGAGCAATTAATTTTGTAATGGAAGAAGGCAACACATAAAAGGAACTGGAAAAAATGGAGAGATGATATATCTACTAACGAGGGGGAGGGGGGGAGAGAAGCGGGAAGTGTTGAAGTCAGAAAGCACAGGTGAAATGTAGGTTAGCTGAATTGTATCCTTCCTCAAAATAGAAGCCCCTGGGAAATAATTCATCAAGGGGAGGGTGGGCCTGGCATGGAGTATGTATGATCCAGGGTAAGAATGTCTAGGCATGAAAGGACATTACAGGGTGGGACCATAGCTGAGGTATGGTATCAAAGTCTGGAAAGACAGAGTCAGTGCTGAGATGGAAATGAAGGTTGGCCAGTCTGTGAGCTTCTCTTAAATAGAGGAACCAGGAAAAACTCATCATTTGGAATAGGAAAAGAGGCCCAGAATAGGGAATAGTTAGTTTGGTCTTCTTAACAAAGAGGATCGATCATCCTTAAAACATGTTGTCCCTCAAGAGAAAGCCAGGTATACATATCAAATATAAATGGTTTTCTATAAAAGTGGTAGAAAGCAGAGAGTATAGAGAAGGTAAAGAAATGCAGAGCTGAGGTCAGTAACTTCCATAGATTCTAAGTAAATGAAATCACAGGAGAAAAAGGAGAAAAGCATGGAGTATGTTGTAGGAATGGTGACAAACATTTAAGTGGCTAATATGTACTGAATACTCTACTAGGTACATAAAAAAGAAAATGTCAAGATAAATCATTATCCTTGCCTTCATGGATCTTCTAATTGTAGAGGAAAATATAGACCATACAAAAAAAAAGTGTTAATTATTCCTGTGGTATGAAATGCACAAAAGGGAGCAATAATAATTTATTAGGCTGCAAAAGTAAATTGGAAACAAATCACAGAAGGCTGGGGATGCTGGTTTTAGGAGTTCTTACTTAATTAGATGGATGTGTAAAAGCCATTGATATTTTTGAGTAGAAAGGAGATCGGATAGAGCGCTAGTCCTGAAGTCAGGAGGACCTGAGTTCAAATCTAGCCTCAGACACTTCACACTTCCTAGCTGTGTGACCCTGAGTAAGTCACTTAACCCCAATTGACTCAAAAAAAAAAAAAAAAAAAACAAGCAAAAAAAGAAAGTAGGATGTCTTCCTGTTGGCAAAATAGTGCATAAGATTGGCTGCAGGGGAAGCTCCTAAAGCTTGGAAAATTGGTTTGAAGACCATTAAAATCGTTTGTGTGAGAAGTAATGAAATTCTGAGCTAGGAGCATAGTAGTGGTGTAGTGTGAGAGGTTGTATCACATATTATTCTACCAGTGCCTAGTTGATATTGTAACTACCCCATCATATCTGTCACAGACATATTTTTTAAAATGGAGAAAACTGTTTAAGACAAAGTTTACTTTTGAGTACCAGGCTTAGAATAAAGATCCATCAGTCTGATTTCTTCCTCAGACACATACTAGCCATGTGACCCTTTTATAAATCACTTAACCTCTGAGTTTTGTCTTCTATAAAATAGGGAACAGAAGCAGATTTCTATATAGGTGATTGAATAGGTAGACAGGCTCCTGTGTTAGGAGTCATGTTCTCCTAAAGCTAAACCTAAAACCAAAGAGTTTTAGAAGGTAACTGAAAAATAGTATAATCTTCAATATTCAAATGAAGCCTCTCAAAGAAACAGGTAAAATGAAACCAATATCTCGATAAAAATTGTAGAATAAGAAGGATATAGAGACCAGCCATAGACAGAATCTTTAGTAATTCACAGGGTGGTAGCATAGAAACCACAAATTAAAGTATAAGGTTGAGCCTGATACTAACCAAAATGGTGGTGACAGCAATCCTGATATTCACGCTACAAAAGAAATAGGATCAAATAGCTTCTTCCCAAAACATCCAAGAGTCTTAATGGGAATTAAGCCAGACTCTGGCATTAAAAAATTCATGATCCCAAACTGAAAATTAATTGAAAGTTAATTGAAGAAAATTCCTAACACAATGAATAAATACTATGAAATAAAAGAAGAGAAAACCTACAAATTTAAGCAGAACCTCAAAGAAGGGGGGAGAAATGAGTTAGCCATCTCAAGGAGATGATTCCTGATTCCTATCTGGTTACCCACTGGGCCACCTCGCTGCCCCTATCAAAAGATGTAATGGAGCAAATAGAATTCAGTGACTCCAAGACACAAGAAATATCAAACCAAAAATAAAAGATTAAAAAAGGAGCTTTCAAAGATATTTTAAGGTATTTTCAAAAGCAATCAACTTAGAAAGATCAAGTAGAGATAATTTAACAATCATATAATTCTCTGAAAATCATGACCAAAACAGCAACAATAATACATAACAAAAAATCTAAAACCATATTCCAAGAAGACATAAAAGAGAATTATTCAGATCTAGTAGAACCCAAAAAACAAAGAAATAATAGAAAGAATCAACTAAACATTCTTGAAAGAGAACATTAAATGAAAATTTTCAGGAATGTTTAGAGAAAACCCAAAGCTTCCAGATCATACCTCAATTGATAAAAAAAGACAATAAAAAGAAATAGCAACTATTGGAGGCAATGTGGTAGAAAGTGCATATAAATATATTCTTTACAGATCTATGAAGTAGTATGGAAATAAATTTGGAACTGTACTTCCCAAAAGTCTCCAGATTATGTACACATTTTGACATAGCAATATCATAACTAAGCCTAGACCCCAAAGGGATCAAAGACAGAGTTAAAGGAGCCATAAATATAAAGTGTTTATAGCAGAATTGTTGCAGTACTAAAGAATTGGAAACTAAGTAAATATTCATCAATTGGTAAGTGGTTAAAGTTAAAGATATATTGTTGAAATATAAATAGTAAAGAAGGTAATGATTTCAGCAAAATCTGGGAGGACTTTTATGAACTGATGCAGAATGAAGTGAGCAGAACCAAGAAAAAAATTTACATAATTACAATAATATTCCAAAGACAAAAAAAATTTGTGATTTAAGAATTCTGATAAACTAAATGAACAACCATGAGCAATTTGTGCATTTGTTTTGTTTGACTATATTTACTTATTATAAAGAAGGGTTTTCATTTTATGATGATGGAATTTTAAAGAAGAATTGTAGTTATGCTCCCAAAAATGAAAGAAAGAAAAGAACCATCAATGATTTTAAATATATGTGTGTATATATATATATATATATATATATATATATATATACACATATATATATATCTATATATATATATAGACAAGAGAAGAAGGAAATTCAGAAATGGTCACAATCAGGGCATTACTGGAAAATGAATGGATGCCCATCAAGTGGAGAATGGTTGGGTAAATTATGGTTTTGAATGTTATGGAATATTATTGTTCTGTAAGAAATGACCAGCAGGATGAATACAGAGAGGCTTGGAGAGACTTACATGAACTGAATGCTGAGTGAAATGAGCAGAACCAAGAGATCATTATATACTTCAACAACAATACTGTATGAGGATGTATTCTGATGGAAGTGGATTTCTTTGATAAAGAGATCTAACTCAGTTTCACTTGATCAATGATGGACAGAAGCAGCTACACCCAAAGAAAGAACACTGGGAAATGAATGTAAACTGTTTGCATTTTAGTTTTTCTTCCTGGGTTATTTCTACCTTCAGAATCCAATTCTCCCTGTGCAACAAGAGAACTGTTCAGTTCTGCACACATATGTTGTATCTAGGATATACTGTGACATATTTAACATATATAGGACTGCTTGCCATCTAGGGGAGGAGGTGGAGGGAGAGAGGGGAAAAATCAGAACAGAAGTGAGTGCAAGGGACAGTGTTGTAAAAAAATTACCCTGGCGTGGGTTCTGTAAATAAAAAGTTATTATAATAAAAAAATAATAAATCTTTACTGACTGACAAAAAAAGAGAGAGAGAGAAAGAATCAGGGCATTGTCAATCTGGAACTGTCATGTTTAATCTGAAATACACTTTAAAAAAACCTACATAAACAGGATTCATGCTTTCATATATAGTTCTTTTTAATGTGTTTTTCTAAATGTGGAAAAATGACTAGAAGCCTAAATTAGCTCAATTTCTTAAGATTTTATGAAGGTTATTAGCAACAACAGATAGTTTAGTTTAGCACTAAACATTTTCAAGTCCAGTCCCCTCATTTTGCAGTTGAAGAAAAAAAGTCTACAGAAGTTATGCTGTGAATAAAATTGCATAAGTAATATGTGTTGGGGCTGAAGCTCATGCTCCCATGGACCATAGCACACCAGTTCCTCCTATCCTCCATAACCTTCCAAAGTCTGTCCAAGCTCATGTTCATAGCTTCCAGGATACTATTTATACATCTCATTCTCTGTGGTCTGTCTTTTTCTTTGTCTTCAAATTTTCCCATCAGAGACTTTCCTTCATTATGTGGCCAATGTATTTAAGCTTCACCTTCAGTTCTTGTCCTTCTAATGACTATTCTCAGTTAATGTCTTTTAAGTATTGACTGATTTGATTCCCTTGTCAAGCAAAGGACTCTCAAAAGTCTTCTCCATTATCACAATTCAAAAGTGCTGATTCTGTGGCGTTCAGTTTTCTGGTCCAACTCTTAGAGCCATATATTGTAAAAGCCTTAGCTTCGAATATACAGGCTTTGTCAGCAAAATGATATCTCCAATTTTTAGTATGCTACTCAGATTTGCCATGGTTTTCTTTCCAAGGAGAAAGTCTTTTAATTTTATAGCTGCAGTTTCCATATGTAATATCTTTGAGCCCAAGAATATAAAATCCGAATGATTCCATTTTTCCCCCTCTATGAGCCAGGAAGTTTTGGGAACAGTTGCCATAACTATAATCCAAATGGCTCATACAAAAAAAATCATTAATGGTCTTAATCAATAAATAATTATGATAAATAATTGCTCAATTATGTTACATATGATTATAACAGACTGACAACTTGTGACTAAGTGCATTGTGTTCTTGCAGTATCTCAATCTGTTGTCAAATTGTTTCCAAAGCACAAAAAAAGGGTTCAATATTGAGCACTAACTGGTGCTCAATGGACAGATGGGCATATGTGTTTATCTTTATCTACTGTCTATACACTGAACCAGAATACTATCCTTGTTCCTTTCTGTTACTCTATAATCATCTGTGTAATCATGGGAACAAGATGTTATGAACATTTGCCTTCTTGAAGTACATGCCAGTCTTCTTGAAAATTATGATGACTGTAATATGGTGATGCATATTACAAATCATCTAAAAACCATAATGAACTATCATATACAATGCAGAAACAAATTTTTGATTGCTCCCTTTGCAGTATTAAAGCCATTTTTCTGATTTATCTTCTACTTATGTTACTATTCATTTATCTGGCAGATTTTCAAGTAAACTTTTTGGCCACATAAGTCAGTCATCCAGGAGAGTTCCTGTGAAATATAGTGAAGAAATTCATATTAGAAAAGATTCTTTCTGTATAAAGATGTGTGAGTGTATATGTGTGTGTAATTATATACACACAGTTATATATGCTTAAAATATATGCAAATAAACAAATAATACAGTTCTTGCCATTACATAGTAGAAAAGAAAATATTTTATATCATAGCTATCTTTTAAATTTCTGGCAATTATGTAGTATAATGGATAGACCATTCAAGCTAGTATTAGGGAAAAAGAGTTTAAATTCAGTCCCAGACAGTTACTATACTCAGACAGAACTATAGGTTCACATTAACCTTAACTTAACCTCCATTTGCCTCAGCTTCCTCAATTGCAAAATAGAGATAATAATAGTACCTATCTCCCAGGATTCTAATAAGGATTAAATGAGAATATTCATAAAAATCTTAAAACCTTATAGTGTAATACATGTTATTTTCATTGTTGTTATTTTCATCAACTGATTAGTGGCTAAAATTTTTAGAAAGGAATTTCTATCTTTTAGCAAGAAACTTGTGAAACCTTTTTACTATTTGTGACAACATATCTATGTAAGCAAGCATTTTCAATTTATTATTGTTTAAAATAAAAAATGGAGAATATAAGGAACCTGATTTAAGATTTTTTTCTATAGTATTGAGTCAAATAGTACAATCTTTAGTTAAATTTAAAAGTTTAATATCAAAATTAACTTTATATATGATTTTTATATTATGTTAAACATCTAAGTTGTAATTTATTTTGTTAAAATAGTCATTGTATTTTACAAAATTTGTTTTAAAATGTCTCAATGTTGTTTTGATGTTATAATTTTGTTTATGTTGTTTATGATGTTATAGATAATGGTAAGTATATGAGGTCAGAATAGATTACCTTTTTGCAGAATATCCCATATAAGTTTTTATACATAGTTTCAATAGTTATAGGTGGGGGCAGCTAGCTGATATAGTGGCTAGAGCACCAGCCTTAAAGTCAGCAGGACCTGAGTTCAAATCTGGCCTCACACACTTAACACTTCCTAGCGGTGTGACCCTGGGCAAGTCACTTAACCCCAATTGCCTCAGGGGGAAAAATTAGTTATAAGTGGAAATATTTCATAATAACAAAATATAAATTTTAATTTTGAGCTTTTGGGGGCAAAAACTATCTTTTTGGAAAGTATTTAAGGTATTGTAGGGACTTTATGAATAAATCAAAAAGAGTTTCATGAGTAAATTATGCTGCAAGTTTAGAACATGTTTTTGTTATTGTTGTTATTGTTGAACAATTGTTTAATTGTTATTATTGTTTTCAGAGTACAAAATATGGAACTCACTACCATAGACCCCCAATTTGTCATTTTAGTTGTTTTGATCTTCTTTGTCAATCCGATGAGCATGAGGAACCTCTATTTCACTTTAGTTTTCATTTTTATAATTGTTAGTGATCTGGACCATTTTTTCACATGGCTAGTAATAGCATGAATTTCTTCCCCTGGAAACTATTTTTTCATATCTTTTGACCTTCTATCCATTTCTCTGTCTCTGTAAATGATGAACCAACTGTTGGCAAACAGTCAGAGGTCCCTGCCAATAATAGGATACAAACCAGAAAAATACAGTCCCCTGGAGCCAGAGAGACCCGGACCAGCCTAGATAACCTAGACCAGATCTGCAAAGGAATCAGGGACTGAATCCAAAATGTTATTGACTTTAGTGGAAAATTTTGTTTAATTCTGAATTGAAAAACCGTTTCCCTCTGGAAGCATCCCTGTCAAAGCCTAGATACCTGAACTATGTCCTAAACCTCATGGGTTTGGAACATACCTATGTCCTTGTTAGACATAGTCTGGGCCAAGAAGGAGCTACAGTTGTGCTGGGGGGGGGTGGATGGGGGGGGTGCTCATTATGTACTGTCTGTACTGTCTTATTTCTTTTCTTGATTCTATGTAAAGACTAAAATATCTGTGTAGTTAAAGGTTTACACTTGCCTGAGGGGTTCAGGTAAAGAATTTAGTGACATAAAACAGATCCAAGGAAAAAAATAGAGTTTTCTAGTAGCTATGAGTTGAGAGCTATTCAAATTGGTTAAATCCACACTAATCATACCCCCTTAGGCTGAGATAAGCATAGCCTCTCAGAGAGAGGTAAAACTGTAAATAGACAATTATTCTCTCTCTAAAAATGATAGGGGTTGGTACTCCCCTGATAGTCCTTCCATGTCAGCATTGAATACATAACTAACAGGGAAAACACAAGGTTACCCAAGTCCTAGTATTTTGAGTAGGCAGAGCAGAACGGTTTTTAACAACAGAGCACCTGGTATTTATTAAATAACTTTCTGGATTTCTCCAGATTTATCTAGGATGTCCTTCCAGACAACTGATCCCATTTATATGATCATGTCAAAAAGGGCACATGACAATTGAAAGAGCCTAAGATAACACAGTTACTCTGAAATGTCTAAATGAATGAAGCATTTGCTAAATGCTTATTACATGTGAAACAATTTGCTAAATTCTGGGAACATAAATAGAAAAACAAGATAATCCCTGCTCTGAAGGAGCTCACATTTTAATAGAGTAGACAGTATTTGAAAGAGTTCAATTTCAAGTTAGCTGTAAAGATCTCATGGCTGTTAAGATGCAGCAGCAAAGCTGATATTGAAGTTCTTTAATGTTACCTCCACTGATAAAATCTTATTAGTTTCTGATGTTGAACCATTTGACAGTGCCCAAGACTTTGGTGGCAAGAATTTTCTATTCAGGTCTTCAGTAGCTGTGGTTGTCATATTTGCAGGAGCAGTTGCCAGATTACATCTTCCCAGGAAAATGGTTGAGTTGAGGGCACTGCATTATTAGCACTGTGTTCCCAATGCTCTTGAGTTCAAAATTCTGAATAGTAAAATAGTATTTTATAGAAGTTTAATTTGCTTCCATAAAATCATTCATCAGGTTTTCTTTTCAAGTCTTCTATCAGACCTGTCAGTGCCTATGAGGGCTTCTTAACTAACCTAATTATATTTTCAAATTCTAGTATTTATGAACCATATGACATTTATATAACAGAATACTTTGACAAGAATTATGAAGATTTGAAAAAAAAGAGTTATGAAGATTTGGATTAAAATACTGCTCTATAATTTCCTTGTTCTGTGTCTTTGGACCTCTAACCTATATTGATCTGGTGCATTATGTTCACCAGTGACCTTATCTGTAAAAGAGAAGTAATCATATTTATAGTACCCACCTCATAGAACTATTTTGAGGGTCAAACATAAATAGATAAAAGTGCTTCACAAACCTTAAAGCACTGTATATCCATCAACTATTATTATTTTAAGAATCCAGTGTAAAGCAAAATGTTTTAGATATATTATCTCGTTTGAATCTTATAGCAAACTTGTGAGGTAAGGATTATAAACCTTTTGATGTGATTAATCTGCTGAGACTGGGAGATTTTCCCCAGAGTTACATAGCTTTTAAGTGAAGAAAGACGAAAATGCATTTTATTGGTTAGCCATAATACCACATCTAGGAGGGTATATCTGCATAAAGAATAAAATGCAGGTGAATGGAGAACAATGACCAATGACATTGATTCTTTTTTTTCCCTTTTTTTTTGGATTGACTCAATTTCATTTGCATATAAAGTCAAAGAAGATCATGAGAATTTCTAGTTAAATAAGATAGTTGTCTGAAATGAATTAGCCATAAACATAGATATTAAAAGAAAATTCTTGATCTTAATTTAGGGTCACTCATTTTAGCTTTTGTTATCTTGGTGTAGTACTCATAACCTCTGGTTATTAATTAAAAGTTATTATGAGAAAAATGTGTTCCATTACCTACACTCAAGAAAGACTGAAGCTAAGATAGCCAACATTTTTCATTAAGAGGAGAATTCTAAAACCTAATAACAACAAACAATGCCTGGTATCATCTATAAG
This sequence comes from Antechinus flavipes, assembly GCF_016432865.1. Taxonomy (NCBI): domain Eukaryota; kingdom Metazoa; phylum Chordata; class Mammalia; order Dasyuromorphia; family Dasyuridae; genus Antechinus; species Antechinus flavipes. The sequence goes on from NC_067403.1 coordinate 111,647,853, forward strand.
ACCAGGAAATTCTCACTAAGGGGAGAAGCTCAGGAGGGTGAGATAGATTGAAAGGAAGAGAAATGCAGTGTCAGAGAGAGAGCAACCAAACGACAATGTGACATCAGAATATTGGTCCCACAAAGAGCATCAATCAAAAGAAAAAAGACTCAAAGAGAGCAATAAAATGATATCAATCAAAAGATATTGGTGGGCTGGCACTAATCAAGGAATAAATTGTCCTTCCTTCTGTATGCTCTGATCACATGTGCTCCCCCCCAATTTGTGATTCTCATGTGTACCTACTTTTCCCTTTTGTGGTGAGTATATCTATGGGATAGTGCACATAAAATTTGTGTGGAAGTGGGAAGGAGGGAATTTGCATAGCCTATTATCTTACTAAGTTATTTGATTGATTATATTTTATTGGAATTGATTGTGTCTAGTAAAAAATAAACACATAGTGGGGGCTCTCACATGAGGCTTTTGAGTGGATGTGGATCTGAAATGTTATTAGGTATCATATGAAATGATAATATTGATGAGACCTTCAATAATTAGGCGTGTTTGGCCCAAAGAGATTGGAATTGTTGCCTGCAGGAAGCAGGGAAAAGACTCTGATAGAGATTAGTTTAACCTTATGGTCCCACTCTCTGTGGAGATCATCCATTCAGAAATACAAGTTATGTCAAAGTCCTGAGGCTCACCCTTGGTGAGGATCTTGGACAATCTCACCTTGCCAATGCCCTGTCAGAAATCCCAGTCATGTCCCTGGGGTTAAATTTCCCTATAAATCTGCCTATGGCCCATGCCATCTTTGCTGAACCCCTTTGGGTCAGTCCACCAGGGCACTCTGCCTCTTGGTGCCTTTTCCTTCACCACTCCCCCATGCCATAAATGTCTCTCCTCTCAATCTCCACCATGCTTCATTCATGGCACCTCTCCTCTCAAACCCCACTGTGCCATATGTCTTTCTTCTTCTTATGGCTAACTCTTTTAGAATTTAGCCTGCCAGCTAAGGTCCTCCTCATGGGGTGTTTCCTTCCTTCTGTCTAATCATGAGTTCCACTAGGGTACTTGTCTTTTCCATCATTAATTATTAAAACCCCTTTCCTTGCTATGTGCTCTCCCAACTCTATTTCATATTCACCACTCCTGGTGTCTATTGTATCTCTTGTTTGTAACCTCTTCTAAATAAACCTACCTTTTGCCAAAGAGAATGGCCATTATAAATTCCTCACATGACCAAACGCCAATATTTGGTACTCTCCTAAATCACATAATCCGAGGCCTTTATTTGGCACATCAATCACATCAATATGAAATAGATTTGGGAGAACATCATGGTCAGGAACATGGAACAGTCATGATGTAGACATCCATCACAGGTTACAGAGGTTTGCCATTTATTATATGAAATAGCTCACAGACTTAATCAACCACAACTAAGTAAGGCAGAGGCAGGTGATTAAGCAACTTGCTTTTGTGGAGACTTGACTTTTAGAGTCTCCAGGGAGTGGAGGAGAGGGGCGGTGGAGGGAGGTAGGGCAGGCTCTAGGGAGTAAGGGGAGGAACCAGGAAAGAGTTTGGTTATCTAAGTTATGCTAATCAAGACAGTCTCTGAGGTGGGAGACAGGATGGATAGATTAACAGTGGACTCAGGCTTCTCATTATTCTCTGCAAACAGGCCAGGCTGGGAGAAATGACTTGGTTATATGATTAATAATAGGAATCGGATGGGCTCCTTTTAGCAATTCCTGAGAATAAGCTGGTTTAGTTCATAAGCTGATTTAGAGTTCCCATTAGATCCCAGAGGATTTTGAACTTGGGGTAACTTTACTAGGAGCCCTATAAAGTGAGAGACAATGTTCACAAGCATTACATAAGTGTCAGAAATGGGATTTAAACCTTACTTTCTCCTGATCCAGAGGTATTCACTACTAAATAAAATACTTTAGATCGAGCATTCCTTCTACTATACGATGCTGCCTTATAAAATAAGTAATTTGGTTCCTATCTCTTTTAGATTAACAATTCTATCATGTTTTGGATAGGTTCTATTTTTGTGGAAAGAAAATTATTTATTCAGACCTTTTTTCTAAAAAGACGATTCCTTTTGATTTTATGTCATAGTAATTTCTGGACACAGAATTCCCTCTACCCCCCAAAAAATAACCAAATCCTTTTTAAGGAATATGTGTCCAAGATAGCTCATATTAAACAACTATGGAACTTTTTCTATAAATATAAATGTGTTTCATTGTTAATATTTGAAAATATTGCTTAAGCATTTTCCATAGAAATGGAACAGACAGGTAGTTATCTGACATACAGAGAAAGGAAATAAGCAATCTTTAAGCATCTACAATGTACCAAGCATTTAAAATATAAATAGATATATATATATAATATATGTATAAATATATATAATATAAAAATAATATATAAATAGATGTTTTATATCTATAAATGGATGTTATATATACATATAATTTTATCTTTGTAATAATCCTGTGAGGTGGGTGCTATTATCTCCTTTTTACATTTGAGGAAACTGAGGCAAAAGTTAAATGAGTTGCCTTTAGTCAACCAACTAGTGGCTGAAGCCAAAATTAAATTCAAAGCTCCCAAATCCAGCCCAAGGCTCTATCCTATTATCACCTAGGTACTTTTAGGAAGATAGCGAAGTCTCTACAGTGGAGCTCTGGACATGGAAAAAGAGATATAGATTGAATCTTGCTTTAGGTGTTACTTATGTGACCATGGAAAAGTCACTTTACTTCTCATACTTTGTTTCTTCATCTGTGAAATAAGTATAATATTTGTATTATTTTCCTGATCTAACTGTTGTGGAGAAAGATATTCTTGTAAACCTTAAAGGTCTATATAAATGAGTTTTTGCTGATATGATTTAAGAGAGCAATATCTAGTTCCATATGATGCCTTTGGGGGTTAGCACTAAATGATGAGGTAGGTACCAAATGTTGGGGTTTAGTCATGTGAAAGAAATCACAAGGGTCATCTCTTTGGCAAAAGGCTGGTTTATTTAGAAGAAGTTACCAACAAAATGAAGAGATACAATAGATACCAAGAATAATAAATATGAAATAGATTTGGGAGAACATAGGGTTAGCAAGGAAAGGGTTTTAAAATTAATGATGGAAAAGACAAGTTCTCTAGTGGAATTCACAATTAGCCAGGAGAAAAGGCATGCCCCCATGAGGTTAGAGTATACCCTTTACTGGCAGGCTAAAATAGCAAAATAGATTTAGCACCCTAAAAGAGTTAACTATAGGAAGGAGAAAGAATAGATGCAATATGGGGGATGAGAGGAGAGAAACTACATGGCTTAGAGGAGGGAGGAGGGGAAAGACATCACAGGGCAGAGTGCTATGATGGGCTATAACCCAAAAGGTTAGCATGAGCCATGGACAAATTTATAGGGAAAATTAAACCTCAGGGGTTTGACATAACTCAAATTTCTGACTGGACATAACAAGGTGGGGCTGGCTCAAGACCTCCACAGATGGTGAAACTATGAGACTAAAGTGATCCTCATCAGTTCCCTTCCCTATTTGCTTCAGGGAGTAATTCCATCAATACTTCAGTCTCTCTGCAACTGCACCTAGTTACTCAGGACTTCATTATTATTATCATATAATATTTCAGACATTCTGAGATGGGTTTTTCTTTCTATCCAAGAGAATATGATCTTCTTATTCACCAATGATTAAAAAATTCCTTTTAAAGGAGGATGAAAACTTTCATTATATATATATATCTGTGTGTGTGTAAATTTACATATGTATATGTGTATGTTTGATTCAAATGAATACTAAGGTATAAATGACTGATATTAGAGATGTCTAGACAATTTTAAGTTTACCAGATATTTGAGACATGTTCATGTAGGGGAGAGGAGAAAGTTAGGGGGTCACTACAGAGAAAGGTAAAAGGAAATAAATGGAGAGAGACATACAAAAAAGCACATTTCATTATTTCATATTTTGACCTAGGGCTAGCAAGCTTGAGTAATATCAATTACAAATGTCAGATTTTCACTTGGAAAGGATTTTCAGAGTGCTATGAAACAAATTTCTAAGTCTTAGTCCTCTATTTCTACTTCTTAGATTAATGGACATTTTCACTTTATGATTTACAAAGTAGAAGTTTTCTAGCTACAATTTTAAAAAGCATAGCCAAACTTCTCAATCTCTCAAAACACTTTTTTGGGGGAATGGTTTTATTTAAAAATTAATCTTCATCATTCCTCTATGCTTTGGTTTTTGACAACATAAGCACGATGCTATAAATAATAGACTGTGGTATAAGGAATCAGAAATGTGTATAAAAACAGGTTTTCTTTGAAATGTCTAAATCAAATATATACTGAATAAATAAGTGTTATGTTTCTATACCCACTGAGCAATATAAAATATTGCCATTAGGTATCCATTAGAAAAGAATTGGGAATAAAGCTACATAATACTTAAAATTAAATCTAATAAAAAAATGAATAGAGTAAAAAGAATTACAGTAAAGTTCAGGAACAACAAATAAACTTAGCCATTTTGAATCAGAGAAAACCTATAGAATGTCTAAGTTGGGTGCTTTATTATAGTTATAAAGAAGTGAATTTTCTTGAGAGGAAGTGAGAATACAACTAGAGAAAAATGCTCTTAAAAAAGAGAATGTGCTTAGAAGCAGCAGTGTGCAAATAAGAGACTAAGATTACATTCCACATTTTTTAGCTCAAGTATTTGCTAAGAGTTAAGGGGGGGTATTTGCTAATTGTTGCCTGTCTCTATCTTAGCCTGACTGACTCGAGTGACACAAAACATAACAAGAAGTAGAAAAATGGGATACAAAGAAGCTTTTCAGTGTAAATGCTCAGGCTCCAGAGTTCTCAGGAAAAGATATATTTACCTAAATGGCACCTAGAAGGGAGAGGAAATTGAGAGGAATTAATGAATATAAAATGACCTCAAGGTTAATTTGTTTCCACGATGGAGATTTGGGGGTGTGGAAGAGAGAGAACTAAAGCATTGTGAACTCAGGGTATGAGAGTAGAACACTAGCAATTATAAAGATCTAGCTTAATCTCAATTTTTCTGGAGTTAGATGTGGCAGTTTCCTAATTGAACCAAACTGAACCAAACCTATAGGTCTAAACTCCTAGGTTAATTATAACTTATTTATAATTATTCCTGGTTTTCTTCAAGATTCAGCTTAAATTATCTCTTTTACAAAAGGCCTATTCCTGGTAGTTACATAACTCCCCTCACCAATTGTACCTTTCCTCTTAAATTACCTTTAATTTATTCTGAATTTGTCTTGTATGGACACATATATTTGTATGTATGGAAACATTTGTCTTGGAGCTTCCCTGAGCCCTGGGATCGAGAACTATTTATTTCCCATTATTTATATTGCAATGCATATCACTGTGATTGGGACATAGTAAAGCATTTTATAAATGATTGTTGACTTGATGAGATCTTAAAATTTTTTCAGCCTGTTAAAAATATCACAGTTTCATTAGAAGAATCACCATTTCCCTACCCCATCTGGTGAAGCTGAAATTTGTTATTATTGTTGTTAGGGTTTTTTGTTTTTACATATTAGAATGAGCAAGATAAAGCTGCAGTGATACTGGACCTTTTGCCAAGATGTTGTGATCAATGCATCCAATGTATCTTTCCTATTCTACTGGGTGGTGTTTTTATCTGTGTGTTTTATGTATAAGTTCCATAAAGATAAGGACTATATCGTATTAAAACTAAACAAATGGTAGCTAATATTTATTGGATTAAAAAAAAAGATTTTGGGGTAATGGATAATATGGATGAGACTGGACTCTCAGTCTTATATATCACTAGCAAAGAAACAAACTTCTGCTCATTTGAAATAATGACTTGTTTTGGCAATATTTATTGACTGTCAGAATATCAAGCTGAGTATTTCCATATTAGTTGGAATAGCCCATTCCCCTAGTTCTTGGAACATGGATTCTTGAATGTTTACATACAAGTTGTTTACATACAAGTTGTCACATTGGGTCAGCATCTACTCAAAACCATGGCTCATGAGGTCTCACTCAATTCTTTTTTTAATGAGACAAAACAAGAGCATACATGAGTTCAAAAGGTAATTATTTAATTAAACAGAAGATTCAAATGTTCAAATGGATTAGTAATCTTCTTGATTTGGAAGTTTTCTTCATTGATATAATTCACAACTCATCCATGCCTGTCCCATCCTGGGTTGATCATATTCATATCCTCTCATAGGTTTGAGATAGGTCGACAACCCAAAATCCTGGGGGGGGGCTTTCTTACTTTCTCCTGATATTTTGAGGGTACCATTGGAATTCTCAGGATGCCTACTTGTTATCCTTTACTCTTTCCTGTAATCATCTACCCTTCTTAAACAAATTCTGAAAACACTTTTACTATTCCTTATTCAAAGTTCAGATCCACCATATACTTCTCTCTTTACCTTTACAATTATGTCACCCCCAAAACAAATCTTCTCTATATACACTTGGCCGGATATATATGATTTCCCATTTTTATTTTGTTTAGTACCATTTTAGTTTCTATATAAGGACTGTTTATTTTTTCTATCAGGACCTGGAACTGTTATGTCACAGAATGCCTGCTAGATATCTGTTGATTGTCAAATCAAAGCTTCTGTATAGACCATTTTTGAAAAGAAGTCATAGCTTTTTTATGACATATTCCCAAAGATTCAGGGATGTTTTTGCTTTTTTGTGAGGCAATATTCAGAGTCCTTTAGATTTTCTAGCTAACTCTTTTTTCACTGCTTTTCTACTATATTAATAACAATTACCCAACATTTTACCTCCACTTTGGGCTGAAAGTGATAAGATTTATCTTACTTCCTATTATACCTATGAACACCAAAAGAGAAAGGGTGGTGTGTGTGTGTGTGTGTGTGTGTGTGTGTGTGTGTGTGAGAAGATTGATCTTGGAGAAACAGATAATGGAGATAAGCCGACCATGTATTTTAAATTGCCTCATGTTTCAGTTTTCATCTTATTATGTTTTAAAAATCTCTTCAGCTTGGTTCTCATAATAGTAAAATTAGCAAGAAGATTAGTTTATGTTGCATGTGTCAACTGCTTGACATTATAGTTAATGTCCATCAACAATGCAAACCTCAACCAAATAAATAGGCTAAAAAGACTCAGCAATATGTCTTTGTATAGATAGATAGTAGTCAAATACAGGAGATCCATGTGCAAAATCTAACATATTAAGCTACACTGAGGGATGCAAGCAAGGTTGAAAGTTTGAAATAGTAGATGAAGGTCAATTTTCAGAGAGACAATTTAGGCAGGTATAGGTTTGGGTTCACATCTTTCCCCTTCACAGACAGACCCAGACACAGCAGTCCAAAGCCCATCTAGGTCCCTTGACTGCTAACATAGCTTAGATAAGATGGGAGTCACCAATTTTATTTTTTCTGTGAAACAGAGAACCATCAGTCCATATTATAGGTCCTGGCTCTATAGTGTACAAGCCCAGCACTGAATACTGACTTAGTAATTCAACTTAATCCATCTTGAGCCTTCTCATCTATACCTCTCATGCAACCTAAAACATCATAGTCTATTTGCTAGTACAATTGGACTTTTGTGTCTTATCTCACCGATTTGACTGACAGTTTCTTGAGAACAGAGACCAGTGTGCTATACCCAGATTGTTCAGTTTTCGGTGTGAACATTTATACTACAGAAATCAGAAAACCCTACAAATCAAGGCTTGATTTATTACTTTGTTGATGATCTAGTTTTAAGAAAGTGATAGAGAAAAGTAATAATGCAGAATAGACTTTAAAAGAGTATTACATTTTTTCTTCAGAGAGCCAGTTGTTGAAAATTTATTAACACATCAACCACAGTCACTATCTTACTTTATGTGGCACCCCAATACTTATCAAATAGTAAGCACTTACCTCTAAATGAAAATAACTCACAATAAATTAATCCAATTATAATAATTAGAAAGAGGTATAGTTTCCATTCATTCATTCAAGGCAAAGCACCACAAAACAAACAGAGGATAGTATTTTAACTGAGAGACTAAAAATGGAGTCTAAATGCATGCATCAAGAAAGTGAACCCACACATCTCAACCACTGAAGTCACTTTCATCTCAGGACAGTAAAAATCTGCTCTCAGATGTGATTTATGTAGCTTCCTTGGTATGGGAACATAAGGACCACAGACATGATCATCAAAGTGAGCAGAGTGGCTCTGTAGGTGCTGGTGATTGTAGCAAAAGTCAAAATCAACTAGGAAACCTTTAAAATTCTAACTTTTGTCTCAAATGAAGACATTATCACAGAGAGCACATGAAAATTTCCACACCTAGCCTAACAATTGCCTTGCCTCAAAACATTCTTCCTGCGTTCCACGGCTTTGCCTAGTGAGTAAATACATGTTCTTGTTCCTTTTATATTGCCTTTCTTTGTATCCCCAGTATTTGGGGACATAGATCATGACATGTAGTGTTTAGTTAGCTAATGTTTGTTGACTTGATGATCTAGCCTTGTTTTTAAAGGTTTCTAGAAAGAACATACTATTCTAGAAGACAATTCAATTATTAACATGGGAGGGGAGGAAGATTTTTGTGGAGGGAGCCTGCTATAATGAACACTGACTTAAAGGGGAAAGGACACCATGGATTATTATAATAGGAAAGAAACGGGTGTTTTTAGTGATTTTGCATCCAATCCATTCACAACATTTAAAGAAAAGTACTTTGCTCCATGAAAACATTGTTGGCTCTTACATAAGCTAATGAATCCAAAATACTGTGCTGTCACCATGTTTAATGATAAGATGTTCTACGCTTTTTTCTTTCTTTTGCAAGAGAGAAGTATCGTGGCAAATACTTCTTTGAATTCCAGAGGATGTTGCACAATACCAGATACCCTGAGCTTACTCCAAGCATGATTGGAAATGATGTCTGGAATTTAGGGACCCGCCAGTTTTTCACATCTTGAAGCAATATGGAACATAGCAACAGAGAAGTTAGCTGTCACTATATGCAAGTGGCAATTAAACATATGAAGGAAGGCTTTCAGACCCCCTTACTACCCTTAGATTTAATATAAATTTGACATTCATATATGTCTGTGAGAGAGTTTAACATATTGGATAGAATGCCAGGTTTGGAGTTAGATAGAGCTGGCTGCAATTATTTCTGCAGTAAGTATACATCACAAGAAAGTTAAAGAGAGAGAAAGGTTCCATAGTTAGCAATACACACACACACACACATACATACACACAAACACACACACATATATAGCTGTATATTATTGTATAATATTATGTATATTTCTGTATATTATATATACATATGTATTCATAACAATTCTTTTGTGGCAGAAAAACATCAAAAACAAAGTGGGTGCTCATCGGTTGAGGAATTATTGTATATATATTAGAATATATTAACATTATTATAATGCTGGAAGAAATTATGAAAAAAAAAAGCATTCAGGAAACATAAGAGATTTTATATAAATGAATGGATGTGAAGGACCAGTAGAAGAATTATCACAATGATTATTATAATATGAAAGAAAACATCATTACAAGATATCAAAATGCTGAGTAATTCAGAAGTTAATTATAACTCAAGTGAACTATAAGTAAAATTTTACCTCTCAGCAGAGGATGGAGTACGTGAAATAAGGCATATATTTTCTACTTATCTGTACATCTTTCAAGAAATAGTTCTATTAGGAGAGGAGTATTGGAGGAGCATCAAGATAACATTTATTTAGTACTTTTTTGACAAAAATATAGATGTATAAATTCAAATCCTACTTCTGACACTATTTGTGTCTTTCCAGTAACTCTCCATGACTTATCTATCAATATTAGACAATTGTACTCTGGATCAATGGAAAGACTTTCCTCGCTGAGTATGTCTCACACTGGAAAAATCACAGATTAGATGAATATGCATTATATAGAATATATGGCTATGGAATAGATGGAAGGCATTATGAAGTTTCCAGATTCCACTGTAATGTGCTACCTATCCAGTAGGTGACCTATTGTCTTAAGGGATTGTAAAATATACAGAAAACACATTTTCTTATGCGTTAGGCTTAATTGTTTTGACTCTTATAAGGATGCACATAATATACATGAAGTTTTTGTTCATTTTGTTTTTATCAGACTTGGAATTTTATTGGTTTAGAGAATTTCCAAAGAGGAAACATTTCCTCTCCATTCAAATCTACACCTGTTCAGAAGCATAAAATCTTGTAGAATTTCATGGGCACTAAAAAATTAAACAGCTTATCTGGGTCAAAGGAAAGGTTTGTACCCTGGTTTCCCTGACTAAAAAGGTGTCTTTCTCTTGTGTCATAATGTTTCTTTATGATACTTATTACATCCATGAACATAAATTGTATAATTTAAAGGGAACCTCATTTAAAGCTAAAGTGGTTTGGGAAAAGAAAAAGTTGGAAGAGTCCCTTTCATAAAATGTTGGCCTATTATTTCAGAAGATAAAGGACACAAAAGTAGATCATAAATGGAGAATAGGAGTAGTCAAAGTTCACTCCTACTTTTAGATAAAAGACTTAGAGAGGGAGGAAAGCTCAAAGACCATTTAATTAAATCTCCTAATTTTCCAAAGGAAGAAACTGAAACTGATAAAGTGACTTGCTCAAAATCACACAGACAATGTCATATTTGAAATAAGGTCCTCTGGCTCCAAAGTTGGCATTTTTTTCTTATGTGTTCTTATGTGTTTGTAATTTATTGAGACATTCAGTTTCATCCAGTCTCAGTGTTAACAGATATAAGTACAATAATGAACTGGAGGCAACTTACATTTGAAAGATCTCTTTTCACCAGCTTTAAACTTGCCTAAAACTTTCCTTTGTGGAAAAGGGTATTCCCATGTTGGGTTTTAGCCCCTAAGAGCATTTTCCTGGAAAGCTCAACAGCTATTTCCAATTGTTTGTTAGATATAATTACAAGAAAAATTGTTGACATTTGTGACGATTTGCCATTTTTGGTAGCTTGAGAGAAGGCCAAAAAAAGCTGGAGTCATTTCCAGTTAAGGGTATCCATTGAGAATTAGAATAAACTAAGAGTCCAGAAAAAAATTTTTTTAATGAGTTAATATGTGCTGATTTGCAGGGGGTGGTGGGAACTCAGTGAAGATTTAGTATCTTATGTGTAAAAAGATTAGGAAGCTGTGAACATCCTTCATGATTCAAATTTCAGCTGAGGCCATGTACACAGTGGAGATTACAAATAAAATGGAGAGCACTTATAGATTGGACAAATGTATCCAGAAATTGGAGTGTCTAAGATGGTTTTCAGCTTAACTCCTTAATCCTCTTGCAGAAGAAAAACGATCAAAGAAATATCACCTGCTAAAGGCAACTTTTCCTACCAAAATAATCCGATCCGCATCAGTGCAGGGAATGTCCATATCAAGAGTTGTCTGCATGGACGAAATCAGAGATTCAATCTAAAGGATTAAAATAATGAAAGAACACGGCACTAGCAAAAGCTTTACCATGGTTGGATTTTTTTTTTTTTTAGAGATGAAAATTTTGCAAGATCTCCTTTTGAAATCAAACCTTTATTTTGGATTCAGCTGACCACTAGGGACTGAAGTTGGGTTTGAAGATGCTTCACAATCAGAGTGAACAAGAAAATTGGAAAAATTATCCTATTTAATTAATAGGGAAAACAATTTGGCTTTTCCCTAAATTGTACTCTTCTCAATAATAACTTACATTTCTATAGAACTTTCAAGGTTTCCTAGGTGCTTTCCTCATAATAACCAGAGAGTTGGAATATTGCAAGTATTAGTGTTCCCATTTTATAGATAAAGAAACTCAGGCTCAGGAAGATTAACATAATGCTTACAGTTGGAAAGGGAATAAAAAAATCATCTAATCCAACCCATTAATTTTTCAGGTAAGAAAGTGGAGATTTAATCAAGTTTATAAAGCTAGTAAACATGAAAAACAGGGATTCAAAAAGGGATCTGTGGATCTCTATTTCAGATCTAATCTTTTCCTGAAACCATTGCTGCCTCTCTTCTCAAGAAAGATAGCTGTTTATATATTCACATGCTCTCCCTTCTACCTTGCTCCTCAACTCTTAAATGCCAAATAAGATAATGTATATAATCACTTTTTAAAATCTCAATGTGATATATACATATCAAACATCAAATGTTGTTGTGCCATTGGCTCTGTTATTCCATATACAACATTACTTCTACTATCTCTTCCGTCACTCTACATATACTGACTGAAATGGAGGCTCAGATGCTAGCCTTTAACAAAGGAGAGACTATAACAAACATTAATTCAATACAGCAATTAAATGCTGAGTGCCTACCTCTGCTTCTGGCATTGTACTAGGCTCTATGGAGAAACAAATCTATGGTTGATTTCTTCTGACCCTCAAATTGCTCACAGAGACAATTTATCCTTTCTCTCCTCCTCCTCCTCTTCAAAAAGAGGAGCTCTAGTAGCTTTTTTAGTCCCCAGCTTCCTATTTTACCATCCCCATTCAATGAACTGAATCCTGATTGCCTCAAGGATCAAATACAAAATCCTTTGGCATTAAAAACCCTTCATAACCTGACCTCTTCCTATTTTTCCAGTCTCTTCCCATTTTTCCAGTCTCAAACCAAACACTGTGCTAAGTGCAGAAGATATTTTTGTAAAAAAAGGCAAAAGACAGATCTTGCTCTCAGAGAGTTCACAAGCTAAGGAAAGACAAAAAGAAAACAAATATGTACAAACAAAGTTATATACAGGATAAATAAGAAATAGTTGAGGGACGTCCCAGAATTAAGAGAGGGTGGCTTTCTATAGATAGTAAGATTTCAGTTCTGACTTGAAGGAAGGCACAAATGCCAAAAGGTAGCGATGAGGAGGAAAAACATTCCAGGTTTAGAGAACAGCCATGAGCCAAGAAATGAAGTGTCTTATTTTTGGAATACGAAGAAGGATAGTTACCAGAATGAAGATTATATAGCATAGTAGGCAATTGATAAATGTCTGTTGACTGACTGATTGCCTCTACTTCACTTTGATTAAAGAATCTGATTTGGTCTGAAATCAAACTAGCTCAGTAGCAGAACCCAATTATCTATAGATTATCTTCTGAAAAGACCTCAGCTTTTAGAAACTTCTAAAGCCCTAGTAGGAAATAATTGCTATCTTAATGAAATTTCTTCTTAGAATGATTTTATTGTTTATGTTTTTGTCACAGTTTCCATCACAAAGAGATCAATACTATAGCTCTCTAAAATTTCCACTACTGGCTGTAAAGATTTCATTATCTTTTCTTCCAGTTAAATTTAAATACATAACATTTCCCCACAGTTTAATTCCTGGATTATTTTTGTTTACGTAGAATTGAGAGATGGAGTGTTATATCCAAGGAATAGCAATATTGTCCAACACCAATAGTAGCAGCGAAACTTAATGCATGAGGTTACCGTCTTTTCCTACTATGCTCATTAAATACAAGGATCTTTTTTTTTTTGTTTTTCAGTCTAAGAAGTTGTTAGTTGTGCTGCTTACTATTGTGTATCCTTAGGAGAGTTACTCAAACTTTTGGAGCCTCAGTTTCCTATTTACAAAATGAAGGGGTTAGGTAAGTGAGGTCTAGGTTTTTTCAGCTTCAAGTCTATGAGTCCAAGATATTAAATGTTCTCTATTTCCTGAATTTTTAAAGTATTTTTTAATGAATCTTACCACTCACTCCATTTTACTTTTGTCTATAAATGGTAGTAATTATACTTGTACTCAAAGGGTTACAGTGAGGATCAATTGAAATAAGGCGTGTAGAGAGCTTCATAAAGTAGAGCTGTTATCATTATTGTATTTAAAAGTAGAAGAGTCATGAAAAACACTTATTATGGCTGACTTTGCAGAGCACTGTATCACGGCTTGATTAATGTACCTAGTTAACATCCGGCCCTGTCTTAAGATAAATATTTTCCTTGTTTACTGCCTGCATGCCCCCAGCCCTCAGTTTCATTTATTTGAATGCCAAAAACTCCCACAGACATCATTGCTAATGCTTGAGAATTCTTGTTTCTGTTCACAAAGCACAAGGAACATTTTTATGTGATGTGTACACTGTGTAAAAGCATCACAACGATTCTCTGAGCTTTGCAAAATAAAGCAAAAAAAATAACTAAAGCTGATTCTATTGTGATGATTTCAACAGAAAAAAAAAGTCTAGGTTAATTAATAAGAAGGAGCTGTTCTTCTAGTGATTAAGTGCCAGGGTTCTATTAAGTCCATCCTAGCAAAGGAAATTGGGTTTTTAATTGTTATTCAGGATAGGGTGTGTAGATCCCTAATGACTTCATTTTATTGTCGATAAGAAAATTATACTAAAAGTTATTATCTGAGTGACTTGCTTTCTATGACAGATGAATCATTAAAGAATAAAATTAAATTAATCAGATTTCATGGTAACTGGTACTCTGTGAAATGTGATCTATAGTGAGTGGGGTTATGTGAGTAGAAGGTTTCTGCTGGCGCCTTTATAGTAATGTTGCCTGGATTCAATTTTGTTTGTGTTTAAGGATGCATGAAAAGCTTCTAGCTCAATATTTAAAAAAAAAAAAGGTTTATTGGAAATAAAGCCAAGATTTAAAAAAAAAATAGAAACATTTTAGAATAGAATTTGAGACTATCTCCATGACTAATTTTAATTCCAGTCATGACATTTGTTATGATTTTCCCTCAAGTTGTTAACTGATGCCTGTGTTATGGAAGTGACTCAAGGACCTCTTGAAGTCTTATTATTCATTCAATCAATAAGTACTTATAAAGTGCCTACTATGTATCAGGCAATGGGGATACCAAAATAAAAGGGAAACACCTCTGGGGCAGCTAAGTTGGCAGCACCAGCCCTGAAGTCAGTAGGACCTGAGTTCAAATCTGGCCTTAGACACTTAATATGTCCTAGCTGTGTGATCCTGGGCAAGTCACTTAACCACAATTGCTTGGGAAAAAAAAAAGTGAAACAGTCCCTTCTTTTGAGGAGCTTGTAATCTCTCTAGGGGAAACAATATTTAAACATATAGGCATCTATAAAAAAAAGATATAGGATGATTTAAGGCACTGACACCCAAGGAAATCTGAAGGAGTTTCGTGCAGAAATGTTAAACAAAGGAATTTATATTTCATCCAATAGGTAATAAGGAGCCACTTGAGTTTATTGAGTATGAGAGTGACAATAGAGAGATCTGTGCTTTTGGAAAATCTTTTTGGCAGCTACTACAGACAAGACATCCTTTCCGTTTTCCAAATTACTAACTGAAAGAGTCATCTGAGGATTCATCTATATAAATTTGGATAGTCTCAGTATTAGGTTAAATACAAAGTGATATATTTTTCACCCATACTAACTTATGAAGACCCAAGGACTTACAATATTTGTGATTGCAGAGACCTCCACATTAAAGGAATGATAAATCTTCAAAGTATTGGAATAACAATGACATTTGTCATAAACCTCTTCTTTTCTTGTAAAGATATTCAGTTATAAGTATATCTTCCTGTAGAAAGTGGGGATGGATCTTAATTCTTAAATATATACACACATGTTCATTTATTCTAAAAATTGATAGGTTCAAATCAATTCAACAAATATATGCTGTATCACTAGCTTCCACTTTCACTTATCTGAATGCCCCAAACTTCCACAGACATCATTATTAATGCTTGAAAATTCTTGTTTCTATTCAGAAAGCACAAGTATATATTGTTTTTTTTTAAAAATTTTTTTTATTTAATAATTACATTATATTGACACTCATTTCTGTTCCGATTTTTTTTCCCCTCCCTCCCTCCACCCCCTCCCCTAGATGGCAAGCAGTCCTTTATATGTTGGATATGTTGCAGTATATCCTAGATACAATATATGTTTGCAGAACCGAACAGTTCTCTTGTTGCGTAGGGAGAATTGGATTCAGAAGGTATAAATAATCCGGGAAGAAAAACAAAAATGCAGATAGTTCACATTCGTTTCCCAGTGTTCTTTCTTTGGGTGTAGCTGCTTTTGTCCGTCATTTATCAATTGAAACTCAGGTCTCTTTGTCAAAGAAATCCACTTCCATCAAAATATGTCCTCATACAGTATCGTTGTCGAAGTGTATAATGTTCTCCTGGTTCTGCTCATTTCACTTAGCATCAGTTCATGTAGGTCTCTCCAAGCCTCTCTGTATTCATCCTGCTGGTCATTTCTTACAGAACAATAATATTCCATAACATTCATATACCACAATTTACCCAGCCATTCTCCAATTGATGGGCATCCATTCATTTTCCAGTTTCTAGCCACTACAAACAGGGCTGCTACAAACATTTTGGCACATACAGGTCCCTTTCCCTTCTTTAGTATTTCTTTGGGATATAAGCCCAATAGAAACACTGCTGGATCAAAGGATATGCACATTTTGATAATTTTTTGGGCATAATTCCAGATTGCTCTCCAGAATGGTTGGATTCGTTCACAACTCCACCAACAATGCATTAGTGTCCCAGTTTTCCCGCATCCCCTCCAACATTCATCATTATTTTTTCCTGTCATCTTAGCCAATCTGACAGGTGTGTAGTGGTATCTCAGAGTTGTCTTAATTTGCATTTCTCTGATCAATAATGATTTGGAACACTCTTTCATATGAGTGGTAATAGTTTCAATCTCATCCTCTGAAAATTGTCTGTTCATATCCTTTGACCATTTATCAATTGGAGAATGGCTTGATTTCTTATAAATTTGAGTCAGTTCTCTATATATTTTGGAAATGAGGCCTTTATCAGAACCTTTAACTGTGAAAATGTTTTCCCAGTTTGTTGCTTCCCTTCTAATCTTGTTTGCATTAGTTTTATTTGTACAAAGGCTTTTTAATTTGATGTAATCGAAATTTTCTATTCTGTGATCAGTAATGGTCTCTAGTTCATCTTTGGTCACAAATTTCTTTCTCCTCCACAAGTGTGAGAGATAAACTATTCTATGTTCCTCTAATTTATTTATAATCTCGTTCTTTATGCCTAGGTCATAGACCCATTTTGATCTTATCTTGGTATATGGTGTTAAGTGTGGGTCCATGCCTAATTTCTGCCATACTAATTTCCAATTATCCCAGCAGTTTTTATCAAATAATGAATTCTTTTCCCAGAAGTTAGGGGCTTTGGGTTTGTCAAACACTAGATTGCTATAATTGACTATTCTGTCTTGTGAGCCTAGCCTTTTCCACTGATCCACTAATCTATTTCTTAGCCAATACCAAATGGTTTTGGTGACTGCTGCTTTATAATATAATTTTAGATCAGGTACAGCTAGGCCACCTTCATTTGATTTTTTTTTCATTAATTCCCTTGAGATTCTCGACTTTTTATTGTTCCATATGAATTTTGTTGTTATTTTTTCTAGATCAATAAAATATTTTCTTGGAAGTCTGATTGGTATAGCACTAAATAAATAGATTAGTTTAGGGAGTATTGTCATCTTTATTATGTTCGCTCGGCCGATCCAAGAGCACTTAATATTTTTCCAATTATTTAAGTCTGACTTTATTTGTGTGGAGACTTTTTTATAATTTTGCTCATATAATTCCTGACTTTCCTTTGGTAGATAGATTCCCAAATATTTTATGGTATCAACAGTTATTCTGAATGGAATTTCTCTTTGTATCTCTTGCTGTTGGGTTTTGTTGGTGATGTATAAAAAATGCTGAGGATTTATGGGGATTTATTTTGTAGCCAGCTACTTTGCTAAAATTATGAATTATTTCCAATAGCTTTTTGGTAGAATCTCTGGGGTTCTCTAGGTATACCATCATATCATCTGCAAAGAGTGATAGTTTGGTTTCCTCATTGCCTACTCTAATTCCTTTTATATCTTTCTCGACTCTTATTGCCGAGGCTAGTGTTTCTAATACGATATTAAATAATAATGGTGATAGTGGGCAACCTTGCTTCACTCCAGATCTTACTGGGAAAGGTTCCAGTTTTTCCCCATTGCATATGATGCTTACTGATGGTTTTAAATATATGCTCCTGACTATTTTAAGGAAAAGTCCATTTATTCCTATGCTCTCAAGTGTTTTTATTAGGAATGGATGTTGGATTTTATCAAATGCTTTTTCTGCATCTATTGAGATGATCATGTGGTTTTTGTTTGTTTGGTTATTGATATAGTCAATTATGCTAATAGTTTTCCTAATATTGAACCAGCCCTGCATTCCTGGTATAAATCCTACTTGGTCATAGTGTATTATCCTGGTGACAATTTTCTGTAATCTTTTTGCTAATATTTTATTTAAGATTTTAGCATCAATATTCATTAGGGAGATTGGTCTATAATTTTCTTTCTCTGTTTTCAGCCTACCTGGTTTAGGTATCAGTACCATATCTGTGTCATAAAAGGAGTTTGGTAGGACTCCTTCAATCCCTATTTTTTCAAATAGTTTATATAACATTGGAGTTAATTGTTCTTTAAATGTTTGGTAGAATTCACATGTAAATCCATCTGGTCCTGGGGATTTTTTCTTAGGGAGTTGATTGATAGTTTGTTCTATTTCTTTTTCTGAGATGGGACTGTTTAGGATATTTATTTCTTCCTCTGTTAGTTTGGGCAAGCTGTATTTTTGGAGGTATTTTTCTATTTCATTTAAAGTTGTCGAATTTATTGGCATAAAGTTGGGCAAAGTAACTCCTAATTATTGCTCTAATTTCCTCTTCGTTAGTGGTGAGTTCTCCCTTTTCATTTTTAAGACTAACAATTTGATTTTCTTCTTTCCTTTTTTTAATCAGATTTACTAAGGGTTTGTCTATTTTGTTGGTTTTTTCATAGAACCAACTCTTAGTTTTATTAATCAATTCAATAGTTTTTTTACTTTCAATTTTATTGATCTCACCTTTTACTTTTAGAATTTCAAGTTTAGTGTTTGACTGGGGGTTTTTAATTTGTTCCTTTTCTAGCATTTTTAATTGCAAACCCAATTCATTGACCTTCTCTTTCTCTATTTTATACAAATAGGCCTCTAGAGATATGAAATTTCCCCTTATTACCGCTTTGGCTGCATCCCATACATTTTGGTATGATGTCTCATTATTATCGTTTTCTTGGGTGAAGTTATTAATTATGTCTATGATTTGCTGTTTTACCCAATCATTCTTTAGTATGAGATTATTTAGTTTCCAATTATTTTTTGGTCTACTTCCCCCTGCTTTTTTGTTGAATGTAATTTTCATTGCATCGTGGTCTGAAAAGGATGCATTTACTATTTCTGCCTTACTACATTTGAGTTTGAGGTTTTTATGTCCTAATATATGGTCAATTTTTGTATAGGTTCCATGAACTGCTGAAAAGAAAGTGTATTCCTTTCTGTCTCCATTACATTTTCTCCAGAGATCTATCATATCTAGCTTTTCTAGTATTCTGTTTACCTCTTTGACTTCTTTCTTATTTATTTTCTGGTTTGATTTATCTAATTCTGAGAGTGCAAGGTTAAGATCTCCCACTATTATAGTTTTACTGTCTATTTCTTCTTGCAGCTCTCTTAGTTTCTCTTTTAAGAATTTAGATGCTACCCCACTTGGTGCATATATGTTTAATATAGATAGTGCTTCATTATCCATGCTACCCTTTAGCAAGATATAGTGTCCTTCCTTATCTCTTTTAATTAGGTCAATTTTTGCTTTAGCTTGATCTGAGATCAGGATGGCTACCCCTGCTTTTTTGACTTCACCTGAAGCATAGTAGATTTTGCTCCAACCTTTTACCTTTAACCTGCATGTATCTCCCCGCTTCAGGTGTGTTTCCTGTAAACAACATATTGTAGGATTCTGGCTTTTAATCCATTCTGCTAACCGCTTCCTCTTTATGGGGGAGTTTACCCCGTTCACGTTTATGGTTAGAATGACCAATTCTGTATTACTTGCCATCTTGTTAACCCCGGTTTATGCTTTCCTCCCTTCTTTCCCCTTCCCCCCCCTTCCAAGTATTAAGCTTGTGAGCACCCCTTGCTTCTCACAGCCCTCCCTTTTTAGTGTCCCTCCCCCCGCCTTAGAGTTCCTCCCCCTATCTTACCCCTTTCCCTCCCAGTTCCCGTATTCCCTTCCGCTTAGCTTATTCCTTCCCTTTCCACTTTTCCCTTCTCACTTTTCAATGAGATGGGAGAAGTTTCACCTTAGATTGAATATGTCTTAAGATTTTTCACTTAAAGCCAATTCTGAAGGCAGTAATATACCCACTATATTCATCCCCCTCCATTCTTTCTCTCAGATATAATAGGTTTCCTATGCCTCTTCATGAGATGTACTACCCCCACTTTACCCTTTTTCTGGTACAATGTCCTTTCCACATCAATTTCTAGAACAAGGTATACATGTATTCTTTATACATCTATATAGTCAAAATATAGTTCCCAAGATTAATCTTTACCTTTTTAGATTTCTCTTGAGTTCTATATTTGTAGATCAAACTTTTTGTTAAGTTCTGGTTTTTTCATCAGAAATAGATGAAATTCGCTTACTTCGTTGAATGTCCATCTTCTTCCCTGGAAAAAGATGCTCATTCTCGCTGGGTAAGTTATTTTTGGTTGCATACCAAGTTCCTTAGCCTTTCGGAATATCATATTCCAGGCCCTTCGATCTTTTAATGTGGATGCTGCCAGATCCTGGGTGATCCTTATTGTGGCTCCTTGATACTTGAATTGGGTTTTTCTAGCCGCTTGCAATATTTTTTCTTTCATCTGAGGGTTCTGGCATTTGGCCACTATATTCCTTGGTGTTTTGATTTTAGGATCCCTTTCAGTGGGTGATCGATGAATCCTTTCAATGTTTATTTTTTCCCTCTGTTCCTATGACTTCTGGGCAGTTCTCTTTGATAATTTCCTGGAAGACAGTGTCCAGGCTCTTTTTTTCATCATGTTTTTCTGGGAGTCCAATGATTCTCAGATTGTCTCTCCTGGATCTGTTTTCCAGGTCTGTTGTCTTCCCCAGAAGGTATTTCACATTTTTCTCCATTGTTTGATTTTTTTGGATTTGCTTGACTGATTCTTCTTGTCTCCTCGAGTCATTCAATTCCACTTGTTCAATTCTGATTTTCAGTGAAGTATTCTCTTCACTCACTTTTTTAAAATCTTTTTCTAATTGTCCAATTGAGTTCTTTTGTTCTGTGGAATTTTTTTTCCATTTCGCCAATTTTGTTTTTTAGAGAGCTGTTTTCTGTTTCCAGTTCACTAATCCTATTTTTCAAGGATTTTACTTCTTTATCCACTCTCTCTTTAACTTTCTCCAGACTCTTTTCCCATTTTTCTTCTAGCTCCCTTGTGAGAGCCTTTTTAATCACTTCTATGAGGTTCATCTGTGCTGAGGAACAGACGATCTCCTCCTTTGGGGAATCACCTGGGGACTGCCTGTTTTTAGTCTCCTCAGGATTTAGAGTCTGCTCTCTATCTGTATAGAAGCTGTCAAGGGTTAAAGTCCTCTTCAGCTTCTTGCTCATTCTGTCTATTAATCAGAGACAAACTACCAAAGAAAAACAGAAAAAACTGGAGTCTTTCTTTGGGGGAGGGGCTGGGTGTGTTATCGAGCTTCCTCTACAGACTGCAGGGGGAAGCAGTGAGGCACTAGCAGGACTGTGCTGCGCCTGCGCTCTGAGATCCCAGAGCGTGCTGAGTCACTGAGGGGGGGGAAAGGGGGGGGGCGGCCAGGTCCTGAGAGACTCCAGCTGTTTGCGGTTGTATTCTTCAGCCCAGGTGTTTTTAGCTTCTCTGCTGGGCTGTTGACTTGCTGCAGGTTCCAAACCTGTAGCGAAGCTCTCCCCGCAGAGACGGCTACGATCACTCCCCACCCCCTCTCAGCTTTGCTCCCGTGCTCTCACTGCCGCTGCCCTCAGCCTGCGCCCGATCTAAAACCGCCCCAGCCCTCCAGTAAAGACAGACCTTTCTTGGCGGATCTCAAGGATGGCTTCTCTTGGTAACTATTTGTGGGTTTTTTTCAGTCAAGCATTGATTCAGAGGCTTGTAATGAAGTGGATAGTGAGAGAAAGCGCGGAGCTTATGCAACTGTGAGCCTCCTCTCCGCCATCTTAACCGGAAGTCCCACAAGTATATATTGTGAGGAAGTCTTCTCTTTCTGTTTTCCAAATTACTGATAGAGAATTCACTTAGGTGTAGCATCCTTTTATGAAGAAGATTCATGATATCATTAGAATCAGATGAGTCAAATTCATGTAAATCATATAAAACTTGTACTTTTACCAAAAAAGGATAGATCTTCATCTTTTGGGGAAAAAAGCATTTGATTATTCAACAGAGATTGTGATCAGGAGAAAAATTATGGAAATACAATGGGAATAACTATCCAAGATTTTTGGGTGATTGGGTTGACATTGGTTTTTTTCAGGGTGCTGGCTGCTCAAAGGGGAAATTAGTTTATGTAACTTAAGAAGAAAATTATGATAACATGAATCTAAGAGATCTATATGAATCTATAAATAAGGAGATCTATAAAGAGAACAATGTCACTTGTGTAGGGAGTACCCTTAAAGAATTTAGATTTTTAAAGAAAATATATAAATTATGGAAGATCATGAAACTGAAGACGAATATTAAGGAAATAATATAATTGTAAGAATTGTCTCAGAGATCAAGGTTTAGAAATGTGTCAGGGTTTGAGAAGAGTGCCAAGGATAATAAGAAAGGTTATTTTAGCAAGGACAAGAATAAGGGAGAAAATGGAGCCACCATTTCCACTTGAGGTAAAAGGAAAGATAATTAGCGGAACTACTTGGTGTACATTTTTTTAGTTCTCTTTTTCTCTCTTTAATCCATTCTGACATTCAGATTGAGATAGATAGGATAAAATAATTAAAAAGCAATTAAAACTCAAGATAAGTAAGAAACCAATAAGAGAGCACATACCTGTCTTTAGTGAATTCAAGTCAGGAGACCTGGACTAATTGTGTCCCACAGGACACAAGGGAACACTATAAGGTAGAATGTATGAATAAAAAAAGAAATAATGAGTTTTGTTCTTATCTACCTAAATATTATATTGCTCCAGCAAAATATAACTTCCTTGAGGACAGGCAATCTTCTCCTTTTGTTCTGGTAGCCTCAGCACCTAATAGATAAATTATATAGAAGATGCTTGTTGAATTGATTCCATATCTTCTTTGACAAGATAAAGAGAAATACCAAGGATGAGCAAAAAAATGTGCATTCAGAATTGAATAGCCATAATCCAAAAATGCTGATTAATGTAATACTGATCATGTAATGTGTCAGTATGGAAGATGGTCTTTAATAGTACATTGCTGGCCTTGGTCCTTAGGCTTTTTTAGTTCAAAATCCAAATTAATTTCTTGCACAAAGTAAGTAATACAAAGATGGGAGAAATAACTAAAATGCAAAATGATAGAAATGTAATCCAAGAAGATTCCAACCAACTTTAGTAATACGGAAAAAATAATAAAATAAAATTTAATAAAGATAAATGGGAAGCCTTCCACTTAGGTTTAAAAAATTAAATATACACATATAGGATGAGAAAGACATAGGTCTAATACTGATGGAGAACTTCAACTATACAAGCATATACTAGAGTTCTATTTTTTTCAAAAGCAGAGCAGATGATAAATTTTTGACTTGCATTAATGATAAATTAATTCATCAAAGTAAGAGGAATAAGGAGAATTGCTTTTCTGAACCTGAGTCTGATCAATTAAAGTCCATGCTTAAATAGAAATGATGGCAACTTTAAAAAGAAATAACCAGTCCTCCTTAGCATTTATGAAAGTGGTTAACAAAAGTGAAATACAGTCTTACACAAACCCTACACTGGGCTGAGCAAGTTTCAGAAATCACAATGGATACATAGGATCCCATAATAAAAGATTCTATCAGGGAAATTAATGGAAATGGAAAAATTTCACTAATAATTTTGTAGTGATAAAACATAATTTCCATGAAAGAGGGGACTATAGAAATGATATGCTTAGGGAACGCATCAAACAACTTGCATTTTTGAAAGACGTGGAAAAGATGGAATTCAAAACTGACAAAGAAAGGAGTGTCAGTCCTACAAGAATAGTGGCAGACACAATAAAGTTTAGAATGAATTGATACTGTGATAAATGTTAAGAATAAAAAAGGGCATTTTCAATTGTAATAGTAGCAAAGGAAGAATCAAAGAAGAGATAATATTATAATTTAGGGAGTATGGGATAAGGATAAGAAAAGATAAAGCCATTACAAAACTAATGACTTCTTCTTCTTCTTCTTCTTCTTCTTCTTCTTCTTCTTCTTCTTCTTCTTCTTCTTCCTTCTTCATCAATGTGTTTTCTTTATCAAGAAAAATGAACTTTTGGCTGACAGAATATTAACAATGATAAATAAAAAAATGTGAGCCAAAATGGTAGGATAGTATCTAGTTTTCTTCAATTACTTCAAAATGGTATTTTGGTATTAGTTCAAAATATCATACTTAGGATCCAAATTCCAAGTCACTATCAGTGACCACATAATGTTGTGAGGTAGGTATTATTACCTTCAGTTTTCACATTAGGAAACTGAGGTTTAGAGAGATTTTGACTTGCTCTAGGTCACCCACCTAGTGTCTGACATTTGATTATAACTAATGCTAAATTTAGTTTTCTTTTCAAGGGAATGAAGAAAGAAATTCTTATTTTTTCAAAAAGCTGAATTGGATAGAATCTATAAATTATAGGACAATAACGTTGACTTCAATTCTAGGAAAATTCCAGAGTATAATTTGAAAGAGATACTTTATAGTCATTAGGCCAAGGAAATTGTGTTTATTAAGAAATGGAGTAGCTTCCTCAAGAAAAGTTATTTCAAGAAATAATTCAGAAATAAATACAAAAGAAGACATTTGAAAGAAAAAAGAATAACTGGAAAATTAAAAAAAACTATGAAATTAATAAAGAAAAAACTCTGTTTAAAGAGGGAGAAAATTAATTACTAAAATTAAAAATGAATACCTTAAATTCACAACAGAAAGGAAATAAAAACAATTGTCAGAAATTATTGTGCATAGTTCTTGCTTTAAAAAAGAATTCAAAAGAAGTAGATGAGAACTTATGAAGATACAAAACACCCTGGTTAGCAAAACGGGATATATAAATCTTAATTAAACTAGACTGAGAAGATGCAAATCAAGCTACAAATGATCTGCTAAAGAGGGAAAGAATAATGTCTATTCTACAAAAATTATTCTCAAAATTGTAAAGAGTCTATGAAACTTCTTTAATGGGGCAGATGATCTTAATACCCAAACAAAAACGAGGCAAACAAAAGAAAGAAAATACAGACTAAGTTCACTGAGGAATATTGATTCAAAAATTCTAGATAAAATCCTTTCAAAGAAAAATAACAATTATTTTATTAAGATCAACTTGGAATCATAACAGGGATTTAAGGATGGTTCACCATAAGGAAAACAATTGGTATAATTAACTATATAAAGAATAAAAATCACAGAATTATTTCAATGGATGAAAATAAAGTTTTTTTACCAAAATAAGAATTAATTTATGTTTAAAATTCTAAAAAAAAAAGACATTGAAAAACCTTTACTTAGTTCAATCAATAGAGTAAATACAAAATGAAAAACTAACTTTTTTTCTTGACAGAAAGACCAAAACTTTTCCCAGTATAAATAGGAATAAAGCAATGATGTTTCCTCAATACACTGTTATTTGAAAGAGATTCAGAAATTCTAGCTATAGCAATAAAAAAAAAATCAACAAAGAAGAGTCAAAATTATCTTTATTTTTAGATGACATGGTGATGTATTTTGAAAATCCCAGAAGAAATTCCCAGTGAAGGAATTGAGTATTGGGTTCAGTAAATTATTAGAACACAAATTAAATCCCATGAATTATCTGTATTTCTACATAGTACAACAAAAAAGAAATAATAAAAGAAAAATTCCATTCAAAATAACAACAAAAGATATTAAATTTATTCTAATTAGCCTATGAAGTTTAGTTTAAAACTCTACAGAAACTAAAGAAAACTTTAAAAAGTAGAAGGGATATGTAGTGATCATGAGTAGACCATTCCAGTATAATATAAATGATGATATTAGTTAAATTAATTTATGGATTTATCACCATGATATTTTATAGACTTAGACAAAAGTAACAAAATTCATCTGGAGCACCAATAAGACTAGAATAAAAGAAAAAATGTAGAAAAGTTCAAATGAAAGCTTAATAGCATTTCCAGTCTTCAAACTATATTTGATATACGCACACGAAACAACAGTAAATATTTTCCATTAAAAACAAAATTTCAGTATTTGATAAACTCTAGATTATAAATTGCTGCAAGAAGGGTGACCTTTTTAATAAGAACTGTTGAAGCAAGTACAATGAAATTTGGCAGAAATTCATTTTAGACAAACAACTTAACACCATATGTCACTTTAAGTTTTTTTTTCAATATGCATATATTTATTTATTTATTTTTTAATTTTTATTTAATAATTACTTTATGTTGACAGAATCCATGCCAGGGTAATTTTTTTACAACATTATCCCTTGCACTCGTTTCTGTTCCAATTTTTCCCCTCCCTCCCTCCACCCCCTCCCCTAGATGGCAAGCAGTCCTATATATGTTAGATATGTTGCAGTATATCCTAGGTCACTTTAAGTTTTTAAAAAGTTTATCAGCCTGAATAAGTGGTCAAATCAGAGAAAAATTAAAAGGAAATAGAATGAATAACTTTCAAAAGGATGACAAAGAGGAGAATTCAAAATCAAGAAAGATTAGAGGAGATCCAAAAGGATAAAAAAGGACAATTTCAGTTGAGCTAAATTTCCAAATTTCTGCATGAAAAACATCAGTGAGACTAGGATAAAAGAAATAGTTGGGTGGAAAACTTGCATACAAATATCAATGCTAAAATTCCAATAGCCAACATACAAAGGGAATTATTATAGCTATATTTTAGTAATAACTATAGCCATTCCCCAAAAGATGAGTGTTCAAATTATTTGAACAAATTATTTCCAATAAAGAGTAGCTGGGTGGTACAATGGATATAGTATTGGACCTGGTCTCATTCTGTAAGTTCAAATCTGGCCTCAGAAATTTATTGTGTGACCCTGGACAAGTCACTTAACCTTGTTTGCCTTGATTCCTCATCTGTAAAATGTTCAGGAGAAGGAAATGACAAGCCACTCCAGTATCTCTGTCAAGGAAACCTCAAATTGGGTCACGTAGAATCAGTATGACTGGAAAAATGGCCGAACAACAACAATTTCCAATAGAATAATCATAAACTACAAATGATCATTTGAAAAGAAACTGGGGATACTTGTCCTAGATGAAAGGAAACAGAATAACTATCTTTAAGTATTTCATGATCTGTCTGGTTGAAAAGGTATTAGACTTGATCTGCTTTACTGTGGAAGTCAGGGCTAGAAATAATGTGTGGAAGCTTCAGAGAGGTAGATCTAAGTTCAGTGTGTCCTAACAATTGGAACTGTTCAAAAAGTAGAAGAGCCTGCTCTGGGAAAGGAAGTGGTTGGAGGAGAGAGAGTATCCCTAATTATTAAGTTTAGACTGGATGATGTTGTTTTTTTTTTTTAATCCTTATTAAAACCCTGAAAAGTAGATATTATTATTCCCATTGTATAGATGAAAAAACTGAGACACAGATTAAGTGATTTTCCTAAGGATATATAAATAGTAAGTCTGAAGCTTGATTTGAAGTCAGTTCTTCCTCATGTCTTATTGCCTTACCCCCATAGAGGGAATTGCTTTTCAATTGTAAGTTGAACTAAATGGATTCTGCAATCCTTTTTCAGTTCTATGATTTTACTATTTTCTTACCTTAACCTTTAAGTAGGAGCTGCCCTCTGATGGCCCCTTCTACTCTAAAATTGAGTGTCCTTAATTTGTTTTAGAAACTTTAGTACAGGTCCTTCCCCATAGCATCAATTAAGATGTTCTTTGTTGATATTATGAAGTTGTTTGTGAATATGTTTTATAAATTATGAGTTTCTATAATTTTAACCAAGTATAGATTACTTCCAATAATTAATTTTTGTAAAGCCTATTATCTTAAAAGAATTCCAGAAAAATAGAATTATATTCAAGCTGTAATAGAATTAATATAATTTCTTAGGTGATAAAAAAAGATGCAACATATTACACAGAACATCTTGAATTTTCAATTCACCTAATTTTGATTAACAATAAGTAATTTTTATTAGCCAATTTATATGATAATAAGGAACTTTGATCTGTACAGTTAATCTGTGTACAATGTATTTACAAGTCAAGCAATTATCATATTAAATTAAATTGCACCATAATAAATTTGACATTTTAATCATTTGTCTTCCCATTTTAATTTTATTTATATAATCATATTTTTAATTTTGCAACCATGAAAGTGAGAGGATAAGGTTAATTATGGATTTTTTGTACAGTGACAATCTAATTTCTTGCTTACAGAATAAACTTCATCTTTCTAGGAAGAAAACATTTCAATGATCATATATGAACAGAATAGCAAACTTGAATTGATTATCAAAATCTTTTGGGGTATTATTCTGTGATGTGTATGATTCTTTACAGTCAGTTTCTATGACATCTAGTAAGTCTTGCTGAGCAAGTCTCCATTCATTCCTCCCAAAACAATAGAATGTTAAGAGTTGAAAATTATTTCAGTGAGCATCTAATATAATCAGTGCCTGAACAAGAATCCTTTCTTTACCATCTTCCAAAGTGTCCATTCAGTCTCTATTTGAAAAACTCTAATACAGAATCCAAGTGATCCTATTACACTTCTGGACAGTGACAGTTTTTAAGAAGCTACTTCACACTTGAATATTGACTGCAGATTTAATTTAAATGGACTTTTCTGTAGCTTTCCCATATCATTCTTCAGTAAGAGACAAAACCCTATTTTACTTCTGTGATTCTCTAAAGGAGAATTAGCATAATAAAAAAACACTGGATTCATTTAGAAGACTCAATCTTGATTCCCACCCTGATATTTCCTATTGTGGGTGATCCATTTGAGCCTCAGTTTCCTCATTTGCAAAGTAAACTTACTAATACTTCTATTACCTGTTTAACAATGTTGGGAAGAAGGTATTTTATTAACTTTAAAACCTCCTATATTCCAGTATTAAGTGCCGGAAATATGGAGACAATTATGAAACAATTGCTCCTTCTCTCAAGAAGTTTGGGGAGAGAAAATATATGTGCTCATAAAAATATATGCAAAATAATTTTGGAGGACTCAATCTGGGATGAGAGAAGATGACAAGATGCTTCAGGTAGAGGACATCTTTTAACATGGACTCTGCAGAAAGTGTCAAGTTCTAATCTCTTTGGTCAGAACCAAGCACAGCAGGCAAGACACAGGAGAGTCAGGAATCAAACAGAAGTTTAATTTTAAAGTGAGGGAAATGCAAGCAAGGATACCTGTCAAGACCCTGCCTCTAGAGGGAGGATCACTTTAGTGCAATGAGGGCTAACAACAACAATGAGGCAAGTTTGATTCATAGCAGGGCTTCATGACCAAAACATGGATACTTGTCCAAGCTTGTCCAAGTATTTGTCCAGAGCACCTGGTACTGGTCAAAGCAATATAACAATTATATGATCTTTCCAGAGAATGACATCATCCAGAGTGTGAGTGCAAAGGATTGTTGTTTTGCTGAGCTGAAGGCACAACTTGCTTGTTGGCCTTCAGCTTTGGGAAAACAAAGTGAGGAATGAATTCCAGAAATATGCCATAGGAGCAAAAGATGGAATTTTGTCTATAAGAAAGAGAAAGAAAACCAGATTGGTCAGGGTAGAAATTAGTAGAATTGGTCATTGGTAGAAAGAATTATATAATAAGTTGGAAAGGGAGCTTGAAGTAGGATCATGAAGGCTCCAAATATCAAACAAAAGAGTTCCTTTTTGATTCCAGAAATGATAAGAGGTAGACTACGCTGAGTAATATTGAGCAGAGGAATGATAATATCAAAACCATGCTTTGAGAATATCAATTTGTTATACTTTGAATATGATTTTGAAAATCCTTTAATTGTCTTTAACATTTTTCAAAGGCTTTACCTTATTTGAGTTAGTATTATTGGAACTATGCTTACAAGTTTGTGCAATTAGTTTGCATTGTTTTGTGATTATGTGCTTTTGTTCCCATACTTTACACATCCCCTTTTTAACAATTTGAATCCATCAGAGAACTCCCTATGACTACATTAATGTCTTTCAATTCACTCCCCTCATCCACAGTTAATCCTTCACTTCCATTTCCTTCCTTATTAGGTTAATCTGTGACTATATTTACAATTCAGTTTCTTTGAACCTCACAGCTAGGCTTAATCTATTCCTTTTTCTATAATAATAGCTTTTATTTTTCAAAATACATACAAAGATAGTTTCCAACATTCACCCTTAAAAACCTTTGGTTCCATTTCTTTCCCTTCCTCCCCACCACCTTCCTCTCTTAGCAAGTTAATCCAATATAAACTTGGTGTGTGTGTGTGTGTGTGTGTGTGTGTGTGTGTGTGTGTGTGTGTTTTGGTTGGGGCAATTGGGGTTAAGTGATTTGGCCAGAGTTTCATAGCTAGGAAGTACTAAGTGTCTGAGGTCAGATTTGAACTAAGGTTCTCCTGACTTCAGAGCTGGTGCTCTATCCACTACACCAACTAGCTGCCCCATGGGTTAAAGTTGTGCAATTCTTTGAAAATATTTGCATACTTACCATGTGGCACAAGAGAAATCAGCTCAAAGGGGGGAAAATGAGAAAGAAAAAAAACAAGGAAGCAAGGAGAAAATACTATGTTGTGATCCAATTCAGTCCCTATAGTACTCTCTCTGGATGCTGATGGCTCTCTCCATTACAAATCTATTGGAATTGGCCTGAACCACTTCATTGGTGAAAAAAGCCAAGAACATCATAATTGAACTTGATCTATTCCTTCTTTACTACTTGGACAATCTTGTCATTTCTTCTTTCAAGGCTTACATGCCCTAATTTATAAAATTAGGGAACTGGACCAAAAGATCTCTATGGTAACTTCTGTCTATAAAATCCTATACATATTCTAGATGACAAAGCATTTATCTTGAGCCATATTCTTTTTTTTTTATTTTTTAATAACTTTTTATTGATAGAATGCATGCCAGGGTAATTTTTTACAGCATTATCCCTTGCATTCACTTCTGTTCCGATTTTTCCCCTCCCTCCCTACACCCCTTCCCCCAGATGGCAAGAGTCCTTTACATGTTGAATGAGTTGCAGTATATCCTAGATACAATATATGTGTGCAGAACCAAAGAGTTCTCTTGTTGCAAAGGGAGAATTGAATTCAGAAGATATAAATAACCCGGGAAGAAAAACAAAAATGCAAGCAGTTTATATTCATTTCCCAGTGTTCTTTCTCTGGGTGTAGCTGCTTCTTCCATCTTTGATCAATTAAGGCTCTCTTTATCGAAGAGATCCACTTCCATCAGAATACATCCTCAAACAGTATCGTTGTTGAGGTATATAATGATCTCCTGGTTCTGCTCATTTCACTTAGCATCAGTTCATGTAAGTCTCGCCAGTCCTCTCTGTATTCATCCTGCTGGTCATTCCTTACAGAACAATAATATTCCATAACATTCATATACCACAATTTACTCAACCATTCTCCAATTGATGGACATCCTTTCATTTTCCAGCTTCTAGCCACTACAAAGAGACCTGCCACAAACATTTTGGCACATACAGGTCCCTTTCCTTTCTTTAGTATCTCTTTGGGGTATAAGCCCAGTAGAAACACTGCTGGATCAAAGGGTATGCACAGTTTGATAACTTTTTGAGCATAGTTCCAAATTGTTGAGCCATATTCTAAGAGAAATGATTATTTCTCTTATATTAAGAACCAATTATAGAATTAGATCTAAGGTTTTTTTCTCTTCCCTAATTCCATCTTCAGAAATCAGTCCTTCCTAAGTTTATTCAGTCAACATACAAAAGAGATTGCTGATCATGAGATTTTATTTAATTTTCTCTCAATTTTGTTCAGACCCCATCCATTTGGAGAAGATCATTATTTTCTACTCAGACTTGGGGAGGGGAGAGAGAGTAGATCCTTTATCTAGATTGAGGAGGGGGGTCATGGTCCCCCAGATCCTCATTAAATTAAGTCTACCTCTCATTATAATATTCATGCTCTCATTACTTGTTAATCAGAGATGATAGCTTCTTCCAAAGGCATATCAGTATCAATAGGTTACCATGATTTGTCTTTGGTTTGAAACAGCCAAATGACCATTCTTTTGTTAATTATTTGTTAACATAATTAATAAAATAATTAATTATTCAGAAATTATATCCCTCAAAACTTCTGTCATGATTCTCTGTTATTTATTTATGGCCAGGACAGCTTATGCTTTCTCTATCTTTGAGAGGAGAAAGGTTCAAGCAAGCTTTTTGGGTACCAGAATATGAGACTCTCACTCATGGATCAGAGAGTAAGCATACTTCCTTTCCCCAGACCTATGTGATCTTATTTGAGAAACTTTCTATATTTATCCCAAATCTTCCCCCATTCTTTACCTGATACTGTGAACAAAAGATCAATAATGAAGCCAGAGTGAAAGAGAAAGGAAGATTCTCATTAGTAAAGAAAAATAGAATAGTTTGTTCTTTTTGTTGAGTCATTTCAGTTGTGTTTGCATGAACTCCCATCTGGGCTTTTGTTGGCAGAAATACTAACATGATTTGCCATTTTCTTCTCTAGCTCATTTTATAGATGGGGAAACTGAGACAAACAGGGTTAAGTAACTGCCCAGGATCACAAAGCTAGTACGTGTCTGAGGCCAGATTTGAACTTAGGAAAATGTGTCTTCTTGGCTCTAGGTTGGCACTGTGCCACTGAAAAGCCCCTCACCACTAGCAGACGGTGATTACATTGCAATATTTTAAGATGAATGACTATACTATCCTTTAAAAGAACCTCCAGAACCATTATGTAGCAAAGAGATAAAGAAAGGGCCTGTGGGAAAAGTTCAGATGAATTAGTTTACAAGTCATTCTATTCCCTGAAAAAGCAATTGCTTCAATAGTCTGCCTTAATCTTCAAATACTCACTATTCCTTTACCATTTATTCTTCTAATTGCAAAGTATTGTTTGATATGGATTTTCTGATAGAAAGCCCTATTTCTAGCTATTTAATGATACAAGTCAACCAGCACAAATCATTTGTAGAATATGATTTGTAGAACCATGATTTATTGAGTCAAAATCAATTATCTTAGTTAGATTAAAAACCTATTCAGTTCATTCAAGGCCTTTTTGGAATCATTCGTATGCTAGATCTTGCCTCCTTGTTCATAACCACTCCAATCTATTCTATGTTCTCCTTGATGAAGAATAAGGGGTGTTCAAGAAGGACTCGCACCTCTGGTGTGAGAACTTGCTGAGCCTTTTTTCAGTGCTGCTCATTCACCTTTGGTATCTTCCTGGCCATCAACTCCCATATGTGACTCCAAGAAATTGCAGAATATGCAGTGACCATGCAGTAAACTGTTTCAACAAATGGACTAAATCAGTTTGAAAGTAATTGATGAAATATATAGAGAATTGACTCTAATTTTATAAGAAATCAAGCCATTCTCCAATTGATAAATAATCAAAGGATATGAATAGATGAAGAAATTGAAACTATTTCTAGCCATATGAAAAGATGCTCCAAGTCATTATTAATCAGAGAAATGCAAATTAAGACAATTCTGAGATACCACTACACACTTATCAGACTGGCTAGAATGACAGGGAAAAATAATGCAGAATGGTGGAGGGGATGTGGAAAAACTGGGATACTGATACATTGTTGGTAGAATTGTGAATACATCCAGCCATTCTGGAGAGCAACTTGGAACTATGCTCAAAAAGTTATCAAACTGTGCACACCCTTTGATTCAGCAGTGTTTCTACTGGGCTTATATCCCAAAGAGATCTTAAAGAAGGGAAAGAGATCTGTATGTGCAAGAATGTTGTGGCAGCCCTCTTTGTAGTGGCCAGAAACTGGAAAGTGAGTGGATGCCCATCAATTGGAGAAAGGCTAAATAAATTGCGGCATATGAGTGTTTAGAGTTTGGTCAGACATCAAATTTGTCAAGGTCATCCATTGTATCCCACGCCATTCTCAGTCATCTTGAATTTTGTCTTGTCATAGGACTTCAGACTCTGGAAGAAAAAGAAAAACTGATGACTGTGCAACTTTGCCTCATATAGTGGTATATAATAGGTGCTTAATAAATACTTAACTGAGTGACAACCAGAAAAATCTTATCGATTTTTAGGTCCTGATCAAATGGCAATTACTTTCATAAAACCTTTTGTGAAAGGTACATTATTGGACAATAGTACAATAGTTAATGACTGAATTGGTCCAGCAATTAAAAGAAAAAATAGAACTATAGTTTAAAAAAACCACTATACTGAAATCAAAGACAGAGGGAAAGTTGATATATATATACATATACACATACAAAAAATATTCATAACATTATTTTTATGATGTCAAAGAGCTGAAAATAAAAAGGTCCCATTTATTGTGAAATGGTTAAAGAAATTGTGACAATGAGTATAATCAAATATTATATCCTAAGAAACGATTATGAGCAATAGAGATGGACAATACACCTACGTCCAAAAGTAAATAAGAAAATAAATGGAATCTCATTTGGGCAATTGTTTCATTTTCTAGTGTTTCAAAGAGCATGTACTATCTTGTTTAGTAGTTTTATGGCATTGAGTACTTTTTTATACCTGAAATAAAGGTCATAGAACCTAAAATTGGAAGAAACATCATCTATCAATAATAATGACAATAACACACATATAACATTTACTATGTGCCTGCACATAGGTACAGTACACGGTGCTGAGTACTTCATAAATATCTCACTTGATCCTCATAATAACCGTGGGATGAAAGGAACATTATTATCTCCGTTTTTAATAGATGAGAAAACTGAAGCTGAGATTAATTTACTTGCCCAGGGTCACATAGCTAATAAGTATCTGAGACGCAATTTAAAATTGTCTTCCTGACTCCAAACTTGTTACTCTATCTGCTGAGCCAATCTAGTAGACTTCTAGGCAAATAGAAGTTAAATGACTTGTCAAAGCTAGTTTCTGAAGTCTGATTTGAAT
Organism: Antechinus flavipes; assembly: GCF_016432865.1. Classification (NCBI taxonomy): domain Eukaryota; kingdom Metazoa; phylum Chordata; class Mammalia; order Dasyuromorphia; family Dasyuridae; genus Antechinus; species Antechinus flavipes. Next base: position 111,683,101 of record NC_067403.1, read on the forward strand.
TCAGGTTCTCCTGACTCCAGGCCCAGCCTTCTATCCCCTGAGTCACCTCACTGCTCATTTTTGCCGCTATGGTGCTATTAAAAAACATTTGGAATCAGAGAATTAGACTTGGTCTTCTCAGTTATAAGATGAAGTAATTGGCCCATAGAAACTTAAACATCTCTACATTTCTACATCTATGAATCTGTCTCTAAAATGAGCAAATGACTTCATTTCTAGTCCCTTCATTTTCTAAGTCCCATGCAATCTAGTTGCCAATGAAATCAATAATCTATTTTCCTTTATCCCCTATAGTTTCCTCTGCATGGTATGTTAGGTAAGAAATATGAAAAGGAATATAATCAGTGGGAGTATTTTAAAAGCTTGAAGAGTATTAAAGTAGTAGCAGTTGAGTTATATTTTTGGAATTCAGAAATCTTTGAAGAACTTTCTATTCATTTTACAGCTTTTCACCCTTTAGAAAGTTGAACTAACTTGAAGTTACTTTCTGAGATCTTTTCCCAAAGCCCTAACTTTTAAGATAAATCGTACTTTGTTCATTTTTACTGCATATTTCCAGTTTTCTTTATCTTCTCTTTTTATTACATTTTGCACCTCTATTTGGTCTCTGGGATATTGATTGGAAAGAATAAGTAAACAAAAACTAATTCTGCTGCTAGCAGAATCTTTATTGGCCTGCAGTCTTAGGGCTTTCTAGCTGCTTTATTATCTCTTTTGTAAATGATCCTAATATTTCTTCCACCTTTTTTAGGTTTAGCTAATTCAACACTTTTCATTTCTCTGAACCAGAAAATTCTCATTATTGGTTTTCTGAGATTTGCATTTTCTGTATAACCAGTATATTATTTTACAAAGAGAATACTTATTATTGATTTTTCTTTCTCTTTCTTAAGAAACATCCTGTCTCAAATAGTGAATTTTCTCATTTCCATCTTCATCACAATAGAACTATTTTTCTCCATCAAGAACTTCAAAGAAGTTATTGTTAGAATACTGTCACATTTCAGGTGCATTTAAGATGAAACATATTAATACATGATGATCTCTTTTATAATTTTTATCAACTTAATAATCACTCATAAACATAAATATGTCAATATACAAAGAAAAATAAAAAAGAAATTTATGAAATTTGGATAGCTAGGTAGCAGAGTAGATAGAGTGAGAGCCTAGAGTCAGGAAGAACAGAGTTCAAATACAAGCTTAGGCACTTAGTGATTAATAGCAGTGTCATTTAGCTTGTTTCCCTCAGTTTCCTTATTGATAAAATGGGAATCACAATAGCACCAATCTCACAGTATTGTTGTGAGAATTAAATGAGGTAATAAATATAAATCATTTAGAATAATACCTGGCACATTAGGAAGGGCAATATAAGTGTTAATTGTTATGATTAGGATGTAAAAAACTATGAATTTGTATGCCATATATGCAAATTCTATGTAAAATATGTAAATTATTTGTAAATTTCAACAAGATATTTATACTCCTTTTTCATTTTTATGTATTTTAAAAATATTTTATTTCTGCCCTTTATTTACATCTCTATCAATATCCAGTAGCCCACCCTCACTCATTAACTGAAAGAGACTCTCTCCTATAGCAAACATAGTCCCACAAAACAAATTAATATATTGGTCCTATCTAAGAATCCATACCTCTTTGTTCATGTCTAGGTCACTGCTTCTTTGTCAAGAGGTGAGATGTACCTTTCACCATCGTTTTAATTTTTCTTTGATTTTATCAGAGTTCTGATTTTTCCAAAATTATTTACCTTTACATTATTTTTATTCTCATCACATAAATTATTCTTTTGATTCTGCACATTTCATTCTTCATCAACTCATAACAACTTTCCCCATGTTCCTTGTTCTATTTGTCATTTTGTATGAGACAATGAAATTCATATATCACATTTTATTCAGCTATTCCATGACTGCTGAATGACTACTTTATTTCCAGTTACAGAAGAAACCACAACAAAGCATTGCTTTTGTCTTGTACACATGGGTCCTTTCCTTCTGCTATAATCTCTTCAAAGTCATGTCAGCAGCATGGAAGAGATATACTCAGCTTTGATGATGAAACTTTCTTGGATCTCCATTTTCCTAAGAAAATTTTTAGAACTCTAATTATTCCCCATGCTGCTCCCCAACTAAAAGATGTGTGGATCATTCCACCTCACTACTCCCCTTTCTTAGAAGCTCCAATTCTTAAAAAAAAAAAAAAGAAAGAAAGAAAGAAAGAAAGAAAGAAAGAAAGAAAGAAAGAAAGAAAGAAAGAAAGAAAGAAAGAAAGAAAGAAAGAAAGAAAGAAAGAAAGAAAGGAAAGAAAAAAAAAGGAAGTGGGCTATTATTTCAGAGATAGCATAATGAGAAGTATTTTCTAATGCAGATTATAATAATAATAGCTAGCATTTATATAGTATCTATCACATTCCAGGCAGTTTACAAATATCTACACAATAATTTTAGAGAATAGTCATCATTATTGTAATATTTTATAGATTATTTTATAGATGAAAAAACAAAGATTAAGTGCTTTGCCCAAGGTCATACAGCCAGTAAAAGTCTGAGGTTGGATTTGAAGTCAAGTATTTCTGAATCCAAATTCAGTGTTCCATCCACTCTTATAGTTTGATCCTGTTATAGTTACTTAGAAAGATTCAAGTAAGTCTCTTTCCTTAACATGACTCATCTTTCCAATAAAGATTTTTTAATGTGAATTAAAAGAGCACTAAGACTAACTCAAACTCTATGTACTTACAGTAGTCAATCTTTGTCCTGAAAATAGAAGATAAAACATGTCTCCTTCTTGGCAAAAAAGTAGGAGACTATGGAAGTAAATTAGTCAGCCTAAATTATTATACATTGGTTTTGTTCAACTCTTTTTCTTTGTTCTAAAGTTTAGTTACAGTGGTGGTCAGAAAATGGTTGTGACTTTTTAAAAAGGCAGTAACATTTATTTTTAAAATAATTTTAAAATAAAATAAAATTATTTTAAAACTCTTTTAATTTTCTACTTTTATGTATTTATGACCTTATTAATTCGTATATAGATTCTGTTCAAGTCAAAACTAGAGATTCAAGATTTAAGACTAGGATGATCATTCCATCTCCATGTAGTTTTCATAATAATAATATCTAGAATTTATAGGATTTTGTTATTCACAAAGCTCTATATAAATATTTTTTCATTTGATCCTCACAACAACCTTGAAGGTAGTTGTTATTATATTCCTATGGTGAATGGTGGTTAAGTAATTTAACTCAGAGTCATGTCTGACTTTTTGTGACCCTATTTGGTTGGGGTTTTTTGTTTTGTTTTGTTTTTTTTGGCTGAGATCTAAAATAGTTTGCCATTTCCTTCTCCAATTCATCTTATAGATGAGGAACTAAGGCAAACAAGGTTAAATGGTTTGCCCACACAGCTAGGGAGTATCTGAGACTGAATTAGAACTCAGGTCTTCCTGACTCCAGGCCCAGTGCTCTATCCATGAGTCACATAGCTGCCCCTTACTACATACCTTGCAACTAGTAATTGTCCAAGGCTAGATTTGATCTCAGTTCTTTCTGGCTTTAAATCCAGCACTCTAACCACTGACCCACCTAACTGGATTTAGTATTCAATGAATAATAAAATAGACTAAGAGAACAGAATTACACATGGGCCTATTGAAATTATTATATATTTGCATAGCGCTTTATGTTTTATAAAATATTTTTTCCTTTCAATTTACTTATCTATACTCTGCATGTATTTTATAAGTACCTAGATTATTATCCTTAATTACCTCTTACTTTAGAATGTACTCTCTTTACCATAAAAGCCTTCCCCTTTCCCCCAAATTCTCAGCACATATCATAGGGCTTGGTCCATAATAAATGATTAATTAATGCTTGTTGATTAGCTTTTCTTGCAATAATCTTGTGAAGTAGATAATAACAATGTTGTGTTCTCTATGTTGCAGCCAAACAAATTAACACTATAAAGGATAATTGAAACAGAGTTGAAATGGATTTCATAGACCAAGCAATCCAGAGGTTTTAACCCTTTTTGTGTCTGTGGATCCCTTTGGCAGTTTTGTGAGTCCCAGTGACTGTTTGTCAATATCATCTTCTTAAATGAATAAATAAAATACACAGGATTATAAAGGAAATCAATTGTATTGATATGCAGATATTAAAATATTTTTAAACAAATTCGTGCATCCAAGTTAAGAACTTTTAATTAGCTTAACTTGTATATCAACTAGAATCTTCTCTACAACATAAATGTCTGGTGGTTATCCAGCTTCTGCTTGAATACCATCAATGTTCACCCCCTCCTACTGGCAGTCCATTATATTTTAAGGTAACTTTCATTTTTAGGAAATTTTTCATTATAAAAAATTTAAACTTGCTTCCCCCATAGTTTCAGAAAAACCTGAGAAGGTGCACATGAATTGACAGCAAAGTGAAATGAGTAAAACATTGTAGAGACTAAGTCAAACTATAATGATGATCAACTATGAACGACTACTTTCTGTGTGGGATAGCAACCCCTAATTCAAAATACTCAGAGATATCTCAAAGTGAAGAACAGAAGTTTGATTAGAACCTAGCCAGCGGAGATTCAGAGAGAGGAGGGCCACCGAATACAGAGTTAGATGTGATTAGTTATAGGAACCCACGACTGCCCCCCTTTCCTCTCCTCATCTGGTTAATTTTCACTGTCTGCTTAGAGGGAAGTCACAGAGGTTTGCTAGATCCTAGTCAAGCTGATATACTTAATTTATAGCAGATGAGATGTATTTGTAGCTGACCACAGTAAACTTAGGCAACGTTTGCAAATGTTTGCTTCAGCTGATATGAGCACTCCATTGTAATGTTCGTACAAAGAATTTCATTTTCCCAAACCCATCAAACCTTCATAAACTAAAATTTAAGTTATAGGCTCACTCTACCTTAGTTAAGGATTTATGAGAAATCACATAATCCCTCACAATAAGGAGATTTATTTTGAGGTAAGTAATGTATTAAACCAGAGGGGTTAAAGGTTTCTAAAATAACTGAGACTTGGTTTTACCTCAAGCTCTCTCAATCAACAAATAAAGATAGCTAGTTGGGAGACTTCTTGAATATCTCCAGGCCTTTAAATAAGATCATGTTTTTCTCTAAGCAGATAAGTAAAGGTCAAGGGAGTTATCTCAGGTATTTCTGCTAGAAGAGCAAGTCTTTTGCTCTTCTTCCAGGAGCCTTAATGATTAACAGATCCTTGGTACTGAGTCTTGAATTATCAAAGTGATATTATTCTGAGAAGTCCTCAGTTTCCTGTTTTGCTCATTTCTGATCCAAGAAAATTCTGAAGGACTCATGATGAAAAATACTCTAAATACAAATTGCAAAATACTTTTTAATTTTTCTTTTCTTCCTTTTTTCTTTTTTTGTAACATGGCTAGTATAGAAAAATATTTTGGATGATTTCATATATAATTGACCATATACTACTGGTAAGCTGGATGAATAGGATAGGGAACGATTATGGAGTGACTTGAATGCCTAGTTAAACACCAAACTTAAGTAGGCAGTAGAGAACTACTGAACTGTCTTAAGAAATAATGATAGTGCCTTCTCAAAGGGTATGGAAAGGGCTGAAGGGAAGAGGAGAATTTAAAATTTAAACCTTTTAAATGAATGTAAAGAATGAATAATTTTTAAAAAGTTAATGAAACAAAAAATCTAACTGGAAAGTGTTTTCCATATAAATAAAAATATAATATTTAAAAAGAAATTTGCCTTCCTCACCTAATCCTATGCTCTAGAACTAATCAAAGCAAATCTAATTGCATTTTCACATGAAACTTGGACCTCTGTTAGTTCAGAATTAGCATCCAAGTGAAGGGATCTTTCCAGTACAATGAAGTGAATAAAGGTTGAGATATTTCTTTCTTTTATTATGATTCTCTTGTTTTCTTATTTTGCAATTTCTAAATGTTCAGAGTGTTTGATGAAATGTTCGTGTGAAAATGCATCCTCTAAGTAGAGATGAGAATATTTTAAAATATAAAATTGAAAAGAAAATGAGTGCCTATGATACCAAGTTGAAAAAGAAAAAGTTAAGTTAATAAAAATCCATTTCTGAAGCAAACAGTTAAAATTAAATTATAAAAATGAAAACTAATTTGAAAGAGGAAATTATAATCCTAAAAATCCATATTGATTGTTTTTGTGACAAAGAAATTTATATTATAACTTCTCTCTCTTCCCTTTTCTTTCTTTCTCCTTTCTTCTTCCCATTTCCCTTTTTCTCCTTCCCTTTCCCTCTTCTTTTTTCTACCTTCTACCTCCTTCCCTTTTTTATATTTTATTTTACCTTCTCTCTTTTCCCTGCTTTCTTTTCATAATTCCTTCCCTCTTGGATCTTTTTCCTTAGTCTTCTACTCTCTCCCTTAAACTTTCCCCTGCCTTATTATCTACATTGCTTTTAAGTTCAACTAATACTGAACCATTCATTAGACATGGGGAGAGATACAAAGTTTAAAATCTGCCCTCATGAAGCTTACAGACTAGAAAGAGATATAGAAATACTAAAATATATAGAAATACTAAAATAACCTTTTAAAACATAATGCCATGAGGTTCAGCTAGGTGGCACAGTGGATAGAGCACAAGCCCTGAAGTCAAGACGACCTGAGTTCAAATGTGACCCCAGATACTTAACACTGCCTAGCTGTGTGACCCTGGGCAAGTCACTTAACCCCAATTGCTATTATTAACTCAGGAAAAAAAACAAAAACAAAAACAAAAACCATAATGCCATAAGAGAAATACAAAATTTCACAAAGGATTTGAAGTAGAAAAGTTAATGTCCCGCTAGATAGTTAAGCAAAGACTTTCTGGAGGAAGAAGTTCAAAAATTCATCTTGAAAGCCTTATAAATAGTAAGAGGAAAAGAGATGAAGATTCAGCAGTTAAGTATACAAGGAATAAAATGATCAAGGGTGCAAATTTATAGGGAAAAAGGCAAAAAGTAGTAATAATAATACAGTTTTTTCCCTTATCATTGGAGTATTTGGTAGGTAGTAACATAAAGCTGGATGAGTAGGATAGGGAAAGATTATGGAGTGACTTGAATGGCTAGCTAAATGCCAAACTTTAGTAGGCAGTAGAGAATTACTGAACTGTCTTAAAAAACCATTCGTATTTTTTTAAATTGGAGATGGATGGTTTGAAGTAAGAAGAAAAATCAACACAAGGACCATTTCAGGACTACAATTGAGAGAGAATGACAACAGCAAGAAAAGAAAAGTAGGGATAGAGTCTGGAGCTTCTTTGGAGCCAGAATCAACAAATTTAAAAAGTATCACAAGGGTAAATAAAGGACAGCTTTGTAGTAAATTGGATAGAGTACCAACCTTTGAGTCAGGAGGACTTGAGTTCAAATGTGTTATCAGATATTTACAAGATGTATGACCCTGGATAAGTCACTTAATTCCCATGCCAAAGAAGAAAGAAAGAGAGAAGAGAGGTAGGGAGTAGATGGATGGAAGGAAGGAAGAAGAGAAAAAAGAAAAAAAATGATTGAATGGAGAAGTAACTAAAAGGAGAGAACTAAACACCAACATGAATATGAGTTAGTAGTGTGTAATTGATGAGTAAGGTTGACAAAAATAGATGATCTAGAAGGAAAAAAGATTTGAATGAAAAATGATGAATTTGTTTGCACTTATAGGAAACTTGACTTACCCTTCATCTAAAGTGAATATAGTCTCCTTGACAATGATCCCTTTTGTTGTCTTAGTGAACCATTTATTGTCCTAACTTGATGAGAAATTTTGAAAGTGTATATTTTTTATGTTCTGTCCAAGGGGCATGTTACATATGAAGATGTTAAATATGAAGATGAAAAGAATAGATTAACGATGGAATGAATTGTTTTCTAAGGGCACAGATCATGGCACATAATAAACAATTAATACATTATGTAAGTATCCATGTATTTCTGTACCATTATATTTTAAAAGCAATATGATAAGGTGTTAGAAATATCTGATGTTCACTCAGATTCCAAGTGGATTAAAGTTTTTAAGCAAATGGATATAAAATCTGGAGAGAATAACCCAGATAAAACTCTTATCTAAGTAAGATATGAAATACTGAAGCGCGCGCGCGCACACACACACACACACACACACACACACACACACAGATATCTATCTAAACATACATACACACATCATTTTATATATAAACAAGTATCTGGAAGAAAAGGAAAGTTCATTTAATGATTTTATTTGAGTCACACTGAAGTAGGAAAATTCAGAATTCAGAATTGGATGTGACCCGAGAGTTTGAATGAAGGCATGCTTTCCAGTGGGAGTTTTGTTGGTCAGGCACAGCAAAAAAATCTCAGAGAAAAAAAATAAAAATTTAAAATCAAATACTTCAAGAAAGATGTGTTAATACTGCTTAAGGCCACATTTAATAACCATAATATAAATTAAAAAAACCACAGATTTTCCACAAAGTAACTATCCCTGGGAACACAGCCAAAAACCTTAATTTTCAAGGGGCTTAGATAGAAAGATGTGAAAAGATTCCTGCTTTCATCAAGTAAATACAAAAATATTTTCAACTACTTGTTTAAAAAAAAGTCCTTTCTTTCTAGTTTCTAAAAGCCTCAAGGAACAGAAGCAAAGAAAAATATTCACTAGAAAGTGAGGGGAAATGTCCTAGAAACACTTGAAAAAAATGTTGGTGAAGAGATAAAGGAGGGAGGCTAAAAGGAGGGATAATGGTCAAGGAGAAAAATTATATAAAGCAGATGTTAATAAAAGAGTCCTTTTTAGGAACCTGTACCAAATGAAAGACAATACATAAAATTACAAAGACATATTAAAAGATGATACATCAATATTTTTCTCCCATTAATGTATAGTTTTTTGTTATAAAATAATTCTGTGAACTAGAGCATTCCAAGAGATTTATGTGTACTGTTGTTAATGTAGCCAACCCCCTTAGAAGAGAAGAGTCAAAACTTCTCTGATTGTGAGTGCTTGGTGCCATCCAGCTTCTTCAGGGCCCCCTCCTATCTTCCAAGAATTTAAACCCCCTTACTCCCCATCATACTTGCTTTGATTCACTGATACTGACGACTGGTTTTTCCACAAACAAAAAAATCCATCTCTCAGCTTCTTGCATTTTCTCTAACTCTTCCCCAATTTGGGGTTCAAAAAATACAAAATGATACAACACAGCCTAATTAAATTTTTGTGTGTGTGTGATTTTATACTTTTTTTTGCAACTGCGATCCCATTGATATAGTTCTTTTTTATATAAATTGCATCATATCCATGTCTGCTATATCAAGGGTCTTTTTATCCACATTTTGTTAAACACTTGTTAGAAGTCCCATCCAACACAATGGAGACCTTCAGTTTTGCCTTTTAGCATGGATGTGTGTATAAATACTCTAATTGGGTAGGTCATTTCTAACTCTTACAAATTCTGAGTGGTCAGTTACCATTATCATTATAATTATCACCACCACCATCATCAAGCATTTTAAGGTTTGTAAAGCATTTTTAAACTATTGTCTCATTTTATTCTTAACAACAACCCCTTGCAGGGTAAATATCTTCCTTCCTCCTATTCCCATTCTCCAGCTGCCCTTTATATGTTGCTTTTCCTTATTAAAAAGATGAAATGTCTTAAGATTAGAATCATATTGTTGTTGTTTTTTAATATCTACATCCCAAAGGACTTAAAATAATGCCTGCCCCTCATAGTAAAAACTTAATAAATTCTCTATCATAGCACAGGCAGGTAGTAAGGGGGAGAAAATAATCCCTAAGCCTTGATACCTTAAGCCCCAGCTACTAAAGGCAGCCAGGAGGATGCAGCAAGGAGAAATAGTAGAGCCTTTTTGACCACTTGATGCCAGAAGTGGATAATAATTCGCTCTCTTAAAAAGAAAAGGAGAGAGTTCCTTGATCAAATCCTAAACTTAGATAAATCTTTTCTACTGCAGTCTATTTTTTAACCAGAACCAAATTTTTTTTAATTATTACTGTTCCATAGTATAGTTGGACACTAATTAGGTACTACCACATATCTTTTCTTCATATTTTTTTTCATTCTTTCCTTTGAGATTATTTAACTTTTGTTTCCTTAAATAAATGTTCTATTATATTTGTAATATTATATAAAATAATCCTTTGGTGGTTTGATTGATATACTAATGAATAAGTAAATTCATTAAATAGTACCATCATTTATGATTGGTCCATCTTATCCATGAATAATGAATATTTCTCCAATTAATAAGGCCTGCCTTTATTTCTATTAGCAGTATTTTAGAGTTGTATTGTGTGTGTCTTAGTGGGTAAACTCCCAGTTACTTTATACATTCAATAATTATTTTAAATTGAATTTCACTATCTTTTCCTGATAGATTTTTATTCCCTTTGTATATGATATTGGTCAGTATGTATACTGACCAGTATATATAGATATATATCTGTATATCTATATAAATATAGATAGATATACTGATTAGATATATGCTACTTATCATGGTAAGAAAAGGCCTTATTTATTTCTATGTTTTCTACCAAAAAAATGGGTGTTGTATTTTTGCTGTTTTTTCTGCCTCTGACATAATCATTTTTGTTATTTTTGTTATTCCTGTTATTTATATAGCCAATTGTGTTTGGCCACAGTATTCATAATATTAAAAGAGCCTCAGTACAAATCCAACCTGACTGTAGTCTCTATAATATGCTACAGCCTTTTGCTATTAAATTGTCTGTACCAATATTCATTAGGAATATATTGATATATGGTTTTCTTTCCCTTTTTTGGCACTCCCTGGTTTTGCTATCAAGATGTTACTTTATCATAGTTTAGCTAACATGACCATGTTTTATCATAGAAGTAATTTGTGAAGGAAGAACTATGTTCAAACATCATCAAAAATATGCATAGAGCCGGAACTGCTGGGGCCCAAATATGAGGGGACAGTCTAGAATGAGCAGGTCTGAGTCCAACCAAATTCCAGATCTGTTTAGTTACTATTTAGATAATCTTGTACAAGTTGAAACCTCCTTAAGCCTCAATTTCTTTATTTTTAAAACAATAGGGGAAGAAGCTGAATGCCGTTACCCTCTGAGCTCTGAATCTAGGGCATCTAATCTAATTGCCCAGAGACAGTGAGAGTACTTTAAAAGTTTTGCAAATGTTTATTCCCTCTTCTTTGCCATTACACAGCTTGTGTGTTCTTTCCACAATTATGACCTCAATTATAGAAAGAAAGATGAATATAGAAAAGAAGGCATAAGACCCATTGTGTGTGTATTTTTCTCCCACCTTTACACCCTGCTTTAGAAAACATTGCTACACAGAAATTGGCAGATGTGTGATGTCTCTGTGAATACATTTTGCATCATGGATGTGATTGCAAATGTGCCAACATTATGAGTCTCGCCAAGAATCATAAGGCTGCAGGTGCAAATATAATTTTCTTGAAGTAACTCACGGCAAGTAAAGTTTTTAAATCAATATTTGGTATTCAAACTTACATAATGATGAGTCCTTCTGTTTCACTTACCAAATAATATTGATCCTCCTGGTATAGTACAAGCTTCCTGTTCCCCAATTCATTCGCTTCATCACTAGTTGATAGAAATTAACTTGATAGTGTCTTAAGCCTTCAGGATTTCCAATAAGGTATACATTAAATCCGAATTGTAACGTATTACTATTTGTCATTGCTCTTTTTTATCCTGGTTTAAAAAAAGTACTTCAGTTAATTTCCTCCAAGAAATAAGTGATCACTCTCTTATTTTAGAAATGGATTTTTAAAAACACCTCTGTAGTCCTTCCAGAGCCTAACTTTTCCATCAGATTTTGTTTTTAACGCAAACCATTAAATAAAAAAAAGTCTGTCAACTGATGGTAAGAGTGACTGTTGAAAAATGGATGAGGATATAGGCAGCCTAGGACATATAACCATCATACATTTCCTGAAGTGTCACCCATCTTCAGATAACACTCACCTAAATCTGCAAACATGTTATTAGGTAATAGTCACACACATCTTTTTTATGATTCACAGAAACTTAAAACCTTCGAAAACTCTAAGGCTTTAAAAAACATTTAAAATAGCATATTGATCCAAAGTGCTGCCTTGGAAAGCCTTATTTGTGCTTCTCTGCCATGATCAAATTGCCTGCAGTAATCTCTACCCATCTAAAGCTTTGACAGCTTTTTCTACCATATGTAATATCTTTGCTTATTCTACCACTTTAGTTCTTTTCTTGCATAGTTTCAAAAGTCAGAAGCAAGAATGAAAGCCAGAAGTGAACTATGTCCACAGAGATAATGATTTAATTCTTAATTTTAACTCTGATGAATGATGCAAAGTGCCTTTTCCAACAGTGAGTCAATAAAAAGACTTCAATTGACTGTAACTAATCAAGCTTTGCTAACACCTCAACAGCTATTTGACACTGAGCCTGGCTTCTGATACAGGACTGAGTTTGCATAAATTATTTTATTACAAAGAAATCAGATGATGAAAGACTAATTGCACTTCATTACTGGTAGAAAGTAGAGAAATGACAAGGCATAACTTAGAATCCTTTGATTCTACCCCAAGGGAAACTTAGACCTTGTGGTTGTATTAGTCAATGTTTAAATTACTCTTTAAGAATTATATGCCTGCAGAAAGCCAAAAATTCCCATTTTCACACAAATATTTGAAAATGTATCTGGTTGTCATCCTAAAAGTTTCTTCATGTCCCACTGGAAGAGAAGTTATATGTGCCTAGCTAATGCTGGTCACTCTGTTGGATAAAAAGGACTCTGAGATATACAATCCCTCAACTTTTATTACCTGGCAGTAGACTCAAAGTCCAGAGGTGGGTGGATAAGTGAATATATCCAGTATATAAGAATCAATTCAGTAGTAAGATTGAGCCCATGAGTGGCCATTGTACTTACAGCCTACCTGATACAGGCAGATCCAGTCTCAAAAGAAAAAAAAATATGTTTCCAAATCCTTTTCTTTCTCCAGTAGATTAAAACAGTTTAAGTTTTTTGCTCAGTATACCTAGCTAGTAAGTGTGTAAGGTTAGATTTGAACTCAGGCCTCCACCGAGGGGACCATTCTCCACCGAGCCATCTAAATTCCTCCTTCCATCTGTATTTCACAGGCATAAACTTGGCTAACACATGAGCCACAATCTGCATAGATAGAAAGAATTAAAATATCACTGAGATCACAGACTCATTAGATTCTTAGAATATTGAAATATTTATTTCTTTAAATGATTTTGTATTTGCTTATTTTTGACATTCATTATTTTAAATTTTCAGTTCTATATTTTGTCCCTCTCTCCACTTTTTTCCACCACCTATTGAGAAAGCAAGCAAGGAGATATCAATTATACTATGAAGTCATGCAAAACATCTCTTTAAAAACCATAATAGGGGGACAAAAGCAAAAAAAGAGTGAGAAAAGTATGCTTCAATCTGCATCAGAGTTTATCGGTTCTCTCTTTGGAGGAAGAAAGTATTTTTTGTCATAAATCCTTTGGAATTATCTTGGACGATTATATAATTTAGAATTAGTTTTCACAGTTGATCATTATAATGATTGTACTGTTATCATGTAGCAGTGTTTTTTTGGTTCTGCTCTTTTCACTCATATATGTTTTCCAAGGTCTTTCTGAAACCATTCTACTTGTAAATTATATGCATATGTGTATATGTATATATTAATAAAACAATGATACATTTCATTATGGGAATCAAGCTTTCAATAATAATAAATAACTAAATGTTCAATTTTAGTACATTTTAGTCTTCTAACTGTTCTTAGACAATTTTTATGTATTTTTCCCACAAACAACACAAATTTATTAATTATCAACTGTGTTAGCTCCTGTACTGGGCACTAGGCATAAAAAGATTAAAATGAAACTATCATGCCCTTAAGAAGTTGCATTCACTAAAGAAGACAACATTATATGTGTGTGTGTGTATACATATATATCTATATGTGTATGTGTGTATATATACATATATATCTACGTGTGTGTGTGTATACACATACACCCATACATATACACACACATTAATATAGGAGAAGTATGGAAATACTTTGGAAGAGAACTCAGAGATCATCTACTCTAACACTATAACTCCATAATAGATACCAAGAACAGTGAGATAAATAGAATTTTTAAAAGTGAGACAGTTAACTAATGATATACTAGAACCCCTCTCTCAGTTTCAATTTCAAGGGAAATTTTAAAATACAATTATCATGAAAAATAATGTTGTACAAATTGACAACTGATGATAATTCAACCTCTCTGAAGAAAGGGGAACTGACATTATTGATCTGATTCTGATGAATGAAAAGGTTCTGGCTGATGAAACTACAATGAATGAAATTTTAAGAAGAGAGTATGGCATCTTAGGATTTATGAGAGAGAAGAAGATGAACATAAGGCATATTTGGATTATATAAACATTAGCCAACAGATTTCAAATAGCTTAGAGAAAAAATGGGCCTAAAATTCTCAGGGGAAGTCAATTTAAGAGAAAAGCAAAGTCTCTCAAGGAAGAAATTTCCATAAATAAGATCTGAAGAGTAATCATTAATGAGTTAATGTAATTGATGTATATTTGTATACAACCATCAATGGTTCTGAATATTTGTGGTGTCTCGCTTGGCAGATATATGAAAGTAGTTTTCCTCTTCCCATTTTCTTTTTACCCCCTTTCCATTTTTAATTTAAAAACTTCCTTAGGGAACTTCAGGAGAATATATTTTTAATCACCATATATTTGATGTATTCAACATCTATTCGCTCCCCCAACTAAGAGTCTTTCATTCCTAGATTTTAAATTATGGTCTAGAATTCTAGATTCAATTCTCACACAAGATTTTCTTAAGCAGTTGTTTACTTCCTAAGTCTACTTTTGAAGGCAGCTAAGTAGCACAATAAATTCAGCACTGAAGTCAAGAAGATCTGAGTTCAAATATGACCTTAAACAAGCTGTGTGACCCTAAGCAAGTCACCTAACCTGTTTGCCTTGATTTTCTCATCTATAAACTGAATATAATAATAGCACCTTTCTCTCAGCATTATTATGAAAAATCAAATTAGGTATTAACTGTAAAATGATTAGCACTTTGCTAGCATATAGTAATTGCCATATAAATATTTTGTCATCATCAACACTAGTATTCTCTGTTGAAAACACCAATTGTGCCTTCTAAAATCTTCAGTTTCTTTCTCAGGCCTCCAGGCTTGAAACATAAATAAGGGTCATCTCAACCTCTTCATTTTTCATTTGAAGCTTTTCTTTCTTTCTTTCAAAGAACACTTTAACTTCCCCCTCAAACTAGAAGCTTTCTCTAACCCTGTCATATTCTCTAATAGGGACACCTACCTTTGTTTTGTGCATTTGTAACTATTACTTGACACTGGCAGATAGGCAAAGAGAACACCCTCTCTCCATGACGTTGCATAATCCTGCTTGTTCTCAATATACACCGAAGCAGAAGCAGATATCTTTAGTTTTTTATATTGTTTGTCCTCTGTTGTCAAAGAAGACTTTGATATCAGGATGCTGATGCCATAATTTGCAAGTGAACTGGATTTAAGTGAGAGAGGGCCATGC
The DNA here is from genome assembly GCF_016432865.1 of Antechinus flavipes. NCBI lineage: Eukaryota > Metazoa > Chordata > Mammalia > Dasyuromorphia > Dasyuridae > Antechinus > Antechinus flavipes. Next base: position 111,698,778 of record NC_067403.1, read on the forward strand.
TAAGTCACAGCTTCACTCTCTCCTCCAGAGCCATCTGGATCCAGTGGCAAGATACAGATAGGACAACTGGAGATAAGCCCAATTCTCTCTATTATCATTTTGGCTGACATAATAGGGTTATTGTTGTGGCAAACTGCCGATTTGCTGTGACAAATCCCTGCATCAGTGTTTTGTCTCTTGGGACTTCCTAGAGAGACTTTACATGTAATCTACTTCCTTGACTTTCTAGGGCTTTTTCATTTTCCCCCCTGCCATCTTGTTAGCTTGCTCATTGTCTTTGATTCATAATTCACACCAGAGCTATAATGCAAAAACAGTCAGAGGTAAGGGGATAAGAATTTTAACTGTTGGAAAAAATATAAGAAATATACTAGAAATAACAAAGTATGGGACATTCTATAGAGAGTAAAGTAGGAGAAAACTCAGTAAAGTCAAATAATATTAATTCAAGTGAAGAAAAAAATAATGATTAAAAAGTATGAAACTATTTGAAATAGACAGTATAAAATTGAAATATTTCTGTGGAATAGAAAATGATGAGTTAGTAGGTTTAGAAAAATATAGAAAGACTTAGATTTATGAAGGAAGATGTTATCCACCTTCAAAGAAACAGAGGACAGAAATAAATAGTACAGTTTTACATGTATGTATATGAATATATATGCATATATATATGAGAATGATTATCAATAGTTATGTACCTATGTATATGCATGTATATATGAATATCTGAATATGAATATAATATAGCCTTCTTGGAGGGTGGGAAATAAAAAGTACACAGCAAAGAACAATAGAAAACCTATAAGGAAACAGCAAAAAGATGGACATCTCTGAATACAATATGTATTATGCTATATAGGTTTTCTTGAAATGGAAATTAATTACTTTGTATTTTGAAACCTCTCTTGTGTTCTGCTGTTCTTATGCCAATGTTTTCTTTTCTTTTCTTATTTTGTATTTAAGTTTAAAATAAAAATTTTAAAGGATAGATAGTGGAGTCAGATACTATGGAGAAAACAAAAACTATATATATTTACTATTACTAAGGGATAGATGAACTGTGAAGTAGCAGTGCCTGGAGCCATGGCAGGAGCAAAATTCTGGTGGAAAAGATAAAAAGCTATTTCTATTGGCTTTTTTCTGGATCTTTTTGTTCTAATAAGACTGTTGTACGTTGAATATTTATGAGGGTAAGTACCACCAGGTGGAGAAGGGCCCTTAGAGACACATGAGTCAATTTCAGAGAGCCATTATTGTGCTGTTTTGAAAGCTTTGACCCCCGTCCATATGAGTTCAGATCAGATAAACTGAGCCATAGGTATTTGATATATTTTGAAAAACATTCAATTATTAATTCTATAGCATAAAGAAGTAAAAATTTTGGACATGCAATCACTTTTGATGAATTCTAATGATTGTCCACCTTGACCAAATGCATTAGGAAGGAGGGCCACTAATAGAAAAACAGATGAGCTTCTTGTGTGCCTGATCAGGATTATAGCTTTCTCCTTTTGGAAGCTCTTGGATTGTTAAGTGGATTTCAAGATTCCATATAGCACAATTGAAGAGACACTACCTATAAGTATGGGTATGAACATAACAAAAGAGAGTACAGAAAAAAAGAGGCCGAGACACAAATACAGACATAGCCATTGCCTTGCAAGTTTTTAGTTCACTATGATTTCATTTTGGTCTATAGTCTTAGAATTAAACTTGTATTGTTAAACAAGCATTTAAGGAAGAAAGAAAAGTCTTTGCAATGAGGACCATTCACACTTATTAATGATTTCTTCACAGAAATAGGATTTTTATATTGGAAATTTTATAAATTTAGTGATAAATTATATTTCATGAGATTTAGAAGCCATTGAAAAACTGAATTCAAAAAGTTTCAGTGTATAAGATTCAAGGACAACCCAGTTACATTTATTATTGTTCAGCCTTTTTATTTATGTCTGATTCTTGATTTTTTTTTGGGGGGGGGGGTCCCTGAGGCAACCGGGGTTAAGTGACTTGCCCAGGGTCACACAGCTAGTAAGTGTTATATCTGAGAGCAAATTTGAACCTAACTTCACAGTTGATGCTCTATTCACTGCGCCACCTATCTGCCCCTCATGTCTGATTCTTCACTGAAGTTTGTCATTTCCTTTTCCAGTTCATTTTATTGGTGAGGAACTGGTGAGGAACTAAACAGGGTTTGTTGTTCAGTTTTTCAGACCTGTTTGATACTTTGTGATCTCATTAAGGGTTTCCTAGCAAAGATACTTGAGTAGTTTGCCATTTCCTTCTCCAACTCATTTTGTAGATAAGGAAACTGAGTTAAACAGTGTTAAGTGTCACACGGGAAATGTTACGTGTCTGAGACCAGATTTGACCTCAAGAAGATAAGTTTTTCTGATTCCAGCGCTGGCATTTAACACTATTTAATATACAATAATGTATTAATAATGCCTCCTGGCAATATTCTTTGGTCTGGGGAATGTGTGATGAAGATAAACATTTTTGTTTTATCATTGGATTTATTGTGTACTATTTACATTGGATTTAGAAATTCATATTTTGGTCTGGAGTCCTTAAGAACATAAAAATGTTACTATAGTTCAAGCTTATATTAATACATAATTTTTCTTGTTAGTTTTTTCTCTGGTTTTTGTTACATGGTAGTTTAGCTATGATAGCTTACTTTTCATTTCCCTTTGGTTCATATTTTCTATGCTGAATGGATGCTTACCAAGGTTGTAAATTCAGCCAACTCTCAATTACTTAAGAATTAATTAACTTGTTTTAGATTATCCAAAATAATCCATCTCCTTTATTCATGTTTGCCTCCTTTGGTGCCAAATATCTACTACTTAGTGCTTGTCTGGTGGGCATAGGAGTATATGTCTAAAAAGGAGAAGAGGTAAAATTCTAATGAGTTGATTTTATTAATAACCAGAATTAGTGGCTGGAACTAATGACTAAAATGTATTTTTGAATTTTGATTAGCTACTACAACCAAAACAATATTTCATTGTGGCACACATTCTCAAAGATATGTATATTCCAACAGAGCTTCCCAATCTACAAGGGTTTTTTTATGCATGGTTCTGGTATGAATTGTTTTTCAAAAATCACTCTAAGTATGGAAAGTTTCACCATAGACTACTGCAACTCATAGAATTTTAACCAAGATGTGGTTAGATTATGATTGGTGCTGGTGGAAAGAGAATCTACAGATCCTTTGATATCTAGAAGAGTCATCCATATATATATAAATTATTCATACTATTCCTTCTTCTAATAACATTAATATAATTATTAATCAAGCTTTTTCTGTGCTCTTTGAAAAGTGTATAAAGTAAAAAGTACAATGGAATTAAGTGCTACTATATTTTATCTTGATTGAAAAAAATGAGAATTATAAAAGAACTAAATAGCCTAAATTATAATAAAATAACTTGATCTCCCTCAAAGTCCACACATGATTCTTCAAAACTTCACTAATCAACAAGCATATATTAAATATTAATAATATGCCAGACTCTATGCTAATCACTGGGATATAAAGAAAAAAGCAAAAATAATCCCTGCTTTTAAGAAGTTTACATTTCAGTGGAGAAGACAACATGCACATAAATAGATAATATAAGAAACCTGCCCACAGATGGATCATAAGATAAAGGGGAAGATAGCAGCTAAGGAAGAATAAGGAAAAAGAATGTAGAAAATAGCCGGTAAACTGAGTTTTGAAGGAAAACAAGAATTCTAAATGTCTCCTCCCCTGTACTGTTTTGGGACATCTGACCTTATGGTTTAAGCCTCCACTTATGCCATCTCTGTCAAACTATACAAAACTCATAAATTCAAGAGTAAAAAAAAATAGAATAGAATAGAATAGGAAGCTAAAAAACAGGGAATTAAATGAACTATAATTATTATCTGTACCCATAAAAAAAAAGAATTCCCTGTTTCACCATTACAGGATAATAAAATTATCCTCTTGCCCCAACATACTTGAAAGGAGATAGTTTAGATTCAAGACATTCATCTCTTTAGGTTCTTTCCTCCAGAGCGTTCAGCAAGGCAAATGCCTCATGCCCCACTTCTCTGTTGCTATTTCTTGAGATTCTTCAGCAGTTTGGCCAGAGTCTTCTATCTGAGATTATTTCTGCTCTTGAATTTTCTTTTCCTGTGCAAGGGGCTCTTTCCTACTCCATTAGAGAATCTTGGGGGCTTTAACAGTTATTCTGCTTTTTGTCTAAGTCCATCTTACTTTCTCCCCCTTCTCTCCTCATGCAATTGCTCATTCCAAGACATCTTCCTTCCTGGTTTATCCTACCTATTCTTCATTCTTGTGTGTTTTCTCTCTTCTTCCCAAAGTTGCTATCTTGTTCCCATCTGTGCTCACAACATACAAAATTCAAGTTCAAGAGAAAAGCACCCTGGGAGATTCATATGCCAGCCTCTTCACCTATATAGTGATATACATATACACAAATGTATGTATAATACATGCACATATGCATGTGTATACAGACATACAAATACATATATGTGTATATATGGATATATAGTAAGAGAAATAGAAAAATATAGTAGATAAAGAGAGAGGAAGAGAGAAAGAGAGAAAGAAAAGCAGGAAAGAAATAGCAATAAAAGAAGAAAAGGATGTAGAGATCATTATACCCTATTTTTTCTTACCTTTTCAGATTTCTAGCCACCTCCACTTCACCTAATTTCCCTTACTCTCTCTTTTCATTTAAATTCCAGGCTCCCTGCACAGGGGAAACTTCAGAGATTTCCAGAGCCACCACCACCTCCTCCACAACCCTCTCCTGCTCTTTAATAAAGGTACACTAGTCTATTGGGTCATGTTGTCTCTCCCATTACAATATGAGATCTTTAGAACAGGTATTCTCTCACTTTAGTCTTTGTATCTCCAATACTTAGCACAGTACAGGCACATAATAAATGCTACATAAATAATCTTTAACTGAATGATTCATTTGAAGGAGATTTATTATGAAGCATTATGAAAGAAATATAATAGGGAGGAAAAGACAACATGACATTAAAAAATGAAATGTACAGGAGTATTAGTGGCCCTCTCTAGTAACATCTTTTGATTCATGTTTTTATCTTACCATTTCCCATGGAAAGCCTGCCTAAAATATAGAAAGTGGTGAGTTCTTAAAATGTTTAAGGTTGATCAGCATATTCTTTTGTAATTCTGCAATATTTGAGGCTACAAATCTTTTTATCCTCAATGATAAAAGTTCTGAAGACAATCTAAGCATTTTTCAGTCAAATAATACTAAGAGTAGAATTTAATAGCACAACAACCAATTTTTAAAGGCCTTCCATGTGCAAAGCACTGTACTGGAGGGAGATTCAAAGCTAATTCCCTACCTCCTAGGAGCTCAGAGGTTAAAATCACTAGATTAAATATGCCCATTTTGTATATGATCAGTTTGTGCTATTTAATAAAATCATTTAATATTCTCAAAGTTTCCTTTAGCAATAGTATCCAAAATGGAAGAGGAAAAACTGACCTGAAACCAGGAAGATGAGTTCAAGTCCCTTCTCTAATGCACACTGGCTATATTTGTCTCAGCAAATTATTTAATCTTTTAGCATTCTAGGCAATTCTAGACTAAGAGTAAGTTGCAGAGATTCTCATCTTATATTGGCATTGGTCATCTGCATTGACAGAGGGAGTCTCCTCATCTGGAAGTTCTTCATGCAAATGAAATGATAGGCCAGGTTCCTATCCAAAATAAAGCACCAACCATATGACTAATGAAGCATTTTAACCAGCAATGACAGGATCAAAAATTACATTGCATTTGAAGTGTTCTTGAAAAGAATTTTTCATTTTCATTAAGCTCACTGAAATTAAATTTGGTTCACAGAATTTACCCACACATCACAATATTATAATCTATTTCCTCAGTCATTCCTGTTTTTTTTTTCAATAATTCCACATCTCACTTAGCTAAGAAATTCAAACATCTGGCCGTGGAAATACTTCATAATTCTCCCTCAAGCGGGGGAAAAAAACACAAAGGAAGGAGAGTGAGAGCATACTAAGCATCTTTAAGAACCCTGTGATGTCTTTTCAATCACCACTCGATATCCTCTAGGCTTTGGGCCTTGGTTATAGTCATAGATAGTTAATTTGAAATTCATCATTACTTAGAGAAGATCAAGATTTGTACATTTGATTCATTAGTTGTCACTTTCATATCTGGAAGCAGCATTTGGGCAGCATGGAATTAACTATTGTTAATAGAGTTGCTGAAGAATCTAGTCATCTCATTAAACTCTAAAAATGGTCTCCATATTAGTTAGAAGACTTTAAGATATGTTTACTATAATTAGTTTTTCATTTTAATTTACATTAGCCTGACCTTTAAAATCCCCAACAATTTGGCTCTACCATTATTTCAATGTATTAAAATCCTTCCTGACTGTTTCCTAAAATCAAAAAATCATGTCTCTGTGTGTTCCTGAAGCTTCCCCAATCACCAACATTGAAAAGTACTCCTATATTTTTACCTTTCAAAAATGTCCTTCAAAGCTCAGGTTTGATATAACCAACTCCATGAAGCCTTTCAAAGCACCCTCAGTTAGAAGTGTTCTTTACCACCAATTTTCCCGAGTATTTTGCTTTGATGTTGTCTTTGCCGCCATCACATTTTACTCTACATTATACTTATTTGTATACAATTCCTCCTGGTACCATGAAAACCTCATAGTCACTGGCAAAAAGTATGACTCCTGATGGGCTGAGAGACTTCTGAACTCTCAATTTTGCGTACTTTAAATGATATTGTGAATGCAAGTTTTTTGACGGTGTAGTATGCTTAATTTTTTTTAATCCCCAGAGTCATTAGACAGAATATTGAGAAGAAGAAGAAATAGGAAGAAGAAATAGGACTGATGATGGGAAAATAATGACAAAATAGAAAGAAAAAAAGAGCTTCTTAATTTTTACTTTGTTTCTTCTTTACCTGTGGACATCAGTAAATTGGAAAGGATAAAACAATACTGATTTATGATGAGTTTATAATCAAAATAAGTAAGGATGAAATACAAGCTTACTGAGGGGCTTTTCATGAATTCAATTCATGAATCCTAAGTCAATTACATCTTTGGGTGCTGCTATTTGTTTAAGATATCATAGATTTAGGCTGAAAGACTTTCTAGTCCTTTTAGAGGCAATTTAGTCCTTCACTTTCACAAAGAAACTGAAGCCCAGAGTGGTTATTTAGCTTGCCCATAATCCCTCAGGTAGTAATAGTGAGGATTTGAATCTATACTTTCTGACTTCAACCCAGGACTTTATTATTAGGAAAGCATTATGCCATGCTTTCTTCATTATTGTACTTTGTGCCTCAAAATAAATAGAATGCAAAAATCATATTTTTGTTTGTTGCCCATATAGATTATATGTACATGCCCATGAATTGTCTAAATTTGACTCATGGGAGGCATGAATAGGTACTTCTGGATTCTTGGCTATCCCTCTCCAAGAAAGATTTCTATTCCTGCCTGTAAGGGGGCACAAGATTGGAACTCTAGGTTAGCTGGGTTTTTTCTTCTAAAGGAGGAGGCAACAGACTAAAATTACATCTTTATATTTTCATAAATTTTGTTAGGGTCAGGGAAATTTTTTTAGATTCTAGCTGCTTCCATGGTTGTTATCTCTTATAGAAAAAGTGCAATTTATATCCAAAGATTTTGTTCCTTCCTTCCAGAGGCTAGTTACAAAAAAAGACCATCACAGTTAGTAAAAGCCAAATAAACCCATTTATCCAAGCAGAGGGCAAACTAAAATCAGAGAAGTTACAATTCATTATATTCCAAAAACACAGAGTTAATGAGCCTAGAGATCTGCTGGTATCTGAACTCAACCAATGCTTTCCAAGTTTTTATCCAAAATGGTTCTGATACCTCATCTGTCCTCTGAAAGCAGGAAGCAATAAGAAAAAATTCTTTTCTTCCAAGCTTTAGCCTCAGTAGTATTTCTTGCTCCCAAATACACTATTGAAAAAACATCCTCTCAAGCCTAAAGAGACCCATACAAATGATCCATACAAATGATCCAAACCTAAACCGAGATTTAAAATATTTCTGTCAGATAATTTCCAATGTGAACCTTTGCATAATATCTTTAAGCACCAAGTTTTTATAACCAGAAAAACTAGTAACTACAAATTTTTTAATGAGTGCTGAAACTACTCAGTTGGAATATTTCAATCGATTAAACTTCTGAATGGTTTCACTTTTAATAACCTATGCTACCTAAGAACCTTGGATCTCTAAAAGTTAGCTCTTTGGGGATTAGTAAATAAGAAAATAATAGATATAAATCATAATTAAAATTAGTTTTTCTACAACTAAATGGCTTGAGAAAATGCTAATATCCTACCTTTGACCCACAAATATACTTTATACTACATATTGGCTATGTAGTTAGTTCATTAAACAAATGCAAATAGTCACTGGGCAGGTAGATGGCACAGTGGATAGAGCACTAAGTTTGGAATCAGGAAAACTCATCTTCCTGAGTCAAATATGGCCTCAGACACTTATTAAATATGTGACTCTGGGCAAGTCCTTTAACCTCATCTGCTTCAGGTCTTCTTCTGTAAAATTAGCTGGAGAAGAAAATGACAAACCAGAATCTTCAGTATCTTTGCCAAGAAAACCCCAAATGGGGTTGCAAAGAATTCACTGACCAGCCATTTTAAAACTGAAAGAGACTGAATTTTCTATTCAATCCATGAATCTGACTTTATCCATAAATATATCTACAGATATGTATATATATTTATAGATATATAGATATATATGTGTGTGTACATATATATATATGTATATATGTATATATATATATGTATATATATATATGTATATATATATATATATATATATATACATAAAAATGAACCCACTAAAAGATTTCTGCCTGCAAGGCATTGAAATCCATGGTTCCAAAGTCATCATTTGGGATGGCGAACCAGATTGCTTTTTTCTTTTTTCTTTTCTTTCTTTTTTCTTTCTTCTTTTTTTGCATCTGCTTTGATCAAGAAGATTTACATGTTCTCATTATCTTTGAAAGCTCAAGAGGAAGCAAATATTCCCAGCAGTTTACATGAGAAAAAGATTTCTGTTTAGCATAATGATTTTTTAAATAACAGCTTTTAAATCCTGTGTTAAAAAGAGCAAGTTGGCTTCATGCAAAAATCCTTTCCATCCAGCTGTATGTGGTTCAGTTGCTGCTTTTTAACCAAGTTCAGAGGCTGGTGTAATTAGACTGCGGGGACTTTGGGTCAAGCAGAACAATTAACCCAGCTGGTAGAGCTGACATGTCCAATGTTCTCTTACTCAATTGCCTCAATTGTGCTCTTTGTCTCTGTCTTTATCTCTGTCTCCCCCCACCCCATATCTGTCTGTCTCTCTCTGTGTCTCTGCCTATCTCTGTCTCTCTGTCTCTCCCTCTCTCCCTTCTTCCCTATTTTCTTCCCTCCCTCCCTCCGTCTGTCTGTCTCTGTCCCTGTCTCTGTCTCTGTCTCTGTCTGTCTCTCTCTCTGTCTCTCTGTCTCTCTCTCTCTCTCTCTCTCTCTCTCTCTCCCTATCCTCTTATCATATAGCTAATGTCTACTAACCACTTGTAACAATGAAAAATTGGTAATTTAACTGATTGTTTGCTACCCCATATTTTGTGATTATTGATATTCAGTTGTTTTCAGACATATTGACTCTTCATTACTCCATTTGGGATTTTCCTGGCAAAGATACTGGCAGTTCACCATTTCCTTCTTCAGCTTATTTTACAGATGAGAAAACAGGCAAACAAGGTTAAATGATTTGCCTTGGGTCACACAGCTACTAAGTGTCTGAGGCCAGATTTGAACTCTGGAAGATGAGTCTTCCTGACTCTACAGCTTGGACTTCAATCATTGCACCAACTATGCACCTATTTATCTCTATTCAAAAATATATATTTCAAAAACCAGAGTTTTAGGTTATCGTTATAGATACACACAAAAGAAATATGTAATGTTAGCTAATGAAGTAATACAGAATGTGAGAGAGCCACCACAGGAAAGAATGGTTATAACAATAATGAGTGGATCAAAAAGAAGCTACTTGCAATTTGGAACTATGCTCAAAAAGCTATCAAACTGTGCACACCCTTTGATCCAGCAGTGTTACTACTGGGTTTATATCCCAAAGAGATTTTAAAGAAGGGAAAGGGATCTGTATGTGCAAGAATGTTTGTGGCAACCCTCTTTGTAGTGGCCAAAAACTGGAAACTGAGTGGATGTCTAATTGGAGAATGGCTGAATAAATTGTGGTATATGAATATTATGGAATATTATTGTTTGGTAAGAAATGACCAGCAGAGTGATTTCAGAAAGGACTGGAGAGACTTACATGAACTGATGCTGAGTGAAATGAGCAGGACCAGGAGATCATTATATACTTCAACAAAATACTATATGATGATCAATTCTCATGGATGTGGCCCTTTTCAACAATGAGATGAACTAAATCAGTTCCAATAGAGTAGTAATGAACTGAACCAGCTACATCCAGGGAAAGAACTCTGGGAGATGACTATGAACCACTATATAGAATTCCCAATCCCTCTATTTTTGTCTCTGCATTTTTGATTTCCTTCAAGGCTAATTGTATATTATTTCAAAGTCTGATTCTTTTTGCACAGCAAAATAACTGTTTGGACATGTATACATATATTGTATTTAACTTATACTTTAACATATTTAACATGTATCTGCCATCTGGGGAAAGGGGTGGGGAAAAGAGGGGGGAAAGTTGGAACAAAAGGATTTGCAACTGTCAATGCTGAAAAATTATCTATTCATATATCTTGTAAATAAAAAGCTATAACAATAAGAAGAAGAAGAAGAAAAAAAGAAGCTACCTGTTTTTGTTTTGGGGCTGTTTTTTGTTGTTTTTTTTTTTGTTTGTTTGTTGTTTGTTTAAACAACAGGAAAAAGTATCCAAAAAGTCAGTGGGTAAACATTCTCTCTTTGATAACTGAACTTTCAGAGAATTCATGAAAAAAAAAAGAAATAAAAAAAGAGAAAAAAAGATAACTGAACCTTTAGTTCCTACAGGATGTGAATGCCAGTGACTATTAGTCTCTCCAATAACACCAGTCTCTCTTTTGTTTCTTACTCTCTATCTCTTTCTCATTTGTTTCTGTCTTTCTATTCTCCCTTTCTTTTCCTCTCCTAAAAAGAAAAGGGGAAAGAAGGAGCTATAGACAGAAAGGAAGAGAGAGAGAGAGAGAGAGAGAGAGAGAGAGAGAGAGAGAGAGAGAAGAAAAACCAGGATTATATGGTAGCATAGAAGAAAAAGGATGAAAGTGTGCAAAAGAGCAAAGAGTAATCAAAAGCATCAATTTATTTGGGTCAAAAATATTAACTCAAAGTTTGATGCACTAGCCCTTCAAAAAGACATATATGGCAATGGCCGTGTAGTTCTAAGATTCTCACGGGTCATAAGATTCATTGTAAGACAATTGGCTTGGCAGCTTGAAGCAATTTTGCAATTATTTGTGGTTTGCTCCCTGAGTGTCAGTTTTGTATATTTTCACTTTTCTTAAAATGTGCATAGGGATCAGAATTATTAGGCACCAGGGAAATTTGCTTACATAATTTTTACTGTAATTTGATTCATGTCAGTAAATAGTTTGTCAGAAAGTTATCCCATACAGAAAAAATGACTAGTTAGCCATTGTCTATTTATGCTTCCGATAAGTTAAGAATCTACTTGAGAATGGAAAAAACAATTTACTTAAATAATATAAAAGGAAAGAAGTCTGCAAAAAATTGTTTTCACAAGATGATACCATTTAATTGATTTCTAAGAAAAGAGCCATCAGCAAATCAATCATCAACATTGATTTATACAGAAAAAAAAAAAATAGAGTACACCCAGTTCAATAATGGACAGAAAGCAATTGAACAAGAATCAAAGTTTTACACTAGCCAGTATTTTTTAAAGAGTAATTTCAATAATTAATCTAGCACTACATATTTATTAAATGTCTAGTCTATGCTTGACATTTGGCTAAATATAAATATTTCTAACCATAAGAATCCTATAGTTTGGCTATAGCTCTTTCCTGTGAGGACTGTAAGGAAGAAGCTTGCTAACCATAGCATCTCCAGAGAAAAGAAGTCAGAGTAACAGTTGGCCTAAAAAGAGTACTTCAACTGAAGACTACACCCTCAAAATAACCCTTCCTTTTAAAGTAAACCAAACTACTCTCAATATGTAAAATTGAGTTTTTCCCAACTCTTCCCTAAAGGTCTACACCAATATATTCACTTCAAGGCTTTCAGAAAGCCTACTTTAATTCCACCCAGTTGTTAGTGCTTTCTCTTCCTATGATTCATCATCAATTTGATATTCTGTGTAAATATTGTAACTTTCTATGAGTACACAAGCAGCTTAAGGTTAGGGACTATTTCATTTTTGTCTTTGTAACTTTAGATTCCAACACAAAACCTTATGGACATGACATATGTCCACAAGACAGGTATCTTCAATGACAAAGAAATTCATTTTTCTTTATCAATTAATGTAATACGTAAAAGTAATAAGGCCATATGTGACAAAGAGTGTGACAAAATAATTATTTTTCCTCTTTTTCTTGCTATTTCTTATTTTCAATATTTTTAAAAAGTATACTCTAGTATCTCTAGGTTCTTTCTATTTAGCACTGACATTCTATAACACTCACCATTGCTTTAGTTAGAGAGTCCGTCACTAAGCAATTCTTAAGTATTTACTCTTTTCCAGGCACATTACTAAACACTGGGATATTTTTAAAAAAAATTTGAAAAAAACCAGAGTGGATTTTACATAGCAATATTATCCCTATGAATATATCATAGCATAATTACTCTTGATTCTAAACTTAAGTTGTCAGAAACAAACTCCTCCAATTTACTACAAATAGTAGTTATTTCTAGAAATGATTGAATAACAAATTTCAGGAGCCCAGACTATAAATTAAAAACTATTTTTCAGAGTTAAATAAAAATCTTCAAACAATTTTGTCACTCCCCACATTGATCTGCATTTATTTTTATCAAGTTGTGGGTTAATGTTTTGGCTTTCTCTTGGCATTCTGAATCTCTCTTGCATAATCTGAAATTTTTAATTAACTATTTATCCCAACTTACACATACTTTTTAAAAAATGTTCTCTTTGGGGAGACAGAGTAGCAAAGGGCATAGAAGTCAAATAACAGAAATGGTTTCTTCATATGTTTTGTAGAATAGAAGAAGCTTTACCTAAATGAAATATGTCTTTTGAATTATGCTAATATTTTATGTTGGAAATCCCAATATTCCTAGCACATTCCTTCAATTGTATGTGTCAAGAAAAAAAATCTTGAATTTTTTTCGTATTTTATAAGAACTGCATTAAAATACTCCCATTGAAAATTAAATAAGAAATTCTCTCCTTTAGAATATAAGAGCACTACTAATGTGAAGAAATATGTAAAAGGACTGCAAGTCACCTTTAATAGCCAGCTTAAGATGAGACCTCTGAGTTTTATTTCTTTCCTAAAATAGAACTTTAGATTCAAGAGTAGATCATGAATTCTCATAGCTTCAGCAACGTCTAATGAAGATATTATATGGTTTTAATGGTTAAAATGGTTAGACACTCTCAATGATGTTGTCCAATATTCAGGAGGTTGTCAGAAAATTCTATAACACTTAAATAGTGATAAAAAAACACCTTCAAAATATGCAGTATTATAATCATCAGCAGCAATATTCTCCAGAGTCCCCCAAACTACATCAGATATTGAGGTCTAGGAGAAAGAAATGTAGATGATTTTATTCCTCTCACCCCAATATTGTGCCTGATTTTTATACAAAGAATGTGGTGACCAGATCTTGTTAAACAGATTTTTCTGGGGTTTTCCTTGACCTGCATGAGCCATTTAAGAATAGATCCTAGATTCTAGAGCATCAATTTAGAAGTACACAGAAGTCAAGTGTTTTGTCTAAGGTCACTTATTATTATTATTTCTAAGTTCCATGAAGTAGATAATATAAATAATATTATGTCTATTTTATAAATGACAGATTAAGTGACAGAAAGATTAAGTGACTAGAATATATTCACAAAGCAATATGCTACGATCAATCTAAATGGAAACATCAAGATAATATTGCCAATATCAAGTATAGTATTGTCAGTTTATGCTATAATTTTGCCAAGTTGTAGCAATGACTATTCATTTATACCACAATCACTGTGAGTCTAATAAAGTATTAAAAGGTTTTCTAGGGCACTATTTGTTTGTCTGTAATTTGAATTTGGAACTGAATATTCTCATCCAAAAGTGGTAACTGGGTCATCCTGCTAATGAAACATAGTATATTTTATTAAAAAACTAAACTAAACTAAACTAAAAATGGGAACATGACTGGGCCTCATTAGCTCTAAACAAAGAGCTAGAAAAGACAGTCAGGGAAAAATATTAATTTGGATTCTTTCCTCTGAGGTTTAAGGAAACCTTAGCTGCATTGTTAATAAATACAGATTCACTGCTATTTTCTCCCTGATAAGTCTTTCTACCCACAACCATTCAGTGGAGATTTGTAAACAGCAAAGTTACACTTAACATTTACACTCGCTTGATGAGATGTTGAAATGCTCACAAGGACACTTATTAAAGAGTAAGAATGGCATTGCATGTCAGGTGTTTCCAAACAGTGGAACAGGAGGCAAATGCTTTCAAAAAGCCTTTCAAAATACATATAAAAGAAAGGAAAATAAATTTAGTTCCTTGAATTTCATTGACATTTTAGCTTATAATATAGATATATTCATATGACATATATATACTAAAGATAGCTAGATATGGATATAGATATGTATAAAGAGATAGATATAAATATGGATATAAGCAGAGTTATACAGCCAGCAAAAATATGTAAAAGGGAAAGCTGTGATTAGAAGGTAATTAAGATTAATTTGAATTTATGAAATCTTTGCAATAAGATGTAAGGTTCATATCATTAACTTCTAAAATCTATGATTATATTAGTCATTCTGAAGTGACTATTTCTTTGGTGATGATGCACAAAGTCAGAAACCCATACAAGGTTTTAATCTGCTAAATGAGGACAGGAGAGGATCAGAATTATATTACAGGTTTGTAGCAAAAAATATCATATCTGGAGGGAGCCTTTATCGATCTGTCGCCTATTCCCCACTTCCACTTTAGTTAGTGTTTTTCTTTCTCATATTGTCTTCCTTCCACTCTGTATGTACCTTGTATATTTCTATGTATGTATATACATATAGCTTCCCTTGATAGAATTTAAGCTTCTTGAGGATATGTAAAGTTTTGTCATTGTATCATTAAGATTTAACACAATTTATTGAAAGTGATAAGCTATAGATAAATTCTTTTAATATATTTATTCATAAGTTTTGTTTAATATGTATACAAATTATCCAGGTAATTCAATGGATAAATCTCTGGATCTAGAGTCAAAAGTGAATTTTGTTAACCTTTTTTTTTCCAGCTCTGTAAAATAATTTTTTGGTACTTTAATAGAATAAGTATGGCATTGAATAAATTAAATTAACTTAGGGAGACTTGTTTTTATTTATTTAGTTACCCTACCCACGAGCAATTAATATTTCTCCATTTGTTTATATCTGTCTTTATTTCCATGAAAAGTGTTTTGTAATTGTGTTCTTAAAATCTCTGGGTTTGTCTTGGTAGGGAGAGTCAAAGTATTTTATATTGTCTGCAGTTATTTTATGGGAAATTTCTCTTTGCAAGTCTTATCTTATTGAGTCCCTTATGATTTCTCTTTCATATTTACTTTTTCATGCTTCTCTTGAGTCTTACATTTGAAAATCAATATTTCTATTCAGTTCTGATCTTTATCAAGAATATTTGAAAGTTTATTATTTTATGAAATATCTTTTTTTATCATATTCTTGCTTATACCCTCAACTCTTTTTGGCTTCTGGAATATCATATTCCAAACCCTTTATTTCTTTAATGTGGTAGCTGTTAAATCTTATATTACCCCAATGTGGCTGCACAGTATTTCTTTCTGGCTTTTTGAAGTAGTTTCTCTTTGTCCTGGAAGCTCTGGGACTTGATTATATTTTTCCTCAAAGTTTTCATTTTGGCAACTCTTTCATATGGTGATCAGTGGATTCTTTCAATTTCTATTTTACTCTCTAGTTATAGGATATTAAGGCAATCTTCCTTAACAATTTTTCCTGTTTTAAATGATGGCTTTCAGTTTATCCAATACTTCTTAAATTATATCTTTTCAATCCATTTTCCAGATCAATTTTTTTTTTCAATGAGATATTTCACATTTTCTCTCCTTTTTTAAATTTTTTTTTTGGTCTGGTTCTTTATGTCTTTTAAAATCATTAGCTTCCACTTGCCCAGTTCTAACTTTTAAGAAATTATTTTCTGCAGTGAACTTCTGTGTCCCTTTTTCTATTCTGCCAATTCTTTTGTAAAAAAATTATTTTCATCAGTAAATTATTTTTCCATTAAGTCAATTCTATTTTGAAAGTATTTTTTCTTTATTATTTTTATTTCTTTTTTTAACCAAGCTGTTAATTATCTTTTAATATTTTTCTTCCTTTGCCTTTTAACTAATTTCTTTAACTAATTGTTTCTACCATGCTTATTTTATTTTTTAAAAAAATTTTTTTTTAGCTTTTTCCAGGAATACTTGTTGAGTTTGCATACAATATATATTTTTTTTCTTGAAGGCTATGCCTCTATTTATTTTGATTTCATTATCTTCTGAGTTTGTATCTTGATCTTCCTTGTAACTATAGTAGCTTTTTATGGTCAGTTTCTATTGTTGTTATTTGCTTATTGTTCTACCTTATTTCTTGATTTCAAACTTTATGTTAATGTTTAATTCTGTTCCTGGTATAGGAATGAAAAGCTCTGTCTTAAGCTTGAGAGTTTTTTCTTAATATTGTTTTCAGAGATGGTTCTAGGATGTTGAAAATTTTCAGTGTTTCCAAGTGATATTATCTGGAGAGAGTTGTCTACTGTTGTCCTGGTCTATATTCTGGTATTAACCTGGGAAGAATCCTTGATCTCTTGGGACAAGAAACAGTACTGTTCCTTAGCATCCTTCAGGGGAAGACATGTTACTGCCTTTCAAGTTTTCCACTTTCCCTTGTCTGAAAGTGCTCTTTTCTGACCTTAAACTATGATCCAAAAGTAGGTACAAATAATGAAATTGTGCCAAATAACTTCTGGTCCTGTGTTCGGTGCCAGTACAGGGGTACCCTATAATCTCATGGATTTTCTTACTCTGGCTTGAAGCTGCTGCTGTTACCTTTGATATTTCATCCCTATAAGCTCTGAGCCAGTTATCATGGGCTAGAAGAATGTCTCACTCTGACTTTTTGTTGGATCTGTCACACCATAATTTGATTTGATGCATTATTTTTAAATTGTTCAGAGTAGAATGTTGGGAGAGTTTAAGTAAGAGCTTCCCTACTCCACCATCCTGGCTCCTGGCTTACAATCTTTCATTGAGGATTTCCTCCCATGACTTATCATGGTGGGGAGGTGACCTGGAGTTCTCAAAGGCTATACCATTGGAGAGCAAATCCAAAGTTAAGTCTTACCAAACCAGAAATACTTTGAGTAGGTCTTGCAATTATTTGCATGTCTGTCAGGAAGAAAGACCAACAATAGTATTGAAATAAATTCAGGAATATCTAGACTCAATTCCCACTTCAGAAAAAATAGCTGTGTAATTCTGGTGAAAACATTTGACTACTCTGTGCCTCAGTTTCCTTATCTGTAAAATGAAGGCATTGGACTCTAATCTCTAAGTTCTCCAGTTCCAAACCTGCAATTTTGAGATTACTATTATGAAGCTTCTAGGTTCAAAACTTGAATTTGATCTCATTGGGGTTAGCATTATTTTCAGTGGTGATGCAGATCACTGTCCACCCATACCATCTCTTCATTTGAAATTCCTGTCCATGTCCTTTCCTGTGCCTATTAATAATAACAGGAAGATATATCATGCTAGATAATGAAATCTCATTTAGTGATCCTTATAATACATAGATATCATTTGTTTAAGATGGTTTAGGGCAGTGATGCTTAAAACAATATGATGAAACTGGCTGTTGTCACTCCCAATTCTCTGGTTAGATTTACTTATTGATATAATAAGTATGCAACTCACTCAATTCAATAATCATTTATTAAGTGCTTATTATATGCTAAGAATTGTGCTAAACAATGGAGATACAAATAAAGGTAAAAAATAGTCACTTCTTCTGTTTCTACTGGGCTTGTATCCCAAAGAGATTTTAAAGGAGGGAAAGGGACCCACATGTGCAAAAATGTTTGTGGCAGCCCTTTTTGTAGTGGCAAGAAACTAGAAACTGAATGGATGCCCATTAGTTGGAGAATGATTGAATAAGTTATGGTACATGAATTCTATGGAATATTATTGTTCTATAAGAAATGATAAGCAGCATGATTTCAGAGAGGCCTGGAGAAACTTGCATGAATTAATGCTAAGTGAAATGAGCAGAACCAGGAGGTCATTGTACATGGCAACAGTAACATTATACAATGATCAATTCTGATGGATGTGGCTCTCTTCAACAATGAGATGATTCAGACCAGTTCCAATGGTCTTGTGATCAAAAGAGCCATCTACACCCAGACAGAGGACAGTGGGAACTGAGTGTGGTTCACAACATAGCATTCTCACTCTTTTTGTTGTTGTCTGCTTGCATTTTATTTTCTTCATCATTTTCTTTTCTGGTTTGATTTGATTTTTCTTCTGCAGTAAAATAATTGTATAAATATGTATGCATATATTGAATTTAACATACATTTCTATCATGTTTAACATATATTGGACTATTTGCCATCTAGGGGAAGGGAATGGGAGAAGGGGGAAAAATTGGAACACAAGGTTTTACAAGAACTAATGTTGCAGAATTATCTATGCATAATTCTGAAAAATAAAACTTTTAATAAAAAAAGTGTTGCTTCATCAAGGAACTCACATTCTAATTCTAACTAATGCTAAAAAAAAAAAAATACCTTCACACTTCAGCCACAGATATTGCATCCATGTCTATAGTGGCATCGTTGAGTCTACTAGCCTGTGAAAGGGTAAGCAGCCCAACTTGAGAAATAAAAAAAAAAAAAATTCCCTTATGTTGGCTACTCAAGGCCTCAGAACCATCAGTGAGTTTCAGTTTATACATGGATTTCTAAATTTTAAAGTTATCATGTACTTTTGCCTATGCAAAAAAATTAAAATATCTAGGTAATTCAATGGATAAATCTCTGGACCTAGAGTCAAAAAATCTGAGTTCAAATTTTACCTCATATATTTATCGTTTGTCCTTTGTTTTCAAAGCGAACCATAACATCAGGGAGATGATATCATGACATTCAAATGAATTGAACTTAAATGAAGAAGGGCTCTGCAAGGTCACTTGTCTCACTTTCTCCTCCAGAGTCAGTGGCCAGATATAGATCAGGATGACTGAATATGTGCTTCACACCTTTACTAGCAGGAAGCAGGTCACTTAACCTCTCTTTTAGACTCAATTTCTCCCCTTGTAAATTGTAGTTTAGAATAGCACCCCATTCTCAGAATTGTGATGAAGATTAAATGAGATAACTAAAGTGCTTAGTATAACTCCAAACACATAGTAGGCATTTAATAAATGCTTATGTCCTTCTTTTCTATGGCAGTTGGTTTTCAACTTCTTGTGGACAAAGTTGATTTTTTAAAAAATTTTCTTGAATCCTTGATATCAGAAAAGCTGATCTAGGGAAGAAAAAGAGGGAATGTTCTACAACTGCAATAGCAAGTCAAATCAGGCAAACAATAAACAGGTATTTTATTAAGTGCCTACCATATACTGAAAATTATAATAAATAATAGATACTATAATAGATATGATTATAGATAGATTAATCATATATTAAGGTACACAGTCTACTGTCTACAATTGGTGTCTGTACTTTTTCTCCATTTACTCTCTTATAATCAGGCTTCCTTATTCCACCAAAACTGCTCTGTCCAAAGTTATCAATTATCTTTTAATTGCCACATCCAAAGGCCTTTTCTTCATCTTTATTTTCTTCAATATCTCTGCAGCCTTTGATGCTTTTAATCACTTTCTCCTGATACTCTTATCTCTCTAGTTTTTTGGGACACCAGTCTCTTGTGGTTCTCCTCCTATTGGTCCTTCGCTGCTTCCTTTGCTAGATCCTCTTCTTGATCACACTCTCTAAATATAGGTGTCCCTTAGTATTCTGTCCTGGCCCTTCATCTCCCTGTATTTTTTTATCTCATTAGCTTATTTGTGATCTCATTTCAGTATCATGTCTAGATTCATGGTTCTCAAATTCACCTTTACTGCCTCAAACTCTCCACTGTTCTCCAATCTCACATCTCCAACTGCCTTTCAAACATCTTGAACTGGATGTTCACTAGATATCTTGAGCTCAATATGTCCTAAACATAATTCATTAATTTCCACATAAACTCTTCCCTGTCTCCAGCCTTCCTATTACAATGGAGGGTCACACCATCCTTGCAGTCCCTCAAGCTCATGTTCTAAGAGTCATTCTGGATTCCTCACTCTCTCACATCCCAAATCAAAATTGTTGCCAAGGCTCATCCATTTCACCTGTGCAACATCTGCCAAATATGCCCTGGCCCCTTCTCTGACATTGCAACCATTCTGATGCAAGCCTTCATCAACACACTCCTGGACTATTACTATAGTCTGCTGGTAGATATGTCTGTCTCCAGTCTCTTCCCACTCCATCCCATTTAAAGTGATTTTCTTAAAGCACAGCTTCAATCATCCCAAAATGACTTCCTATTACTTCCAGGAACAAATACAAAATGCTCTGCTTGACCTTCAAAGTTCTTCATAACCTAGACCCCTTCTACCTTTCCAGTCTTCTTACACCTTACTTCCCAACATGTGTTCTACCATGCAGTGACACGGGTTTCCTGTGTACTAACAAGACATTCTTTCTCTCTTCTCCGGGATTTTTTTTTTCCTGGATGTCCCCTCTGTTCTTTCTCCTCTACTCTACTGACCTTTTTGGTTTTTAAGTCATAACTAAAATCCCACTGTCTATGGGCAACTTTTCCCAACTTCTCTTAATCCTAATGCCTTCCCTTGATTAACTATTTCCTAATTATCCTTTATATAGCTTGCTTTGTATATATTTGTTTACATATTGTCTCTCCTGGCAAGCTTCTTAAGGGCAGGAACCATCTTTTGCTCCTATTTTGTGTCCCCAGCACTTAGCATAGTTCCTAGAACATAGGTGTTTACTAAATACTTATTAATAGAATAATTTTTGTCAATGAGAAAACTAAAGCTATGTGAGTTCAAATGACTTGCCTAAATCCATATAATAATAAATGTCAGAGCGATACTTTAACCCAAGTTTTCAGCTTTCTAATTCCGTATAATTTCTCTCTCACTATGCTCCTCATTAAGAAGCTAGGAAAACATGGTTATATCCTAACATCTTTTTCAAAATGGAAATGAATATCATAAAAGATACAAAAGATGAAAATATAAAAGTTTTAATCTAACATTGAGGTAATTGATTCGTTATATAGGTGGAGGGAGGGGAGAAGCTTTTTTTAATTTTAGGGATTTTATTTTTATTATGATACCTACAAGGTAGAAATTGATCAGCTATTCCCAAAGTACAACTCTTTCAAACACAGGTTGTGATGGGGCTGTCTACTGATCAGATCACTATATTGCATAAAAATATACAGCATGTCACATCATAGTCCACTTATTTCTCTGATAACAGTTTGACTTCTATTTGTACTACAGATTCAGTTTTAATGCCAATATTTCACTTGGATTAACTAGTATATTTTTTCTCAAATAAATAATTGTAAATCTAGAATGGGTAAAAGTATTATTCATGGTATTCAAATGTGGAATGGCATAGCTATGGGGCAAATGAATGGCTTGCACCCAACCTTAATATGTTTAAATTACAAAGACATATAGATACTGAACATATGACTTTGCAAATAATGAGGCAGGAACTCCCTTTATATAACTCTTTGGGCATTGCTATTTGTCTGCTTTGTTTTTTGTGTTATAAGTGATTAAAAACAAACCCATAAAACCAAATATGCTAAGTAGGACAAAAGACTGTATACATAGAGAACAGAGTGATTTTCTCTAGTTCATGAACTAATTATATGATAGAATGATACTTTTGACAATAATAAAAGAACATATTCTAAGGCAGCAATGAAACTCTTATTATTT
Source organism: Antechinus flavipes (assembly GCF_016432865.1). Classification (NCBI taxonomy): domain Eukaryota; kingdom Metazoa; phylum Chordata; class Mammalia; order Dasyuromorphia; family Dasyuridae; genus Antechinus; species Antechinus flavipes. The sequence goes on from NC_067403.1 coordinate 111,721,155, forward strand.
CCCAATAATCCAAAGGGCCTGTGATCTCAGCAATACAGGTAATAATTCATTTAACAAATGTTTTCTAGATATTTTCTGTATAAAAAGTATTAGTGATATGAGGACTGAAAATAGAATAGTTTCTGCCATTAAGCAGTGTACTTTCTATTGGGGAAACCAATATATGTACAGATAAGCCTACACAAAATATATTTTAAAAGTAAAAGCAAAATCATTTCAGTGTGTGGAAGGAGCACAAAATAAAAACTAAAACAAACAAAAAACTGCCTTGGAAATATTGAGGAAAAGCTCCATTTATATGATTTACATCCAAAGATGTGGGTCACAACCTATCCATGCTGTACATCTCTTGTCCCAATGTGTGGAGAGTCTTCGACCAATTCTTATTTCATTGTAAGAACACCATTGGGTTTCATGGATTTTTCCATTAGTTAGTTCCATCAGTAACTTTTCCTCTTTTTGGTAATGTATTTCTTTGCTAACATTCAAAAGGGAGAACATCATAGATTACTTTTATTGAAGCCATATTGAAAATGTCATTGGTTTATGTGGTCTTCTGGTAACAAATAAGACATCACAAAGATGAGATCACTTACTAAAAAAGCCAAAATATTGTGAAGTGCTGTATGAATATGAAGGCAAAGGTTGCCAGGTTTCATTACTCTCAACTTCTAACATGTTCTGTGTGGGACAGCACAGAAAAGAAACAGTCCATCCACAAGGCACAAATTTGACTTACCCGACCCTGGCTGTCAGGACCAGGAAGCAGGGCCAACAGAAACATTACGAATGTACTCCCCCTTCCATATTCCAAGCACCAGCGAGGTGTGTTCCATTTTACATAATACACATGCTCCTATAAGGTCCTGTATGATGAGAAAAATTTTTTGAATTAAATCATATTTTCAGTGCACTCAGGGGAGCTATTATTTATAATAAGGGAATCATATTGTGAGCCCTTTTGCAAAAACAGAATTATTAAGTAAAATAACCACTCCACAATTCATCCTTAATGTATATTTGGATTGTCATTTTCAGAGTCTGCTTAAAGTGAACATAATTATATAGGAATATTATATACTCTGATAGTCAGAGATGGCAGAGAACAATAGGACAATTCTGTCTATTTGGGGCAAATTAAATCTATTTGGTAACTAGTTGGTATCATGGGCTAGACTTGTGTTAAAATGTCCCAGGCTCTTATCTTACCTAAGACAGTTATTTTATATGATCCAGAACCAATCACTTATCTTTTCTCATTCTGGGGTTAATAGCCCTTATCTCACAGGATTGTTGTAAAAATAAAATAAGAAAAATAAATAAATAAAGCATTTTGAAAAACTTAGAGCACTTTTGTAAATCTTACATATTGCTAATTAAAATTGAAACTAATCTCTAGACAAATGCACCAGGAAACCTTGAAGCAGTTAATTTCCTTTCCCTGGTCATTTCTCTTTTCCCAGCTCTAAGAAATGAGCCTTGGAATGTTTGTGTTAGCTTTCATTTTTCCTTCTCAGCTTTAGGTGCTGTCAGCAATCATCACCTGATTCAGCAGTTTGAACCATGGCAACCTTGGAGTCAGGATTACAAGGGGATGGTACAGCCATTTAGCTGGGCAGGAAAGCCAGAAGAAGTCAAGATACTTGGAACTCGCACCCAAGAAGAACTCTGTTCTTAGAACTGAGGGTGTGCTCCATAGGAACAAAGTAACTAGTGGAGCCAAGATGGTGAAAAAAAAGGTAGGGACTTGCTTGAACTCTCCTAATTGACCTCCAAACAACTTTAAATAACACTTCAAAATAAATTCTTCATCATCAGAACCCACAAAAGGAAGGAGTGAAACAATTTTCCAGCCCAATTCAATTTAGAAGGTCAGTGGGAAAGGTTTGTCACATCAGGGTAAGACAGTGGAGCAAAGTCCAGAGCAGTTGTACCAGTACAGAGTGAGCCACAAGAAACTAGCGGCAGATCTTGGGGATAAGTGATTCAGATGCAGCTGTGACTGCTTTCAGAGCTCTTAGTTTACAGATGGTAAGGGGGTTGAACAAATGGTCAGAAGGACAGTCTTAATAATGAGAAAGCTCTCAGAAGTTATAAGTATCATTCTTCCCATGTAAGAATGTAAACAGTTTAACCTCACTGAATTAAACAGGTTAAATGTCTGAGGTCTCTGTACTAATGTAGAAAGGAAGCATGCTCCATTAGGGATGAAGTATGTCCACCTGGATGTCAGCTCTCTGGAACAAAACCCTGCCGGGATAGAATGCTCGTGATGTCTCTAAATAAATCAGTCTATAGCTTTATCTTACATAGACATCCTAGATGGACAATGAGCTAGGCATAGGAGTTGTATATTGGGCTGGATTGTATTTGGTAAAATGGGCAGTGCTTTCAATGATTCTGAGACTCATTTATATAAAAGCAGAGTTTCAAGTATTTGTCCAATGTGTAGTTCTATAAAGTAAGTGGCCTTTTCTAGGAATTCTCTATTATTGCTCCCCATTCAGTCAGCAATGTATACTTTTAGATCACAACCACAAGGATTCACATTATTCCATCTAATCTATCCTAAACCCAACTTCAGGCCTCCACTATTGTCTTTTCTAATCATGACAAATTCCTGAGGAAAAGGGATAGTGTTTATTTTTGTTTGTTGTTCTCTTCAGACTCTAAGTCCAAACTCTAAATTGATGTCAAAACTAGCAACAATTTACTTGTTAACTGTTAGCTGCATCCCATTGTTAATCTCTATCTAGTCATTCTCCTGATTAGAGATTTTCAGTTTCCTAGCGCTGAATGATGTATCACCAATGACTGGTTTTTCCTGAATTGCATGTTCCCTACTTTCTTCCCCTTTTTGTCTTTTTCTATATTTCCTTTTATATCTTTACTAGCAGCGATTCAACTATCCCATCTTCTTCATCTTGAGATCAACCTTTTCTTCATTCTCTCTCTCTACAGTTTTAAAAGTTCTTTCAAATTCTACAATTCCACCTCTGTGACCTTGGACAAGGCTTGACCAAAGTGGTTGTTGTCCTTTGTTTTTAGAGGATCCAAATGGCATCACTATGTGAGAGTCAAGTTAGTGTATCCAAATGTACTGATTAGACCAATATGAGCTTATATTGCCACATGTGGGACACAGATAGTCCCCATGAACATTTTTGGTGGCTTCTCTAACTTTGTACAACTTTCTCTTTTCAGAGTTAATTCAATTCTGCTTTGCTTATACAGCATTTTCTCTGATTAGGAGACGCCATGCTGAGCAGTCCTGTGCCAGTATTTCCCATAACATACAATCAATTCTAAAGAGTTCTTAAGAAAGACATTGAAAGGCCTTGTTTTGCTTTTTCTGAACACCTTGTGAACACTTGCTCTCTGTGAGTTCTCCATAAAAATAGACTTTTTGGCAAGTGTACTTTTGGCATTTGAACAATGTGGCCATCCCAGTGGAGTTGTGCTCTTTGGTGTAGAGTTGGAATGCTCGGCAGTTTAGTTAAACAAAGAACCTCAGTGTCTGTTATCTTATCCTGCCAGGTGATCTTCAGAATCTTCTAAGATAATTCAAATGAAAATTATTTGTTTTCCTGGCATGACATTGGTAGATTGTCCAGGTTTCACAGGCACATAATAATGAAGTCAGCACAATGGCTCTGTAGACCTTCAGTTTGGTAAATAAAACTAAATCAGAGGAAGTGTTAGTGCATGATTTTTTATTTGTAGATGATTGTGCGCTCAATGCTAACTTAGAAGCTGATGTGTAACAAAATATGGATGGATACTCTGCTGCTTGTGCTGATTACAATTAACACCAAGCAAAATCAGCCAGCACCACACCATCCATATGTGGAGCCATCAGTTACACCAAATGGAGAAGTTTATGTTTATCCACTATGAATAAATTCACTTACTTTGGCAATATACTTTCCAGGGATGTACACAATGATAATAAGGTCGACACATAGATTGCCAGAGCTAGTTCGGTATTTGGAAAGTTCTGAAAGAAAGTGTGGGAGAAGAAAGGTATTAGATCTAAGTTACCACATTAGTTAAATGAGAAGTCTGGAATAGATGGCTGCTAATAAAGCTTATTGTATGATTCACAATATACATAACCTATCTCAAGTCTTGGGTCATTTTTCAAAACAGATATATATATACACACATATATATATATACTTTATCTATTTTATCTATTTTAAATATAAAATTCTATTTTTAGATATATTGTCCTTTATTCATTCTCCTGATTAGATTATAATATGGAAGATTTATTTATCTTCCTTTAAAGGAAGAATATTTATCTCATTTTCTTATATTTTGTTTTCTCTCAAAGTGAAAAGTTTAAAATAACTTTGAAATCACTCCAAAAGCATATATGTATGTATGTTTGTATATATGTGGGTATATAATCCATCTATCTATATAGGACTCTCTAATCAGGAGAATGACTAGGAGAATGATAAAATATCCATTTTATCTATTTTAAAAAGAAAATAGAAAATCTATTTTAAGTGATGTAAAAAATCTTTCCCACTTTCCTTAAAGTATATAGGGAATATATCAAACTGGAAGCTCATTACAATAATGTGTTCAGTGGAACTGTGGGTGAAGAGTAAAGAGTTGATAGTACCGTGTTCAGTCAAATGAGAGTGGAGGCTATGAGAGGAGAAGTAATTCTATCCTAAGGAGAAGCCAGAATAGAGCTGCCAAGTCTGAATCTGACAAGGAAGATCCAAAGAATATAAGATCTCACACAAATTAAATCTAGTTTCAGAGGAGGTTATCATAGACAAAATTGGGAGGTTACATGAATTGTCAAGCATTACGGGTAGCCAGACATCAGAACTATGTCTGGCAAGTTGGGAATCATAACATGGCCTTTGAAATTGTAATAAAACTATGAGACACAAACAGGAAACTGTTTTGGCTGTCAATACCTACACAAATAGAAACTTCCATTTATTTTGTAGAGACAGGAAGGTATAATGGATAAAGAGCTAGCCTCAAAGTCAGCAAGAGTTGGATTCATGTTCTACCCCAAATCTGGAAAAGTCATTTGACCTTTCAGTATTCTTGGCAGCTCTCTAAGACTAAAAATTTCAGAAAGGTGCTAGTCTGATTTGGAAAAGGGAATTTTCTCACCTGAAATCACGGACCAGTTCCTTTTCTCTCTGTTTATATATCTATACCTACATCTATCTGTCTATCTATCCATCCATCCATCCATCTATCCATCCATCTATCTATCTATCTATGCATATATGTATAAATGTACATGTGCCTATGTATATACATACACATATGTAAGTATGAACAAATGCATTTATAATCGCATGGGGATTCAGAGAACAGAAAAACAAGAACTAAACCAAAACATAAAGTATAAGAGATCATATAGAATGCTTGTAAATTTTATCAGTGTTACTATTTGGAGACCAGTTTGTTTTTCCCCAGGTAAGGACAACCTCTGAAGTACTTTTAAACTATGAGATTGTGTGATTCTCTTCACTATCTTCCTCATTTTTTTAACATTTGAGAAAAAAAGTATAGTACAGCACAAAGAACACTGATTTTGGAGTTAGAACCCAGGTTCAAATACTGATCTACAATTTTATTTACTTTAATGTCTGGCTCTAAAATGAAATAATTGGACTAGATAATCTCCAAGTTACTTTTTTCCCCACTCTAACTCTGTAATCCTATGAATGAAGTCATCGGGGGATGACCCCCAAAAGTAAAACACTTGGTTTGATTAGAAATTAAAAGAGGGAGAGGGATGGAAAAGTTTAACCCCCAAATAAGACAGACTAGTCTGAAGAATTGCAACCTTCAAGTTTCAGTCTATAGAGAAAGTGTATAAACAGGAAACAGCAAGTGTATAAGCAAGAAAGTGTATAGTAAGCATTGGAAACAATGATGTGAATGTATTTTTGTACATTAGTCATCGACAGTTTTTATTCTGAAATTTCTTCAAGACATGGTAAAGTTTATTAGGCATTTAAACAAAAGCTATGAGCTAAGAGAAAGAGTTACCACTTCTGTTATGGTAAAGAAGAGAGATTAAAGGAAAGATTCAAACTCAAAGAATTACAGAATCTCAAATTTGGAAGATTCTTCACCTTGAAAGTTAACTATACAATAGCCATAGTCTTTTTATCTTTAGATGGAAATGAACCCAACATTTACCAATAATAGCATAGGGCTGCTGGACCCTCTTTCACCATCACAAGTAAGGAAAGAAGACTGATGATCTTTCCTGAAGAAACTGACCAGTCATAAAAATAGCAGTCATATATTTTTCAAAATAAATGTTCAACAGAATTTTTTAAATAATTAAATGCATCAAAATTTTAAAAGTCATTTTTAAAAGTCACAGAAAGTTGCCTTTCAGCACTTATTCCTACCCAAAAAAAGATCTTTGACTATATGCAAGTAAGCCAAGATGTAAGACTTCCTGCACACCACTAACAGCATTAGTTAATTACTGTAGTCATTCTATTCCTTTCAATTTTTTCAAATGTTCCAGCTGCATATTATAATTTCTATTAGATCAGTGGACCATACAATGCATAACGTCAACTGTGTCTTTATAGCTGGGATGTGCTTTTTTATTTAATTCTCTTTAAAATTATTTATTTGCTGTTAAAGTAATACATGACAATTTTAAAATCAAAATGGATATGAGCAAACATAGATCTATAACTACTAATACTAACGCCTTACATTTGTAAGAGAACTTTAAGCTAATTAATTATTCCCATATTTATCTCATTTTCTTATATTTTGTTTTCTCTCAAAGTGAAAAGTTTAAAATAACTTTTAAATCACTCCAAAAGCATATATGTATGTATGTTTGTATATATGTGGGTATATAATCCACCTATCTATATCTAAATAATATTTGTATAGTTGCATATTTATATTAGCACTTCCTCTCAGACATACAAAGGTCAAATTCTCCAACAAAATCATCTATACAATAAAAGAGTAGTTTCCAATTTTTACCACTATTGACTACAAACATCCTTTAATGCAACCAAATCTGTGCAGTTTCTTGAAGTATATTGAAATAGATTTTGATCATATATTTTCATTTAAATCTATTTAGTATCTCATCTGAATACCTAACAAATTCAGAAATGCAGTACTTTACATGATTACATTGTTCAACTCTGACTTTGAGAGGATATTTCCAGGATCACAGAAGCATCTTTTTTGTAGCTCAAATTCGATAGAAGTACATTCCTAACAAAGACAATAAGAAATGAAAATAGTAAGTGTTAGAGAGGCTATGGAAAAACAGGCACACCAATATACTGTTTCAGGAGCTATGAAGCTATGTATTTATCTAGCCATTCTTTCAAAACTTCCTTCAGAAAATTTACTAATAAGACTTAGTCCCAATGATCCCAATATGGAGCATATATCCAGAGAACTAATGATGAAATATATCTCCTTCCTCTGAATAAAATGGAAGACTAATGAGAAATCTAGAAAGTGTTGAGTATTGTCAGATACTTTGTTTAAATATTGTCTTAGTTATAATGGAGGGAACACTTGCATGAAAGTATATAACGGAGAAATGACTGGTATGAAATCAAAAGTGAATGAATAATTTGGGTGATGTAATGAATAGAGGGCTTACCTGGAGTCAGGAAGAATTGAGTCCAAATTCAATCTCAGACACATATTAGCTGTGTGACGCTGGGCAAGTCATTTAACTCTGTCTCAGAGTCCTTGTCTGTCAAATGGAGATAGTAATAGTGCTACTTTTCAGGGTTGTTATGATGATCATATGAGAAATAATTGTAAATCTTTTAGCAAAGTGCCTGGCACATAATGATACATAAATGTTACCTATTATTATGAATTTTTTAGATAAATTTAAAGAGGTAGAATAGATACTATAATCAGGAATCCTAGACTTCTGATCTATTTGTGGAAATCACTTAACTTAGTTGTCACATTTTTTTCCCTAATTTAAAATTCAACCTAGTACATTTCACTTGTAGTATAGTAAAAGAAGATCTTTTCTTAAATACATAGCATTGTTTATTATTACATGAATTAAATTGCTATAGAATATATAATACATTGCCTCAAAAATAACAATTATACACAAAAAATGGCAGGAATTATTTAATTATATGTGCAATGACTCCAATATCATAACTGAAAATGAATAGAATCATACTGCAGCCTAAAGATTAGTGATTTGGGGGAAGATTATTTAGTGAAGAAAAAGAGGAAAGAAAAAAGGAAATAAGCATTTAAGTTATGATAATGTGCCAAGTATTATGAATATTATCTTATTGGAGCCTCACAACAACCCTGCAAGATAGGTGGTATGATTACCCTCATTATGCAGGTATAGAAATTGAGGTAGGCAGAGTTTAAATGATATGAGCAGGATTGCACTGCTAATATATGTCTGATGCCAAATTTGAAGTTATCTTCCTGACTAAAGACCCATTGCTTTATCTCTGTCCAGCTGCCTCAAAGAGACTTTTGTTAGATCCTGTGACTTTGAGGTAGGTATTAGTACTGTACTCTATCAAGTTCTAAACATTCAGCTAATGGAAGGAAAACACTGATGTAATTCATGCATCTTCAGGGGCTATGTTAATTCTTTTACACCATAGAATACCATTTAATAAGTGACCTTGAAAAGGTTAGTGCAACTTCTAAAATTGACTGATTTTAAACAGGCCTCATTTAGAGTACTGCCTCCCTTATCTCTATATTCCTCCTACTACCCACTCCCCCAGCTTTGGGACATCCTAAAATGTCTCTAATTAATTCCACAGAAATTTATTAGCTCTTTAAAATTATCAAAATATAATATTTGAATTTATTTTATTATTTTAAAAAGTAGATATAAAATATTTATTTCTAACATTGATAGGCACATAGAATGGCAACACATCTCATTTTATTTTCCACTTCAAGTTTTCCATCTGTTTTTGCTCTACATACTTTTTTTTACTGCCATTCAAATTCTTGCCAAACTCTGATCAAGAGTCTCCTTCAAAAAAAAACAACAGACACAAAGATCAGATCTAAGAATACTATATTCCAAATTCATAGTTTACCCCTTTATTGAGAAGAGGGCATTTCGTTCTGCTTACTTCATTCAGCATTGGTTCATTTTTTTGCTAGGTCTTACTTACCCTCTGACCAAAAAAATAAAAAACCTGGAAAAGTAAATGGGGCCATACAGTTGAGGGTATTGGATAATAAATAAAAAAGTCTGAACTGTCTTCATAGACCAAGAATAACCACTGAAAAATTTTGAGCAGGGGAGAGAAAAGATAATGCTTTAGGATAATTAATCTGGACAACCACTAGAGACATAGTCAAATTATTTCAATGGCATAAATGAGGAGTAATAGTGGCCTGAATTAGGTTTCTAGAAGTGGAAATGGAAAGTAAGTCACTGATAAGAGGCCTATCGGGAAGGAAGAACCAACAAGATATCCCCTAGAGAAGGGAGGAAAGGGGAGAAAAAGGAGTTGAAAATGACTCCAAGATCATTATGACTAGGAGAAAAATCATGGGCAGAAATAGGGAAGTCAGAAATAGAAACTGATTTGAGACAGGATGATGAATCCAGTTGAAGCCTGGATCTTAGCATCGCATCTGTAATATGACCAAGATTTCCATAATGTAGCTTCTTTCTTCCTATCTATAACATGAGGAAACTAAAAATATAAAAGAAGACAAAGTTTCCTTATAATGTCCTGTTCATCTAAGGTGAAGGTGGAGGGTAGAGAAGTGTCAGGTGTTCAGCAGGCCACATCGGGTCAACTACTTGTTTTGTATAGCTCAAGAACTAAAAAAAAAAGTTTTAAAAGTTATATTATATTTTAACATATTTTTTTAAAATTCTTAGCATACAGAAACAAGCAGGAGCCAATTTAGCCCTTGGATAGTAATTTACTAATTTCTGATCAAGGGGCATACAAAGTCCTAGCCAAGTAGAATCTAAACCTCTCAGATTTAGTAGATGCCTAAGAGCATATGACTCTCCATAAGCCTGATGATTTGCTGATCCTACTCAATTTCATATGAAAATGAGGGGAGCCTTGTCTGCAAAAGTTATATGCCAGTGGATCCTTGTCTCATACCTTTTCTGTATCAGGACAAATTAACCTTTAATAAATTTTCAGTGACTTAAACTATCTCTCACTTCTTCCCCAAAATTACACCTGAACTAAAAAGTGCTGGTTTTAGAATTGCAACTCCAACTACAGCTATGTAGAGATCTTCAAGTGACACATGGAAATGCAAGATGTTTGCTCAGGAGAGAGACCAGAATTACAGTGTAAGTTAGAATTGATAGTTGAAACCCTAAGATTAAATGAGCACTAAAAGAGATAACTTGAAGGAAAAAGGAAGTGTTATGGATATTACTTTAGGGCAAAAATATAGGACAAAGAAGAGTAGTCAGTCAAGGAAACAGAAGAGTAGGAAGGGGAGGAGTAGAATCAGGAAAATTGTATGGATTCAAAATAAAGGAGGAGAGGTTTATAAGAGGGAATGGTATAACAGTTTAAATGTAGATTTGAAAAAGGATAAGATGTAAGGAAAAAAAAAACATTGAATCTGATGATTGCAATATCTTAGTGATCTCTGAAAGGAAAAAATCAGTAGAACAATGGGAGCAAAGCAAGTCATTAAAGAGGCAAGAGAATATAAGGAAATGAAGACATGAATTTAGAGCATTCTGAAAAGTTTAGTGGTGAAAAGAAAGAGAGAGGAGAGTAGTTTAAGGAGATAACAGGATCAAAGGAAGGTTTGCTAGAATATGGGAGGCAAAAAACATTGTTATAATGAAAAGAAAACTAGATTTGAAATATAAACATACAGATCAAGCACTTGCTGTTGGACTTTGGGCAAATGATTTTCTCTTATGTAAAATATTGTACTAGATGATCTCTTAAGGTTCCATATATTTCTAATATTTTATGAAGGTCTCATTATTTCACTGCTCTTAAGACTTCTAGGGTTGGATGAACTGCCAATGATCTCCTTCCTTTAAGGACCATAAAATACAATGATTCTTGAGCAGATGAACCCACTCTGGTTGCCTTCGCTTTTTTCCAGTTTGCTTACTTTCTCTAAGAAGAACTGCTAAGAGTCTTATTGAACAACGTGTGACCACACAGTGTGTAGAAGTTTAGATTTGGGATTAGGCCAAAATGAGACAAGCAATATTTGACAAAAGAAGATTTACTTAACATTAGCATAGAAAGTATATAAAGATTATTATGCTTTAAGAAATGACTAAAGAGATCATTTCAGAGAAACTTAGGAAATCTTTTTTTTTTTTTTACTAATGCAAAGTGAGCAGAATCAGAAGAACAATTTATATAAAAACTTTAATAAAGAACGACAACTTTGAAAAGACTTAAAACTTTGATCAACGAAGTCGCTGGCAAATGCCAATGAACCAATGATGACAGATATCACCCACTTCTTTATAGAGAGGTGATATGTATGCAAAACAAGACAAACATTTTTAAACAAAAATAATGTAAGGATTTATTTTGCTTGACTATGTATAGTTTTACAAAATTTTTGTTTTCAGTGAAGGAAGGGAAATGTAAAAGGAGACAAATGATGGCTAACTGAAAAACATAACATTTATTTTTTAAAAAAAGAAAAGTCAACAAGAATACAAATTGATTCATTTGTACACTGGTACTCTGTCTCTTCATCAATTATTATGGTCCTAACATCACAAGCTTGTGCCAAGCTATTCAATGACTCCTCAAGTATTGGCTTTTGTGCTAACATAGACAAAAAGTTAGTCTTAGTTCCCTGAACTGGATGAGCTGATAACATTTTCATTGATTTTTAGATGAAAAAAACAAAAAAAGCATTTCAGCATGCATTAGGTAGTGTCACTACTATAACAATGTCACATGTGCTGTTAAACCAAGCGATCATTAACTGGTCCTTCATCTTTGTGTAATTCTATCAGGGAAGACCGTAAACCACAAAAAGGAAACTATTGGTTGTCACCAACTATACAAGTAGAACCTTAAATTTTTTTTATATATTTTTTTACAGAGACAGAGCATGTTATAATGAAGCTATTCATTATAGCTATTAAGGCCCAGGTTCAAGTTCTACCCCAATACCTATAAAATCACTTAACTTTGCAGTGCTCTCAGAGCACTAAGACTCTGAGTTTCAGGAAAGGAACCAACCTAATTTGATAGAGGGTATTTCTTCATCTAGGAATCAAAGTTTCAGTCCCTGTCATTCATGTGTGTGTGTATGTGTGTGTCTGTGTGTGTGTATGTATGTTTGTAAAAAGAGAGATAAAATATATGATATAAATATACATGTGCATGTATATATATACATGTATATGCACACAATATGTATACTATATCATGAGGAATATGTATATATATATTAAATCAAATTTAAACTTATTAATTTTTCAAGTACATCTACAACTTCATTCATGTGAGTAATCCCTGTACCAATATAAATACCAATCTCTTTTGTAATTTTTTTTATTAAATAGCAATTTAATAAGACTTAAATCCATAATAAATCCATCATCTGATAATTAACCTCTATGAATTATCTAGACTGGTTCTTCAAAACTCTGTTTAAGCACTATCTTCAACATAGAGACTTCCCTGAATCCACAATTATTAATGCCCTCCTTCTGTCTTCTCCCAGGGGTTCATCTCAGGGCTGTGAGAGAAGTCAAAAACTCCAAAAATTCTCTGCTATAGTTGAACAGGAAGTGCCTCAACACAGTGAGGGCTGCCAATGCTTATCTTTAACACACATGCTAGAGTTTGGCTGTGTTTTGTTCCTATTAGATAGGGATGTAGAGGAAAATAACTAGGGAGTTGACCAAATTCCTGGAAACATTTATGGGGGCAACCATGAGGCAATAAGTGCCCAGAATATTGTTTTGGTACAGATCTGTGATTTGAATAGTGTAGGTAACTCCCAATGAGGAAACTCCCTCTATCAATGCTGATCAGATCAACAACTCTGCATTTTTTTTTAATAGTCTAAGAGAATTTCAGGGAAGGAGAGGTAGAGGGGAGTGGTCAGGGACTGAGAATTGAAATGATTTGTCCAGTGCTATACTGCCAGTATGTATAAAGGCCTGCTCATGCCTTGGGCCTTTTCCTCACCCATTCTCATTTTCTACAATAACCTCTCCATCCCTCATTTCTTTTTATTAAAGATTTTAAAGAAAAGGCATTCCCATCTACTTTGCCACTGTACCCTACTGACCATGGGACCTTTCTATCAGACTTGTAAATGAAATCTTCTATATGTTGTCTGCTTAGAATGTGAGCTCAAGAGCCAGGACTATCTTAATTTCTTATTTGTAATCTCCATTTTGTGATTTGTGCATAGTAAGCTCTTTTTAAATGTTTCCTTCATTCCTTCGTTGTTCCCTCTATCCCAGGACTCATACATAGAGGAGGGTAAAGTGACAATAATTTACTTGGAGGATATATACCTCTCAATGATATTTGTGGTAGACTTCTCACAGCAGATTTCCTCCATGGAATCTTGACTTATTCAGTTTCTATCAGCTATACAGATGTGTGTTACCAGAGGTTTGTTTTTCTTTATTATTCCCTCAATAGAGAGGAGATGTGAGCAGGAAAGAAAATAGATTTTTAATATTTTTTAAAAATTAAAACAACTGGTACAGGAAAAAAATCTAAGCACGTAATTAAGTAAGTAAGTAATTAAAATAAAGCATCACACAGGATTTTGGGAGATGTCGATACATTATGATTTCTGTCCAGTGCTCCAAATGTCAAGGTGAAAAATTGTCAAGTGGTAAATGGAACTTTCTTATGTTAGTCAAGTGCCTTGTTACCTAGCTAGTGATATACAGGGATGGATGAAGAAGATTTAAATTGCTCCTACATAATGAAACAAAAGTCAAAAGAATAGATTTAGTCAAATCAATAGAAAAAGAAGGCCTTCTTGATCTTAAAAAAATAACTATTTAATTCTAACAATATTCTTGACTTATTGCTTTCATATGTAAAATCTGGTTTGGACTGCAAGAGAATACTGTGTAGAGGCTAGGATTAGATATTTGAATAACTGTCCAAAATAGCAAACAAAATCAAAGAAGTAATTAGGGACCGAGTTGTTCTTTGGGGGCATAAGAGGTCTCTTCTTAAAGTGGGATTAAAATAAAGGGATTTTTTATTTGATTCTCTCAAAAAAAATTCAATAAAGTGAATCTGAACCCTTCATATTTAGAATATATATTTAGAATCTGTGTGGTTAGAATGTCCAAATTCCCAGCTCCAGAGAAAAAGAGATGTATCTTCCTAATTTTGTTGGAGAGAAAGGGAATGGAGCTATGAAACGCTATGTTCATTGTCATATATAGTGGCTATATGAATTGGCCTTCATTAGCAGTTTTTATTTGCAAAATTCAAGGGTTAATGGATAATGTGAAGTGCATAGGGAGGGTTAGCATAGTCAGTAAGGACTGTTATATAAAAACAAAAAGTATGAAGAAAAAAATTTTAATTGATTTCTCAAATATTTGAATGACTGAGTGTCAATGATTTCAATTTGTTGCTAAAATTTCTTTTCACTAAGGGAGTTTTCCTTGTTTTCCATAGTCTTTCTAATCGGATTTTCATCTGCTTTTGTACAAATCACTTTGCCCATTAACATTAATCGCTTTAAAAATTTCCATGCAATATGTTGAGTTCTATTTCTGATGGTGAATACCCATTTGTAAACAAAATGGTGATACATTATTATAGCCAAAGGGCAGAGTTTTACCTGGATGGAGATTCATCATTTTTTAATGCAGCACAGCTTGATGCTTGAGATCTCATCAAACACTTAGAAAGGTTCTTTGTCATAGATTGATGACCCACACAATTATGGTAACTTAATAATAGCATCAGCAACTGTATAGGTTAGAATTTCACAAAACAGAAACAGCAATTTCCTTTTTGCAAATCTTTATTGTTGGTGTTACATTACTTCTTTGACAAAAACAAGTATTAAACATATTTATATTTCTGAAATTTGATGTACAGCATGGATTTTATGGGGGTAAAAATTCATGAATTAACAACTACCCAGAAAAATCAATTCTAACTTGTAATTTTCTAGGAATAAGTAGTATGTCATGGTAAATGGAGAGCCATTCTCAGAGTCAGAAGGACTTAAGTTCAAATTTTGCCTATTGACAGACATACTATGTGACACTAGGTAGTTGCCCCCATTTTTAGGACTACTTTTGTTGAACTGCTTTGTTTGAGGGAGTTACCAGGAGTCTTCTATATTAATGAAATCATAGTTTCTATAAAGAAAACAAAACAACAACTTTTTTTCTATTATTTTGTTTATAAATACAAAGTTTAAGGATCACATTTGTATGACAAAGAGAAATAGAGCCTCAAGGGTATAAATATATGGTCCCCAACATATTTTCCTAAATCAGACAATTTGTAGTTTGTGATAAATTTCTGGCACATCAGATTCACATATTGGAAGATGGTGATTGGAAAAATGATTTTCTTTTTTGTTTAACAAGGAATAATTTCCTTCCCTAAAGTATCATTCATGTTGGGAAGAGATTCTGGAATCTGAAGGCTGTGTCTTCAAAGTGGAAACTTTATGGGGTTTTCCAAGCTAGGGAAAAAAAATTGAGCATGGAGAAATAGTCTGTCAAATGAGAGCAAGCCTGGCTAGCTAAATATGAACATATTTTAAAATCCATAATAAGGAATGCTGCATGTAGTATTCAAAGGGGAAGAGGTTGAATTGTAGAAGATTGTGTGCCAAGGGCATATGGAAAATGACCTAGAATTTGAGAGATAACAGCAATAAGAATCTGAATACAATGCAATGACTTTAAAGGATAAGAGTTGGTTTTGGTATGAAAATAGCAGAGGGAGGTTCTGAAAATAACATCACTGAGCTAGACATATGCCAATTTCCTCCTCCTGGCCCTGAGTGTCAGGGGATGTGAGTGGTACTAAATGAGGCATACACTGTCACATAGAGACTATATTTCTTTGCTTGACTTTATTTCTTTGTTTAAAGAGAGGGTTCTATTGGGTAGGAGAGTGAAAGTCATAGCAATGTAATGAAAAATTTTTTAAAAAAAGAAAATTTCTGGGTAAGGTGGGGTGAACCAGCCTTGGAGATAGTGCTAAGACATGCAGTTTCTTAAAGAGAAATTATTTCACTGAACAAAATCAATGAAAGGAATGAAAGGATAAAATTTTAGGATAGAAGGGAGTTTGTTAAGGTAAGAGTGATGTGGATTAGAGAGGTGATCAGCATAGTCTCTGATTAATTTGATAAATTCCCCTAATCAAGCTAATGAAATTGCAGTGCAAGACCTTTATTTGGAGATATCTAATGAGAACTTTGTAGGAGATTCAAATCCATAATAAGTATTTGCTGTGTGCCATGCACTGTGCTGAGCTGGGAAAATAAATATATGAAAAAGGAGAGATAGCTCCTGACCTCAAAGATCTTACATTCTAATGGATAAGCCAACACAAAATAGGAAGCTGAAAACAGGAGGGAGATAACCGTCCTGGAAGGATAGAAAGCAATGCCCGAAATATTTTTACCTTCCAGGGAAAGTTTAAAATACAGAGGGGCAATGTAAGTCTTGGGGACATTGATGGACTCTATGGGAAAGGAGGGACTTCTTGGAAAGTCAAGGGAGGGATTTCCCAGCCAGGTGACATATTAGTTCACAGTGCTAGATTTGGTGTCAGAAAGAGATCTGAGTTCAAATTTCACATCAGACATTAATTTTTTATTGTAATAAGTTCATTTATTTTTAATACATATTTATTTATGAATCATGTTGGAGAGAAAAATCAGAGCAAATGGGAAAAATCATGGGACAGATTAAAAAAAAAAAACAGAAAAAAGAAGTGACCATAGCATGTATTGCTTTACATTCAGTCTCCTTCGTTCTTCTTCTGAATACAGATGGCATTTTCTGTCCAAAGGCTAGTGGGATTGCTTTGGATTACTGAACTACTGAGAGAAACCAAGCCTTTCATAGTTGATCATCACACATTCTTGCTGTTATTGTATACAATGTATTCCTGGTTCTGCTTGTTTCATTCGGCATCAGTTCATGCAAATCTTTTCCAGGCTTTTCTGTAATCAGCTTGTTCATCAGTTTTATCCATCAGACATTAATTGTATGACCCTGGAGAAGTCACTTAACTTCTCTCAAATGGGGATAATACCACCTAGCTCATAGGTTTATTATGAGAATCAAGTTACTTAACATGGATACAATGCTTTGTAAAGCTCAGAACATTATATAAATGCTAGCTATTATTATTATTATCATTAGTTTTCTTTTAGAGCTTTGTGTACTTTTTGTATCTGTTCATAGAATATTGTTTGCATCTTCTTCATTTCTTGTAGAGTGAAATAAAAAACTTTCACACATGATAAGAACTTAGTCTATTTCACATATTTGGGTCCCACGGGGACTTTCTTGGGTATGTCCTCAGGGTGGGACCTCAGCTGAGCCCAGAACCATTGGGGGATTTGGGACTTTAGTTATATTAACAATAGAAGAATGTTTAAAAGACACAGTGAAAATAAATGACAAGAGAGAATTGGAACTAGAGAGGGCTAAGATTGAGCTTACTTGTAAGAGAGCATGAGAATATGTGTGTGTGTGTGTGTGTGTGTGTGTGTGTGTGTGTGTGTGTGAGCACAAACTGTTTTTCATGGTGATCATGGGTTTTGTAGGGTATGAGTCCCCAGATAACAGGTTAGGCCAGTCTGCCCCAGTAGGATAGTTGGTAAGAGTAATGGGTATTATGAGATCTTCAGGGATGTAAGTATATTGCTGCACCATCAGAGGAGGAAACAGGATTTCAAAGAGTAAGCAAAGGCCCCAACTCCCCTATTCTAGTTTTGCCTCTTGTGAACCTCCTGCCTGGAAGGCTGGCAACCAAGAAGAAAAATTTTCAGCTATAGCAACTCATGAAGGCTGTCTATTAAGAAGTGGAGGGGCTGCTATCTGTGTCAGTGGAGGGCCGGCCCAAATGGAGACAATCATAAACATTCGAAGAATGATGCTAAAGAGGGAATTGTTTATTAGCTGTCACAGACCCAATTTTTAGAGTAAAACATGTTGTGTTGTTGCAGTCTCTTTCCTTGTGCTGAAAAGCCTTTATTAATGATTTTGCGAATTCCTGAGTTGAATTCAAATAGTTTCAAATAGAGTTAAGATGATTGCATGACCACTGTGAAAAAAGAATAATAACAAGGTAAAACCACAACCACTATGATATTCCCCAAGTAGCTGTGTTGTAAATGTAAGTACCTTGCCTGATCCACAATCATTTCACATTTCAGGTTTCATCGTTTCGAAGATTCTTTACACATACATGAAAGTCAGGGGATACAATTGAACAAAATATAAACCAGTGGGTGACATATTTCTATTTAAATTTTGTCATGAACGTTACCAAGAAAGGCTGGCCATTAAAAATGTTTATTTCTTCTTCTGGTAAATTAATGATGGAAGGGCAACCAGTGTAAACTATTTTGTAGACAGACCAATAATGAAAACCTAGTTAGAGCAGTAAAGCTTTGCCAGCTACTGATGAGGCTCGAGAGAGATCCTTTAACAGATGTTTCCCTGAGCAAATATATACTTTGCTTACTCTGATTATGATGGTCTTGAGAATTCGTGATTTGATTCAACACTCAACCACTCTTCAGGAGCCTCATAAAAAAACAATTCTTACAAAAAGTAAATTCTAAATTTTCCTATCATAAGAGCCAATATGGAATGTATTTATGGCTCCCAGTTCCTTATGGTGAAGCAGTTGTACAACACGGCTGTTTATAACACTATAATTAAGGTTGTGTCAGCATTTTATTATAAACTGAGGAAGGCAAAGCATATTTTTCATTGTATAAGCTACCTTCAGTACAGTGCCCACTGACTGATATAATCTGCTCTGACCTTCCATTTGCTTCCTACTAAGGATTTTTGCTACTTTTCTCTTGACTAAATGATTTGTATACAAACAGTTTAAAAGAAGGGATTTAAGGTTATTATCTTTGCTTTTCTTTCCTTTTCTTCTTTTTTTTAATTTGACAACCAGATTATTCTGGACAATTTAACACTGTAGGCTCAGGCTCCACTATTTAAATATTCTAGAGAGTAGTTACTAGGGAAATTTCTGTTAGGGAAGGAGTCATATGATATTGACAATGATGAATTTTAAAAAAAGATCCTCAATAAACCATTTTAAATAAAATTATGGAGTCTGATTTCTAAAATCAACACAACCAGCAAAAGGGATAGTGGTATTTTGCAAAGGTAATACATTAAATTCAAATAAGGGTCAAAGAAGGGAATTGATATTCCTACCTACACAGTTCTGTTTTGTTTATCTTTGTGTCTTCAATGTTTAGCATAGGGTTGGCACACAGTAGGTACCAAAATAAATGTTTATTTGCTGATTAGACTGTAGAAGATACTTCATAAATGCATTTCACAAATCTCTTTAGATTCTTACCACTCTGGAACGTTCAGTGTTGTGATTATCACATGATAGAGGCAAGAAAACTGAGGCAAACTTGCCCTGGGTCATGCAGCTACTAAGTGCCTAAGGCTGGATTTGAATTCAGGTCTTTTTGACTAACTCTCCATTCACTCTGCCACCTAGCTGCATTTTTGTATAGCTGTTGTTCGTGATTTCAGGAGTGTCTGACTCTTTGTGACCCCATTTGGGATTTTCTCAGCAAAGATATTAGAAATAGTTTGCCATTTCCTTCTTCAACTCATTCTTACAGATGATTAACTGAGGCAAATGGGTTAAGTATCTTGCCTGGGGTCATATTGCTAGTAAGTATCTGAAGTCAAATTTGAACTCGGGAATAGGTCTTCTTGACTCAGCCTGTACTCTATCCACTGAGCCACCTAGCTACTCAGCGGCCTGGGGGTGGTACAGAAATTCTCTCTCTCCAGTTAGCCCTACAATTTTTTTGTGCAACTTGTACAGTCTCTGAGAACTTGTGTTTACCTAGTGCTCATTAGAGACAAGACTTTCTGAATCCATGGCCAATATGCTACAGCTGCTCTCTGTTGTTAATGTCATTAATACAATTAAGAACTTAACGAAGGCTTTCCGTCTTTAGTAAAATAAAAAAACATATAAATGTTTGGTACACTTGCGTCCTTTCCCTCAATCTTTGACCTTTTAGGAATTGGCTCCTTTTTTTTCTAAAGCCAAGGTTTTCATTAGTGTCTTAAAAATACATCAGGCTGAAAGATAATCAAATTACTGAATCCTCTAAGTAAATTAACTTTTAAGTAATTGATACCTTTTGTAGCTTTAAAAATAAATAA